>NC_133973.1:34527535-34848899 GCF_047716275.1 Strix uralensis
GGAGGTTCTGCTCTTGCAGGGAGTCTTCTTCAGACAGCTGTGCTTGGGATGACCAGGCCTTATTACTCAAACTAGTTATTAATTATTTAAGCAAATTATTGTTGAGCTTGCAAAGCAGTGGATTCCTGGTTGCTGATTGCTTTTGCATTATTACCACATACGTACTGTGCTGTGTGGATGGCAGGTAGCTAGATGCCAGCATCCTCTATGTTTAATTAACTGCCTTCTCATCATGAGGGGCACCAACGGTTTCACTCTGAAACCAGGCTCAGCGCTGATCCAAGTTACGCTAAATACTGTAGCTACCAGAGTGGCTTTATTTGCAGACATGGTATAGGTAGCTTAAGATATCTGAGAAAATAAACCTGTAATGTGCATTTTTCCTTTGTAATTTTAATTTGATTTTAAGGATTTTTTAAGAGGACTGCATTTAACTGCCCTGTAGAGAGCCACTGCTGTTGAAAATACCTGTGGTCACGTGAAGGGCCTGGCCCGAGGCTAGCAACAGCAGTGTGTGTAAAATCGCAGAATTGGTTTACTTTTCTCTTTTGTAAGAGTGCATACACACATAAGTTTAATCTTTAATCTCTTTAATGTAAATAAGAGTGAATATTAGTAAAACCACAGCCTCTATAAATGTATTACAAAACATTGCACATTTTAATTTTCACCTGTACTCTCCTGTGTTTTGTTCGCTTTACAAAATTATCACTTAATGGTTCATTTATTTATAGTCTTTGTCAGAACTGGAAGGGCAGGGTGCAGGCAGACCCACTGCTCAGTAGAAGTACTGGACAGACTGTGATATCAAAATCAAAAGTAAATGGGTATTTCATGTAAGTACCAGGAGTGATTTTGGGCCTTTTTTTTCTCATTATTTATAAAATAACTGGACAAAGGTAAAAAGTTTATTGCCACAAAGTTGCTTCTTAATGAAGGAAAATTTCTTCCTTGGCATCAAAAGCATTTAATTACTTACTAAGTAATTAAGTTAATTTCAGCAATAATTACTTACTCAGCAGACCGTGAGTAAGTAAATAATGCAGTGAAAGTTAGAATAAAGGAGGCTTTCTCTGCTCTGAAATGGCTGCTGGCATGTAGGGGAGGGAGAGAACTGAAACCAGAGGAAATTACAGCTTCAGACTTCTTTTCCTTTCTGTCATCTAGAGAGGATTAGAATTTCCAGATGCATATAACTCCTTTAAGCTGTGACCACTGTTCACTACATAAAAACGGGGTCGAGGGAAATATCCCATAAAGAAACTCCAACGCACTGTTAATCCCTCAACATGAACTGAGGAACAAGAGCATTCAAAAAACTGTGTCTAGCAAAGAGCCTTACTGAACATATGAATTATGAAATCTAATAAACCAAAGTAGTCATAGTAAGTTAATGCAAACACTGCATGAAAGTAAGTATCGTATAATTTCAGAAACCTAACAGAATGAGAAAAGCCTTAATAATGAAATAGTTAGAAGATGTTATGAAATGCTAATAGGTGGCTGGGAGACACAAATCTTGCCCAAGCTTCAGATGTTAAAATGTGAGGTAGCAAGGGTTTTGTTACCTCTGCAGGTGGGAACTCAACCTGAACTCACATTCAGTGCCAGAAGAGCGCTGCTCCAGGATAGAGCCCATCTTTTATTATCAGTAATAATAGTTAGATAACTAATGATGAGATGAAAACTAATGTACAGCTGCATCATTAAAAACACAGTAGACGGGTATATCTAAACTGTCACCTTGTTTGTAGGTAGGCTCAACCTTTAGCCTACTACTTATAACCCACGGTCACACAAAAAACAGTGTAATGGTGTTCTGTGGTAAGCTGAAGCTGTGCAGGTGAAAAGTTAATTCCTTTTGCCACCTTGCACCTACATTAGTTTCCTTTCATTCTTCTTCCCTTGGCATCTTTTTTTGGCCTAGCTTTGGCTAAAGCTTTAATCTACACAATGTTTTATAAAAAGACTTCAAAAAATCCTTTGGCATTCCCACATACCTCCTAACGGTCTACATATGTTTTCTGTTTGTTTTTTAAGTTAGGAGCAGTCTTTTCATTCTGTATTTGTACAGTACTTAATTTATAGTGCCTAGATGCTACTAGAAAGGTCTACATTTCCCTGTCTCCATGAGGAAAAAAAAGAAAGCTGGGCTAAGGACTCCTCGTGTCTGAGGATCCCAGCCACACCTTTTCCATAGGTCTATATTTGCATCAGTTTGGGAGCTGCTCTGTGCCCTGGAGCTCCACATCCTGATGGCACTTTAAGGCAAGGCTCCTAAGATATCATCTTTGTAGCCTGTTTTGAGGATGTGCGTTACCATCTGATGAGTACAAACAACTGCTCATGGGTTTCAGCAGTTGATCTGTCTCTTTGTCAAGAGTATTGACTATGTGCATGCTGTGGCCCAGCAGCGGCCAGCCCCAAGCGCCCAGAGCAGCCTCCTGATGTCTGGTCCAGGCACTCAGCACCTGTCTGAAAGTTACCACTCCTTATCACCAACCTTTTGGTGGCTCATAAGTATGGTCAACATCCCATCCTTTGATGGTATTGCTGTTACAAGTAGGAGACTTTCTCCCTATCCATTGCTGCTGCTGTTCTGCTAGGTGGCATTCTGGTACCATGTATGCCTATACCTTGTTTTGATGATTATCCCCAATCAAGCCAGTTGGTGGCTGAGATACCTCCTGAACCCTCCTGTACTCCATTAGGCCTGAACTGCTTGGATGTCCTTGCTGTCTGAGAGGATGTGGCTGCTGCAGCCATCCTGGGTTGCATTTGGATCCTGTAGCTGCCTCAAGACTTTTGTCCCATTGCAGCTCAGACTCTGTTGCCTTTTGCCAATGCTGTGTGAGACTAGTGGGCTGAGGAGAGTGTTTTTCCAGTTGCTATCCCTGGGATCCTTGTATTGCTTTTTGTATTCTGTAAGTTGGACAGTAGTACCTGGCCAGTGGATGAATACTGGCCAGTGTATGAATACTGGCTCATACTGGCATGTGTCCATCCCTAGTTTAAGCATACATCAAACATACAGCATCAGCAGTTAGATTTGCAGTGATTTGCTCAAGCCACTTTAAATAAAATGCCATTTTGTGCTAACTGCTCTCCTGTTCTTCCTCAGAAGAGGATAACCTCTGGCACCATTTACTTTTGCCATCTGGCTAATCTTAACACATGGACTCTATTCATTGCCAACAGCATCTTACCCTGGCTGGAGCTTGCTGTCAGAGATACCATATCCATCATCTATTTCCTTTTCCAAGGAATCATTATTTTAGAGTGTAAACTCTATTTGGGATAGCTGCTGTTTACTGAGCAGTACCTTTCCTTTCCATCATTGCCCCGGAGTTCACTACATGCATTATTTTCACTTGGACACATTCAGTGGCATGGAATACAAAAGCATGCCACTTGCCATCGTTGTGTCCTTGGAGTGATGTCCACATCATGTGCAAAGAAACAAAGGGCAGCAAGGAACCTTCCAGTGGAGAGCAAGTCCAAGTCCCTGCTGAAAAGGCTCAAATCTCATCTTGAGACAAAATGTGGATTTTTTCTTTTTGTGCTGTCACATATGCACATACATATTGATACATCTGCTAATCCTGCTGGAAACCTGATTCAAAACCTTGTGCTGTGGTAGTTCGGAGCCCTTCTAATTGTCAGCTAGAAAAATTGACGGCCAGTTTGTACCCGTTTGGTTTTGTTTCAGCATCACCCCCAACTATCAGGGAAAAAAATTACACTTGCACTGCGTAATCATATCTTCCCTCAGTCTTTGCTCTCCAAATTTAAACAAGAATAGGTTTTCCTGTCTTCTGTTGTAAAATAGGTTTGTCATTTTCATCATCACCTTAGTAACGCTTGACCGAGTTTGATTTAATCTTTCATGAAGGTGGAAGACCAGATTCTTGCAGAGACCTCTTCAGGACCATGTACAGTGTCTTGTGCTGTGGCTTGAATGCTGCCCTGCCTCCATGGAAGTGCCAGCTTTGATGTAACCTAAGGCAACATCACCTTTTCCCTACAGCTCCATTGGGCAGTTGCGTCAGACACATTGAGAATAATGCACTCCAGCCTTTTTTTTTTTTTTTTTAGCAGTTAATCTCTAGCTGATAAGTAGTCTCCAAGGGTGGGATTCAGCTCACTTCAGTTAAATTAGATGTCTAAACACTATAGGGCTATTTAGTACTGTACTCAGAGAAAGCAGCACTCCCAGAGAGCACGTCATCCCAGGTGGGTGGGTGGGTGAGACAGGCAAAATGATGAATCCTCAAGGAGTGTCTCTCTCTCTATTATATATTTATTTGTCTCTACTAACCAGAGACCTGTTTTTTCTTGCTGACTCTATGCAAGGTGGCTTCCAGCTTCAGTGTGTAACGTAACAGTTTGTAACCATTTTTATCGCTTTTCCATTATCCCAGCACTTAGGGTTATCAGTTTGTGGGGTATTCAGTCTGTTCCAAAAAAGCACTGGTGGTGCTGGTGCTGCTTCTGTCTCCTGGGTTGCAGACTCCATCTGCAGGTCTTGTTGTTAGCATTAGATAATTCTTCAGCATCTTTCTGACTCAAACTTGCCCTTACGTTTTGCTGAAATGCCAGACAGGACCTCCAGGGTTCCCTTGGACCAGTGTGAGTTTTCATTTTTGTGAGGTGGAGGAAGAGAACAGGAAAGCCACCATACCAGTGATTTGAACCACTTCCAGCTACCCTGGTGCTTTAGAAGGCACGTGCTTTTTAGTTAATCATACTGTGCCCTGTACAGTGAGACTCTCTGCGCTGCTGCCTTTCCCTGTAGCACATGGCATCCATTGACCTGGATGGAGAAGGCTTCATGTTTCTGTAACAAAACCAGGCTCTTCCCTCTGGGGTAGTAGCAGCTCACAGTCAAGCCAAGTGCACACAAATTGATCTGATCCTCCAGGTTTCCTTCCTGCAGTTCTGTATGCACCCATCTTCAGGTTTTGTGCAGTTTGCTAATTTAGGCATCTACCCTTTTTAACATGCCCTCTTCCCAGAGCTCCTCAATTTGCAGACTGGATGATTAAGATCTAAAGTCAACTGATGCTCTACTTTGTCATTTCTCCTCCCCTACTGAGTGCACAGGACTTACAATGAAAGTCTGATTTAACTTGAGCCAACGTAACTAGCTGCGTTTCAGGTTGTCCTTCAAGAGGATATTTAGCAGATACAAAACTTAAAGGACTCATCCTTCTGTTTGCAGTTGGTGAGCCAACTTGATTGTTTCAAAGTTGCAGGTGTGCCTAAATGCATTGACTGGTTGTAACTTGAAAGAGAGGCAGGGCAAAGGGGAGAAGGTGGAAGACAACCAGAGGCCCCAGGGTCCATTTTTCAGCTGGCCATCCAGATTACTAGTTTTGCACGCCCTGTAAGATGTATTGCAACATGTTGGCATTGTTTAGTTTGGATAGGTGGTCATGGGGATCCTTTCAGTCTTGCGTTGAATGATCTCATTATTGAGACTGTATCTTGAACCACTCAAACACGTACTCGAGGACGGGTGTATAGAGTGAGGACTTGTCTGTGATGTAGCTGAAGACTGCAGCTGAAGTCTTTGCAGCCCTAGCTTGATCCTTCTTACATAGGGGGTGGTGGGTAGAGAAGGTGGGTAGATTCCAGCTCAGGTGGAAAAGGGCCATGCTTCCTACAGGGGTGGAGTTCAACATGGACACTCTTCTGGTCAAAGACTCAACTACTCAACTACTAGAAGCTGTTTGCATTGGAAGGAGAGAGCTTGGGGTTTGTCCCCAGTTGCATTTGAGTCAGCAGGGGCTGACTTCCAGCTTCAGCAGTAAAAAGAGGCCTTATAAGTCACATCATAGGAGAAGATGATGAAAGTCAAACCACCCCTTCATTCTTTAGTGAAAACATTTTAGTATACTTGCTCCCTCCTTCCCCTGCATGCTTTTTTGTCTTAGTGCCTTAAAAGAAGAAAGAAGCTATTTTTAGCAGAGTGCTTGTTATGTGTACTGTTGACTCCTTAACCTGAAAGCTTAATTAGGGTTTAGGACAAAAAGTGTGTTACTGATCTTGTGTGTTCAAAGTTGTAATCCTTTAAGTATATTTGGTGTTCTCTGAACCCTGCAATACTGTCCAAGATAAAAGATAGATGTTACTAATATTTCTAAATATAAAATAAGATACATTTCTTTTTAAGACAAAAATACTTATGGCACACTTTCAATATTAAAGTGCTTATTTTGCTCTTAAATAAGAGAGAAAGGGAAAAGGAAATTTTTTTTTTACCCAAAGGAGTGTCCAGTTGCTGTTTAACACAGCTTTCTCATTGGACTTTACTATTGCGGATATCACACACAGCAAGAGTCTACCCTGGCAAGTACCAAAAATACAATTTATGCACAGCAATCTCAACTACCAGCCACATTTTAAATATGAGTATTTCTGCTGTTTGGCTGAGAAATTAAACAGCAGCTGGAAACATGTGTTTTAAGTGTTGGATATTAGCAGATAGGCAGACCTACATGACTGTTCAAAAGTATTGGAATAAGTGGCAAAATTTTTGCTTTGTCTATTCAAATGCATTTTAAATTACAGATGCTTTGTCTTAAAACTTAGTCTGGAAGTACTATTTCAGCATCTCAAGTACTCTCAAGAGTGGTGTTAACAAAAAAGCAAGGCATCTCGCTGCAGAGGTGGCTCTGAGACAGAACCTCTCATGATGAGATGTGCTAACGTCTGAGGCTGCCACCGCTCATGGCTCCAAGAGCAGAAGTCAAGTTTTCCATTTCAAGCCCAGTAGGTGGCATCAAAAGAGTTCTCTAAAATTCAGCGTTGGGTGTTTATGCCCTAGCCCTAGGCCACAAAATGAACACAGTGTTTAGATGGAGAAAATTCCAGGTAATCTGTCTCTTCCTCGCAAAAAGCTTTGGTTTGAATGTGATCTGACCCAAATGACATGCCTGTGGTGCTTCTGTGCCTAGCACAGAATATCATATGTTATTAAGTGCATTATAGTTGCCTTCAGTGAACCAAAATGACTTGTAACTACATTTTTATTGCATTCATAACAGAAGTAATATTGCCAATTTTGGTTTTTTTCCGTGTTGCGATACTATAGGAATCTGCATGAGTACTGTAGCAGGCATCAAGAATGTAAAACACACTTTGTATCCTCAAGGAGTAGATGTGGGCTTTTTTTAAATTAAATCAATTTATCTGTCACAGTACACTAACAGAACTTGGTTATGTCTAGAAAATAGACATTTTCTAGTGTAGCTGCAGTCAAACCCATGAGCTTCTCAGAACATATTGCCAAGGCTGAAGGATGTTTTTGTGCTAGTGGGAGTGTGGGAGTGCAGTCATACCGCTTCCCTCTTCTTTCTGCCTGTGATCTTAAAAAAAATGACTTGGACACTTCATGGTAAACCAGAGCACAGTGGGATTTCCTCTCAGGGGTGAGGCGGAGAGGGGAGGCACTGCGAGCTCCCTTCCCTTTTCTCTTTGGCCATCGTGCAGGCAAGTTCAATGGCTGGTCCCAGCAGTGCAGCAGGGCAGGAAGCAATGCTGTCTACCACAGGGGTCTTTCTTGCATTGCCGCTACATGTGCAGAGCCAGTGGTAGCTACTGATAGCAGCTACTGCCGTCAGGCTGGCATTGCAAGGCTTAGTTCAGGGCAAGGGTCGGTGCTAGGAATGCAGTGGGCTCAGTTAATCCATGCCAGTGCAGAACAAATGAGTCTCTAGAAAGAATTAAAGCAAAATAGCTGTTGGTCTTGAAAGTCACACCCAGCCTTACAGTTCCTTCCCACAGGCAGCCCAAGCTTGCAAACTTCTTGTAGTTTTTGAGGCAGTAGTTTTGAGCCGATTGCTGTGGTTCCTGTTCTTTGACAGGAGATCAAATGCGTTGTGAAAAAGGAGAGGGAAGTTGTTGGTGTGGTATGAGAAGGAAGAGCACACAAAATCTGCCTGATAGCTGAGGATCGAATAAGGAAACTTGGAGGAAAGTCCTAGTTCAGCCTGAGACAGCCTGCTCAGCAGAACAGGCAGGGGCAGGTCCACAATGCTGGTCCCAGCTGGATGGTTCGTTGCTCCCAGTAGGCAGTGGTTCTGCTCCACTTGCTGGATAAACCTGCCTCTTAGCCAGCATAAATATGGGAAAGGAGGTAACTTAGCTCCCTCGTGTTGAAGAAAGAAAATGGAATTAGAGTTCAACTTTTGGGAAAAAGAAAAAGTTATGTTCCTTGTTCTCCTTTTTACTGTAGCTTCAAAAGGATTATATAATTATATGAAAACAAATAAAAAAGTCTTGTCTGCTCCTTCTGAACTGTTTCTTCCGTCCTTAACCTTCAAAAGGAAACAAAAAGCCCAGGAAAAACAAATTCCAGTCATCACAATTTTGAAGGCACAGAACATTTGAGGTCAATAGAACCTTCAGAAACCCAGTTCCCGAGATGTTTGGACAGAAACAGTTACAAAACAAATTCTTACAACAGCTCCAGGGGCAGAGCAGCTCCAGCTCAGGGAGGGCCCAAACTACTGCCTTAAGAATAACATATGGTGTGTGACTCCTGGATATAGTCACTATAATTATCCTCTTGCTATGGATGAGGACGTGGAGGCAAGTGACCTCTTCAAGGCCACTCAGAAAAGCAGAGCTGCTGAATTAAGGTGGAAGCAGCAGCTTCAGAAACTGAATATAGTTCTTTTGGGACCATCTTTAATATATTGCACATAAGGTCTTGCTGCCTAGTGAAATTAGCCTAAGGCATGGTGGTGCTCCTACCCATGAGCTTAAGCAGTAGTGGAAAGGAGGGTGTGGAGAGCTTTTCCCTTTCCCAGTATCTTTGAGTAAGACCCAGAACAACAACAAAACAGACCGAAGAGAGTGTGGAACAGTGAAAAAAGAATGAAAACAGGGAGTATAGGCTAATAATCCCATTAAATAATGGCACATGATTATGGAGAGCTGTCATAAGTCAATACTGTCACAATATACGATCGGTGCCTAGAGCTCTGAAGGCTCTGAATCAAAGCTTCTATGCATGGCCTGACATTTTTCTCCTCTGTAGCAAAGGCTGCCTTAATTGTTTGATTAATGAACTCATTAAATCCCAGTATTATTAGAAAAAGTATATTGACCTCCTGACCAATCACAATTAAAATGTAAATGCTGCTGATTCAAGACACTGGTTAGCCATCTATTTAAGCAGCGGAAGAGCATAAAAACCAGCTTCGTATTTCAGGGATTTGGCCCACTTCACCCAGAAGATCTGGATGTTAAGAGAATGTCACAACAATTGTAGGTAGAGACCAGCTTGCAGCATTACCTACAATTACAGCAGCATTTTCCTGGTTATTAGGATTATAACCAGTCTGAAAACACAATCCTTCATTGAATCAACAGCAAGAGACTCCGGCTGACTTCACTGGAGTTAAGACTTCCCTACGTAACCACTAAGCACAACAGTGAGGAAGCTTAATTAAATTCTGCACATGTACCAAGCACAGCTCAAAGTTACACATCCCTGAGTGGTGCTGTGGAGAAAAACACAGGGAGTTTTGGTCCCAGGCTGCAATGCCCCTGCACTGTCTTCTGTGGGTCAGGCGAGTCTTTTCTGGTTCTCTCACTGCTGCATCGTGTCCCTGCAAGGTAAGATGTTGACACAGTCTCACTTCTGTAAAAAGGCCACCCTTGTTTGTTGGAAGGTACATTACTGTACAATGATGGCATAGTTCAGCTATTGTCGTGTTGCTCAATACACGGCTATAAAGCTATTGCAGTGTCTCAGCTCATGATTTTTGAGTGGCTGGTGTCATTATGGCAGACCCTCTGTTTGGAAACTTGAACAAACACTGTTGGCATGTGTCACTGAAGCTTTTATGTCCAGTAGGAGCTGTAGCTCTCCGGATTAGATGAGCTGAGTTAGGAGGACAGAGTGGTCTCCTGTAAGCCAAAATGCAAGTTGACGTATCTGAAGGCACTTTAGCTAGCTGTATTCACCCTGTTTTCTGCAGCAGGCTGAAATATCCACGTTCTGGGCTTTCAGCGAAGGTTGTAGGAAACTGTAGCATCTTTGAACTGCCAGGTCAAACCATGTCAAGGTCTGAATGAGGTTTGGTGTTCAAGGTTCTTGCAGTCACTTCAGACTGCTGGTCACTGTTACGGTAGGGAAAGGTTTAATCACTGCTTGCGCTATTGTGTGGGCTACTGTAATCTGCCTCCAGCTCTGCAGAACTGAAGGAAACCTGGAGGTATCCACCACCAGTTCTGGCGTGCCAAGTCTCAAGATTTGTCCTCCCTTCACCTCTCACTCAGGGCTGAAGTCCTTGGGGTCTAAATGGCTTTCAGCTTCCTAAAGCTTGATGTGGTTCACCAGCTTGCCAGTTGTCCCTACCTGAATGGCTGCTGCCTCCTTTACCATAGGACCTCAGCAGCCGAGGCTTTTGACTGAGTAACTCCCAAAGATCTGCCTGTTGTTCTCAGTCCAGGCACAGCAACCCTAGAGGACACAGCCCCGTCTTAGATGTCAGGATGTACTATACAGACTGGATAGCATGGGCTTTTAGAATAGATTTAAATTAATAAAGTGCATCAATGATTTCACAAGGAAACTGCTCAGAAGATTTCCTCCTTAGCCTGTGAGAAGGATCATGGCCACATCAGAACTGGGGAAACATACTAGTCTCTTTGAATTTATTTTCTGCTGCAAAAGCCAAGTGCTTACCACAACCACTGGAGACAGCAAAGCTGGGCAAACACTGCAGCATTTCACTAGAGACCATGGTACCTGCATTGCACAGAACACAGCTGAGATAGCAGTACACTATTAATGTCCCTTGTAGGCAGCATGGGAGGGGAGACAGCACAGTACGTGAAGGTTAGATACCTTCTGGACTTTATTGATGTGTTCAACGCCATCAGAACTACCCATAGAACTAGTCAAAAAGTACTACATAAACAATCAATCATCTCAGTCATTACAGTTGGCAGAGCACTGCTGTAATCAGCAATGCTTAATCCCCTGTTTTATTCAATTCCTCAGTGTTCAAATTATCTTTTTTATTTTTTGTGAAAGGTGGCTAGCAGGCTGAGAGGCATGAAGGTAAAAGGTTGTGAGATTTGCTGTTTGCTATTTTATCCATTGCAAAATAGAAAAACAGTAGTGCCATAGTAGTAGGTATGGACATTAAAAAGTTGGCACTTAGAAACAAGACAGGAGGTTGCTTCTGTAACATCTCCAGGGCTGCCAGTTGCTCACCATCCTGGTTGCCTATACGTCATTCCAGTTAAGGACATACTGGAGCTCAGTGCCTGCTTCGTGCCTGTGTTTGTCATGGTAATGTGTCTGTCCTGACCTGTATCTCTGACTCTACCTATGGATGTTTCCCCAGAAGAGCAGGCTGGGGCTGCTGCGTCTGGCTCCCTGAAATGTACTGTCACCGAGGTGATGTGTGACAAAACAAAGCAACAGCCTGTTTCCTTAGCTCTAGCAGTAAAAGTTAGAGGGAGCCAAAATTTTAGTATTTAATGGCCAGCGGAAAATAGTAATTGATCAGGAAGAGTTCAGTCTGCTGTCACTCTTGATCACATAGCTCTTCTTGATCACAGAACTATCTGGGATGTTCTCCAAATGGTTCTTGAACCCTGCTGAGATAACTTATTTTTTCCTATCGAAGGCTGAATGAAAATATCAAATCAGTTGTAGGAACTGTTTTTCTGGACACTTGTTCTTTCTTTCCCCAGACCATAGCAATCTGTTGCTGTAAGACTATTTCTTCACTGGCTTGGCTTAATAGTTGAAATTCCTTTATAATAAAGTGTTCAAGACATCAAAGCACAGGTTGGTACTAGGTTGGGCTGCTGTCCCCTTAGTGTCCTGCTCAAGGGGTTTCCCTGAGAGCCCATCTCAGGCGGAGAGCTGGGTGGGAAGTGGTTGCAGCAGCACCTCCACTGCCAGAGAGCAAGGGGCAGCTGGAAAGGGGCCGGCAGGAGCTGACTCATCACCAAACATACCTGCCTGTCTCCTCCAGACATGGCACATCTGAAACAATGTCCCCTGGCTGCTGCTTCACCCCTCAGTGCAGCCTGGCAGAGGGTGGGGGTGTCCATTGCTAGCACCGAGGGGTCACAGTAATACTCTTCACTCCCCTTTTTCCTTGGAGGGTGGGTAAAACTTGAAATAAGAGGCAGTATGAGACAAAATGGTGGTGTCATGTATTTGGCTTTATTTTAAGCACATGCTAGCAGCATTTGTAGTCTTATGAAATACAAGTAGTTTTCTATTTTCTCATTGCTGTAAACTGTACAGCACTGGAAAGCAGTGCTCTGAGTAGGAGGAAAAATACAATAGTAGCTTTTGACCAGCTTTCATTTTTGCCACCTACGAAACAAGACTTCTCTAACACAGCAGTCCAGCTGTTTTAGCATTTCTGGAAGTTTTCATCCTCTGGCAGTGTTTAAGGCAATAGGCTATTCTAGTTTTTACTACCAAGAAAGCTAGTAGTTGTCACAGTACCAGAGGCAGAAAGCAGGAGAGAGTTACCAGAGGAGAATCCTTCGGATTGATAGGGAGAATAAGACAGTTTATCAAGCTGCAGGAGCATCTCTCCTCATGCATCCCTCAGGCTCCATGGCAGAAACCTGTCTGCTCCAGACCAGGTGCTCATTTCCAGACATAGAGCTCTTTGTGAAGGTGAGGATTATAAAGCAATCCAACAGCAATGTTTGTTTATGGAGAACTTCTTGATATATTTGAGATTCATTTGATAGCATTGAGGAAGGTGAAAGAGCAAGCAGAACTGGTTTCATTAATTGGTTCTAAGGTCTGCAAACCTTAATGAACTAACCTATTAACCTATTAACCAAATAAATGATGCACCTGTTTTTTTTACTTCCATGCCCTTACATTTAATCTAAGTTTTAAAGCTGCACTTTAGGAGAATCATACGAAGGAGTTAAAAATTAGCCCTCTGATCTCTTCCAACAATGTCGCATGAAGCCTAATTTAACCAATAGCAACTATGCAAGACTTCACCTCATTTTAACAAAGCCTCTTAACAAAATGCAATACAAAGTACATGAGAGCAGCACTTCTGCAACCACATGTACAGTGAGTTGCACCTCTTATGCTTTACACTGACACCTGATGATTTGTTTAGCAAAAAGAAAAGACCATAATTACAGAGGCACACAGAAAGAGAGGTTACATGATGTGGATATAGCCACACTTCAGTCTTAAAAGTGGGAGCCTTGGGTCTATAACAAGGAGGGATTAGCCAGGGGGACGCGGCACTTGTGCTTCATTAGACCTCAGTTCTGCAAAGTGCAGAAGATGAGTGGGTCCATCTGGAGCAAGGCTACCACCAATTTCCCGCCTTCTCTGGGGCCCCCCACAGTTGTTTAGTTTGAAATTCTTAGTTATTTGATTTTTAATGTTTATTCCCTTAAGTGCTTTAGACATTACATCTCAGTTTATGCTGGTAAATCTTTCTCTTTGTTTCCTGTGATCATAAACTGATTTAACTTGTTTTAATTTTGCAGTGACTTAGGCAGATTTATGTTCACATAGACAAATAAGGTAGAGACTATTTCCTTTGGATGGACTGCTCTGATTTCAATTTTGTTCTCTAACTTGTGGCAATATTCATTATGCATTTTAATGAAAAACTGCATCTCCAAGAGGACAGGATTCTTAATCATATCTATGTGTGTGTTTAGAGAAGGATATAAGGAAACTCCATGAAAATACGTATTAGTAGAGATGAGTAACTTGCTATATGTACTTGTAGCAGATCTGGGTTTTCTGCTTTCCTACTGCATCTGCTATCAAAATTTGCTATCATCACAGATGTATGTATACCCTTTTTTTTTTTTAATTGTAGGCTGGCAGTGATGGGGAAAGTATTGGAAATTGCCCGTTCTCTCAGCGTCTCTTTATGATTCTGTGGCTAAAAGGTGTCATATTTAATGTCACAACTGTGGATTTGAAAAGGTGAGATTGTAACCAGAGTTCTTTTCAGAACAACTTTTCCAAAATGGTGATTTTACAGGGTGATTCTCTTCTGATAGATTTGAAATGCACACTGTGGCTTGGCATTACATTAACAGTCTGGATGCCTGATTCCTCTTTAGGGTTCATTAGTATAAAGTGGACTAACTCCTTTGAAGCAGTTGAGATTTAAATCTGTTTTGCACTATGTCTCTGTAACATAACACAGAAGTTTAGGGGTTTTTTTTAAGCATTTCAGAGCACATTCAGATACGGGCTAGCAAATTCCCATGCCACCAGTCAGCTGGCTAAGTTTTATTTTGTAAGAAAGATGTAGAGCAGCCTGCTATTCTAAAGGGGAAACAGTTCTTTGCAATTAAGTGTAGAAATTGCAAATGTGGTTCCTGTTGTGATTAATCCCACCTCTCTCATCCTTTTAGAAAGCCTGCTGACCTGCAGAACCTTGCCCCAGGAACAAACCCCCCCTTCATGACATTTGATGGTGAAGTGAAAACTGATGTCAATAAGATCGAGGAGTTCTTGGAAGAAAAGCTAGCGCCGCCCCGGTACTGTATTCCTGGCCACTTCTCTTGCTTTTAGCCCCTCACGTCCCTTGACAGGGATCAGTGACCAAACCCCCTCGGTTTTGGTGGGTCAGACCCTCAATGAGCTGCACGTGTTATAATTGCATGTGGGAGGCCTGGCGGAGCTGGTCCAGCTGCTGCAGTGGAGCTTGCAGGGATGGGTAACTTTGACTGGTGTGAGACAGTGCTGAAGCCTGGCACCATGCAGGGGGTGTCCCCGAGATGCTGGCTGTGCTCCTCCCGCTGCCCTCGCCTTTGCCCTGGGTTCACTGCTGTGCCACCACAGTCAGTCATTCCCAAGGCACAAAATCCACCCTGCTGCAGCAAGCATGTGCAGAGACCTGCATGCCACTGCAGAAACCTGACCTCTTTTCCTCCACTTGTGTTTGTTTGAGGTTTTCCTCTTCATACTATACAAATAATTACACTTACCGGGAATAGGTAGTTGGAAGAAAAGGGCAGACATGCTGGGGCTCATTTTGAGTGGCCAGGTGGGCCTATCTTGGCACACACTGGGGTCTGAGTTTCAGACTTGTCCTTCCCCACCCCAGCAGCTCTTCCCACCTCGCCCCAAACCCCGCTGTCCCACCATCAACAGCATCGTGTCCCCCACCCATGCACGTTCCCTCCCCTGGGACATCAGCCCCCCTCTGCAGCTTTCCCTTCTCAAGCAGCTGAACCTGACTTAACTAGGCAAGCAGCTTCTCCCCTCCACTTCTCCCTTCCTGTCTGCCCCTGGCAACAACAGCTGCTGGACCGGCTGCTCTGAGCTTGCTCATGCAGGAGCGGGCCACGCAAGGAGGCTGGGAGGAACAGCAGCTACTGCGAATAGGGATTTTCCCTTCACTCCTCCTCACGGTAGGAGCCACGCTCCACACAGCCTTCCCTCCAGTGGAGGAGGCCTGGGAGAGGCACCGGGCTGTTTGGCCAGTATTTGCACTGCGAACAGTCATTTTCCATCTCCCTCAGGAAAAGGAGGTCATCCACATGGTTTAACTAGCGTTTAAATTTGCACCTGCTAAGTGATTTTTTAGTTCAGGATGCTTCCCTTTGAGAGTCTTGTGTGGCTGTATATTGTGACGCTACAGTGTAAATAATGTATATTAAGTAATTAGTGGAGATGAAAATAAAGGCTAGTCATTTAACTTCTTTTTGCTTTTTTAATCTCCTCAGGTATCCCAAACTCGCACCAAACCACCCTGAGTCTAATTCTGCAGGAAATGATGTGTTTGCAAAATTCTCTGCGTTCATAAAGAACCCAAGAAAAGATGCTAATGAAAGTATGTGCTGCAGTCCTCTTGTCAGCCCTGGTATTTACTGTGAGAAATTAGAGCTGTATGATTCTAGCACACTGCGCTGGAGATATCTCATTTACAGCTTAGATTAAACAGTCATTTTCCAGAGCATAAAGTCTGGGGAAATCCATGCCTATTCACTCTCTTATTTGAGGATTCCCAAAGTTAGTTTATGCAGTTACCATGTTCATTATAGGAGCACCAACTCCAGCTCCTTCTCGTTTCTTCAGCTCTCAAGCCTGTAACACTGCATCTTCCCCACAGCTCTGCTAAAAGCACAGCCTGCTTGAACTGAGACCTTACCTTTCTACTCCTTTTCTGTAAATAATGAGGACTCTAACCCCATGGCACATCTCTCTAGAGCAGAACACTCACTACCACCGTGCATTAACTCATCTCTGTCCTCCAGCTCTCAGCCTTGTTCCCTTTGCTTTTCCCTTCTCCCCTCTCCACAGCAGCCCACAGGCACTACCAGCCCATGAAAATCCCAGCCAACCCTTGCCAGCCCCTACTGCCCCGACCCCACTCCTCTGCGCTCAGCCGAAAGCACAGGACTCAGGGGCTGGTTTCCTGTACACCCCAAAGCGGCATCCCAGTGGCTTGCTGTTGTCACTCCAGCCTTGCTGTCCTGCCTATGGGCAGGCACTTGCCCCATGGCTCCCAAGGTGAGAGTCAGCGTGAAGGCAGAGCCACTCTGCCAGGCATCTCTGCAAAAGCACACTCCGCAGAGGTGTTTGAGGAGTCACTTCTGGTAACACATCCCCACTCTGGTTTTCCTCAGAACCCCCTTTAGCTACTTAGAGCTCTTATCCCAGCATTAAGTTTTAAGCTTAGGATAAAGGAATTGCAGGAGTTGGCATGGCTGGGTGTCTACGAGCTGGGTTGGTGCCAGGAGACAGGATGCAGGACTTGCCTTTCTGCTTGGTGTCAGAGAGACCTTGGTACAGGCTTGAATGACCTTTTTATTGTCTTAACCTAGATTTGGAAAAATCTTTGCTTAAAGCCCTGAGGAAGCTGGACAACTATTTAAATAGCCCCTTGCCTGATGAAATTGATGCTTATAGCACTGAGGAGATCACTGTTTCCAGCCGGAAATTCCTGGATGGAGATGAGCTC
The DNA here is from genome assembly GCF_047716275.1 of Strix uralensis. Lineage (NCBI taxonomy): Eukaryota > Metazoa > Chordata > Aves > Strigiformes > Strigidae > Strix > Strix uralensis. Next base: position 34,544,497 of record NC_133973.1, read on the forward strand.
ACTTTAGCGGATTGCAACCTCCTACCAAAGCTCCATATAATCAAGGTTTGCATTTGCTTTTTAGCTTCCTGAAGAGAAGGGCAGCACAGAAGCTCAAGTCCTTTTCTAAAAGGCAGAGGAATCCTTTATCTGTTCTAAGGCCACACAGTAGCTGTAGGGACACTGAACGCTAATGCACAAGACCATTTCATTACATCACAGCTAGGCAGATCCTCAAATTGATGACTCTGGAGCTAGAATATCTGGTTTCATATCTGGGCTGTGACTGCACTTGCCAAGCCTCTCACAAGTATGAAATGAGTACTATATTCAGAGCTGTAGAGAAGTGTTTTCATTTGCATTTCATATGCAGAGTACATATGACCATGGACCAGTGAGGTTAGATTATTTTGTCCATGCCAATTCAAGAAGCCAGAAAAAGCTGAAATTCAAACCTGTCTCTCTCCCACATTTAATCCAAAATTCTTGTTTTGCTGAGTATCACCACTAGTACCAATAATGCTGGCAGGGTAGCCACCACCCACTGCCTTCCAGTCAAGGCTCCCAGCCTCTTCTTGCAGGGCTGTGGAGCATCAATGCACACCTAACAGTCCTGGTGACCATGATGTCTGGGTGTTGTTACAGCCTGTCCCTGGGCTGTTCTGGAGCCAGCCAGGCTCTGGGAGAGAAATGGCCACACCGGAAGTTCATTGGTGTTCAAACAAACAAGCTTCCTTTTTGACTACTATTTTGCCAGAGGAAGAGTGGATTGAATTGCTTTCTGACATCTCCAGAAGTGAAAGCTTTCCCCCGAGATGTCCTGGTTGAACCTATTCCAGAGAGCAGCAAGGGAATGAGCCCTTTCCCATGCCTACACCAAGCTCAGGCACAGTGGAGCTCCAGAGGTAGGAAGGGTCAGCAGGGCCAGTACGGGGAGGATCACCTTATGTCAGGTGAACATCTGAAGGATGAGGGAGGATGAACGTCACACCATCCTTGCTGGCCAACAGGGAGAGATTAGCTATCAGCCAATAGTTGTTTTCCCTAGCTATTTGAAATTTAGTATTTTAATTCAAGTTTTTAATTTCTGTTTCAGTGAAAGTATCCAAGTGCGGGCCAGTTTGTTACTGTAAAATTATTCTGTTAATTCTGGTTTAAGCTAGCTCCTTTGCTGTTTTAAGCTCTATCTCTTCCAGGTGTGGTCTACTGGTCCGCATAGCTCTGCATCACTTTAGCAGAATATTTATACCAAATAAATCCTTTTAAGTAAGTTAGCTTGTTAGCTACCTTTCTTCATCCCGTGTCTTCTCTTTTTTTTTGTCTTCCCTTCTCCTTATCCCCCTATGTTGCATATAATGATAGACTTACACACTGAAAATTAAACATGTGCATAAAGAGTAGATTTGTGGGTTTTTTTCAGATCACGTGTGTAATGATATTTTTCTTTTTTCTTTTAATAAAAGGTTGTTGCAAAAAAATATAGAAATTTTGATTTTCCACCTGAAATGACAGGGATTTCAAGATATTTGAACAATGCATATGCAAGAGATGAATTTACAAACACTTGTCCTGCTGATCAAGAAATCGAGTATGCGTATTTGGATGTTGCAAAGAGAATGAAGTAAACAGAAGATGCTTCCATTCTTTATTGCTTCTGAGATTTAGATGGGCACCAGCCAAGATGGAAAAAACAAAAGCCAACATACATTCTGCAGTGTAATTTTAAGTTCTGCTTTGGGCCAATCCTTCTTTTATAATGATTGTATAGCATTATGTTCCTTCTTAAATTATATATGTATATGTTTGAGTGTCTGTACAGATGTCTGCACACATGAATGTCTGTTGTGCATTCCAAGTTAAAGACATCAGTCAATATTAAAGCATTTGTTGAAGTTAGGGAAACAGTGTAGGTCACACAATTATAGCAATATTGCAGACTAGTGACATGCTAAATTGCTGAATTTTGAGAAGAAATAGCCGTGTTTCTAACACATTTAACCTGTCATTATTGCTGCCTCTGATCTGTGTTTCACAGTTGTTGCCAAACTTCACAGTTAATGGGAGGGTTTCTGTTTGCTTCTCTGCAAGCCTTGGAGGGCCACAAGCCAGGAGCTGGTGCCCAGGCACCCTGGTTCACCCAGGAGAGAGGCCAGCCTGTAGGTGGGAACACACCTGACATCCCAGAAGCCCTCTCCTCTGTGCTAGAGACCTGCAGGGCAGGTCAACGAAGAACAACTTCTTTTCACATTGTGTGAGTCTTCTTTGGCATTAAAAATAAATAAATAAATAAAATTTCCTGCCTTCTCCTATCTCAGTGCTGGATAACCCATCAAACTTCCCTCCAAACTTCCCCAGAGAGAGGAACACGGACTGTCACTGGCCTAGGGTCTATCTGATAACAGATATTTGACAAGAAAGGAGGAAGAAACTTGGTTGTCACTGTAGACAGAAGAAATGGTTGAACATCTGTCCCCAGCTACTGATGTAGGATTTCTTGGTCATCCTTCCATGACTCTCACTTGGTTTTGGAAAGCAAAGAGGAGGAGAGGACCTAAGAAAGAAACAGTCCTATACTTCCTTTTCCTGGTTGAGCTCCAGCATATTGGCTTTCCCAGGGCAGCTGTTAGGACTTCAAGAGTGAGAGCTTTACAGCTGATCAGACAAGTATCTGTCAGGAGCAATGTAGATCTACCTCCTGCCCTAGGCAAGGTATGGAGTAGATGAACCCCTCCAGCCTTGCATGGGTCTGTGTTCAAGGCAGTCAATACTGGTGAGAAACACCCTCTAGCCTGGCATCAGGGAGCACACTATTAGAGATGTATGGACTACAAAAAGTGATCTCCACAGCTGCTTTTTGCTGAGCAGGCCCTTAGCAAGCCGTAGGAGTAGAGGATGCAATGCTTTAGTCATAGGGCCACCTGGAAGTTTCCTTCTGATGGATTTTGCCTGTGTGTACAAAATAGATGTGAAAATGGCTAAAAATAGCCTTTACAGCACCTGTATCCACAAAAAGACTCTTACAGACTAGTCACTCATCCTTGCCCACGTCAAACATACGGTGGCTTTCTAACAAAGCACTACTTCAGGGTAATAGTCTGTCAGATACATTGTGTCTGCAGTGTCTTCATCTTACACGCTACACAGTTCTGATGCGAATGTGCTATCATCACAATTCCTTGTAAGCAGTGTTAAATGTCCAGTTTTAGTTTGCCTCTAGAGAAAACAGACCCAATACCTTTCCCCTCCCACCCTTGACTGTGGACTCATTCTGGGGTGATAGCGGAGCAGTCACTCATCACATATTACTAACTGTTACTCTATGTTTTCAAATACATATATATAAAATATATAAAAAATGAAATCTGTATACTCTTTTCATATGCCTTACAAATTTAAATAGAAAATATACAAATTCATAAGTAATTTGAACAGTGTTCTGTCTTTATTTCCTTAGTAATTTCTTGGTAAGCGGCATTGCAACAGTGGCCTAGATTTTAATGAATACAAGGCAAAATTTAACACAACTTTCATTTGTTTTGGAGGAATTGTGTATGTCACAGACCTGCAGTGAGATCTTGAGAGCAATATATACTGGCTGTGCCCGTTACTGATGAATAAAAAATGAAAAGGGCAGGATGTAATCCTTGACCATCTAGCCACCTAGCACAAACTGTCCCACATCCATGCTGGTTTGGGCCTGGCCACATTTGTAACTGTTTGGTCTTGGGGAGATCCACTTGGGATGATCCAAAAGAGCCAGGGGCTGCTCACGCTGCTCCGCAGCTCTTGCGGCAATCCAAATGCATGAGACAGTTCCTGGCCCTCTCTTACTACTCACCATAAATACAGTTATGGCTGTTTATCATCAATAAATAACAGACATCCTGGGCTATTTGGCCCTGAGAGCATGTAGTAATTTGTGGTTCACATCTGTACAGCTCTTTTCTACCTCCTGGAAACAGGGTGGCCATGCTGGTTGTGGGGAACAGTACTTACCCAAATCATGCCCAGATGTTGGTGAGAGTAATGCTCTTTGGCACGGGTCAGAGTATGTGTAACAGAAGTCTTGAGGGTGGTGAAGATGAATGAAAATATGCATGTGAGAGCACTAGAAGAAACAGGAGTTTAAAAAATGAATAGGTTAATTGCTACAGGGCATTGTAGAAGTAAATTCATTCAAAGAACCTGATAGCAAGAAGGCAAAGAACAAACTGAAGCCTCAAGCTAAGGTAAAGAGATGAGGAGGAACAGGAGGGGTGCCATAAAACATCCTGATAAAGAAAACAACAGACCAGTGGGAAGCAGGAATTTTGGCTTTGACTTTAAGATCCTGACAGGTCCCTAGGGGGTATAAAAGTCACATCCAGAAAATAGTTTGTTGTCACCAGCGAAGAACCCAAGAGCTGTGCCAGGACCTGGCAGCTGGTGACACTGGCCTGCCATCTCACACACAGACTGTCTGGGTGGGTGTCTGGGTGCAGGTGACCAATGGGACATCAAAAGTGAGTAAAATACATGCCCTTTAGAAAAAATATCACCCTTTTATTTCATAAGGTCCCACAGTTGCTCCCTTTCCCTGGACCCACGGTAACCCAAAGACAGCACCCATGTCTGTGTCCAGGGTTGGCTGCAGCTCAGGAGCTGGTGTGCCAGGGCTCAGTGGCAGCCCATCACCATTCATCCTTACTGACTGGAAAGGGCAAGAGCCATATCTGCTTGAAACACCCTGTTGTGTTATGCCCATGTTTATTGTTTATAGACACCATGAAACTTTGTTGCCTCCAGATCATTCATTTAACCCCCCTCACCCTGTCCTCGTTTTCTAAGGTTTCCTCAGAATCACATGCTTGCACTTCCAATTCTGTCAGGTGAAAGGAAAAAAAGCCTCAGACACTCAGCAAAAAGAGTTGTTTTTTTCTCTTAAAATCTGGCATTGCTTGGAAGGATATTTGATTAAATGATTGTGGCCACCGATAGTTTTGAAACTTAATGTTTTGTGGTTTCCTTAGTGCTCTTACTCATGCAAAAGAGTGTGGCTGCAGCCCTCCACAATGGATTGTTGGGCACACATGATGCTACCTAAACCAACACATTATGGTTCGTGTTTGTGTATTTCTGGCAACACAAGGAGGAGATGTGGGTAGAGAAGTCATAGAAATGACCCAGCATATCAAAAAACTGCAGTCACTTCATTTGTTCTGGGATGGTGTGAGCTAAAGTGTCCACACAGTCCCACAGCAAATGTATCTTCATCTTCTACACATTTTGAGCATCTGAGTCTGGCCCTTCTTAAAACACATCATTTTAAGAAAATACGTTTGTCCACATTTGAGTTATTCTATTTTTAAAAGACCACTGAAAGATTTTTTTAAACAATTTAGTGGAGAACAAATTAGATGGGATAAAGGGAGAGAGAAAGCAAGTTGTGGTGCTAACAGTATCACCAGCTGTCTCAGTGGCCTTGACATGCAATAAGATGTAATATCTAGACACAGATTTGTAGTGCTTGATCCCATGCCAGGGCAGAGATCACGATCCATTATTTAAAGGCATGTTTGTGGAGACAGCACCACTGATTTCCAAATACTTATTAGCACAAGTAGTCTTCTGTGTGGTGTTGCTTGTACAAAAAATGTTTTTATTATAATTTAAATGCAATTTTTCACATGTCCCTTTTAATCACCTACTATACACAAGGCAAATATGATCAGACAGTTGCTTTATTAATTGCTCTTTAATCACTTGTGTAGAAAACTCTTCAAGGTTTGAAGGTTTCTTTCTCAGCTTCAGTATCTTAGTCTTCAGCATGACCTGTCAACTTGAGTTAAACACTATTTGCGCTCAACGCAGTATTTCCAAAAGCAAGCTGAAATAAAATCAAATGCAGGATAACTAACTGTAATGTATTTCCCCAATGCATTTTTTTAAAATAGCTTCACAGCAATGAAAAAATAAACATCATGAAAGCAAGTTAGTATTCCTTATCTGTACCAACATGTTTGAGTATAAGCAAATATTTAAATTTCACAAGCCCCTTAAAACTGGTTGAAGTTTAGTTTAAAAGCCTTTTTTTTTTTTTTTTTCACTAGGTTATTAGGAAGGTTATTTCTAGTAATCAACTGCTAAGGTGAGGCATGACCCTAAAAGTTACAGTCGACATAAACTATCCACAGCATGTTAGAGCCTTGACTAGGTTAGCAAACATCCCTCTCAACCAGCCACTCCAAGTGCTGATATCACCCAATCGCTGCCAGCCACCCAGATGCCCCCCATGGACCCTTAAAAGCTACTTAAAGGTTCATAGTGGTTCTGCAGACACTCGCTGTGACTTTACTGACCACGCATGGGAGCTGGTGCCCTACACTGAGTTTCCTGGTGAGAGATACTGAACATCTGCCAGGGCTGGTAGAGCAGAGGTTTGCCACACGGCTCACTGCTACGTTCTCCTGTCAGCAGCCTTAACTGGCATCGTACCGCTGAACAACTCTTAGTTATCTCATGTGACAAAGACCCAAATGCAGGCCCTGTTCATGAGTGATGGGGTAAAGCAAGCTGGTTGCTAATGCATGGCTTAGACCAGCATTCATTTTTCCTTCACTAGCAAACTGCAAAGACGTGAAGGAACAAGGTTTTTCCAGGTCCCGGTCTAAATTGGACTCCTGCTGATTAAGATGTTTTTATTGATGAGCAGAATGCAAACCAAAAAATCTCTTCTGGAAATGAACTAAGGGAAACAAGAGTCCTATTTCAAAATTTGAAAATTGTTCAACTTTTTGATTAAATCAAACCATTGAAATGAAATCAAAATAAATATTCATTTTCAAAGACTGAGGGCATTTGTTTTTCTTGGGTTTCTTCCTTCTATCATTCCCTTTTATTTTACTTTTTCAGTGATGAAAGGGGAAAAATGAGAGGTAGAGTGCTGGAGAAGAAAAAAAAAGACCACAGAATACCAAACCTTGGTTTTCAGCTCAAGATTAAAAAGTAAAACAAGACCTATACTAAACTTGTATCTTCTTTTGTTGAAAAAAATTTGAAAAGCTGCTTTCAGCCAACTTTTTGTTCTTCATTTTGAAAACATTCACTGCTCTCAGGTGATCTGCAGTGAAGATGAGGTCTCTAGAGGTGAAAACTCTGCTGCTCCTTTGCCTGTAGGAATAATCACGGAACAGATCTTCCTGCTCACTCCATTGTAGGACACTGAAATGGTTGTAAATTTCTCCAGGTAATGAAGCCATACCCATGTGAGAGCTACAAGGACTCGGACCTTACACAGGTTGCAAGAAGGATGCTGCATGTCAAATCCTTCTGACAAAACATACAGGCTCTGTGTGCCTCACGTGTAACTGTACTGTAGCAGGTAGAGTGTTACAAGACCCTCTGTGCCTAAGGATGTCTGAGCTAAGAGGCTGCAAGGTGATGTGCCCATAAAGGAAGGGTATTTGTTATAATACCTTGTGATGTGGATGGGAAGTCCTACCATTGCATGAGTCCTCCTGAAGATTGCTCTTCTGCTGGTATCAGCTAAATCTCTTCTGATGGAGCTCACATCACTGTGGATGTAATTTGAGCTAAACTGAAGGCCTCTCCCCATCTCCTCCCTCCCTCTCCCATCTCATTCTTGATAAAGGTTGTGCCTTGGGAAACATGGTAGCAAAGGCACACCCAGATAACCACATCAATGAACTGATAAAACAGGCAGCCTGCTGAACCACAGCTGCTGCAGAGGTGAGAGGAGCTGTAACAGCTAACCATGTTCCTATATCCTCATGAAGACTATTAGTCACCTTGGCTCTGCAGGCTTATGAGACAGCACTCTAATCTTGTTCAGATGTCTAAAGTGCCTAAATTACCCTGATTTTCTTCCCCAAGATGACACTCTGTCTGGGTGAGAGTACCCTGCTTCCCAGTGGAGTGGGGGTATCCACAATAGCCTGCTTGTATCATGTAGACACACCCCTAATACCACAGCAAGGTGGTTCTCACCGCGTTAAGAGTTGTTTCTAGATAAATGTGGGAAGGCACTGGAATGCTTAAGTTGCCATCCTCATTTTCCGTATTCAAAGAGAGGGTTTCTTGCCCCTGGCATAAGCAGCATAGAGTCTCTACCTAGGGCATGCAGAGGAGCTGCTCACTCAGGTCTCGTGCCAGCTGGGGCTGAGTGCACACCTTGAACTAGAAGCTCTCCCAGTGCCCACAGAAATATAGACCAGAGGGGATTCAAATTCAGTTGACCCTACAGTGTGATAAGCAAGAGAGGTGAGTGGTTCATGTTGTGCTTGAACCCCACTGTAAGAGGGGAAGAATCTGGAGATCCCACCCAAGGGCAGCTTCAGACAGGACTGAGGGGTACTCAGTCTGCAAAAAGAGGGACCAAGATGTAACAAGCTCTAAAACATTATTCTGCCCACTTCAAATTACACAATTGCTTTTTGCTTGTGGCTTGGCTTTTTAAATCTTCCAGTACATCAAATGTGCTATACAATGTTGAAGTACTGCTGAAGTGAAGTACATCTACCACTACCAATCTTCTCAGCTGCCAAAATAATGAATTAGACCTCTGAAAGAATGAACTGACTTTAAAAGTGTGACAGACCAAAGAGGTAAGTGTTCCTTCTTCTGTTCTGCTTGCTTTTCTGTACTAGCAGAAGGCTAGTAATTAGTTACAAATCATAAAAAAGAAAAAATGTGACCTGGGATTCTTACTCCTGCTCAGGGCTATGAACTGCTAGTTAGGTACTAAATTGCTGATTTGTATATCTACTGGGAATATAAATCCAAAGTGCAGGAACTAGAAGGGACAAGAAGAAAAGAGAGACGTAGAGAAGGAGAAGATGAAAGAACAAAAAATTTAAAAAGAGGTAAACTGAGACAAGGGAAGGGAAATGTTCTTTCTGAGTGTACATGCAGTGTTTGTACTGCATGTACCTGGTATAAACAATGCTTTATACACACACACAGAGGCCTTTAAGGTTTTGTGCTCCTCTCAGTCAGAATTCAAACTCCATCTATCCATCTGTCTCTGAAGAATATGCCTATGGGTGTTCAGTAACAATACTTTACTTTGTAAGAAATTACATGACCAAAATAGGAGCGGGAGAAGTTGTAAATGGAACACCCTTCTCCCCTGAATTCAAGAACTTGCCATGAAACTGTATTATAAAAATCTAATGTGGGATCAGTCAAAATCATTCACCTGGATTAAAAAGTTGTCATTTTAAAATGTTTGAAAGCCAGTTAAAAATGAGATGTCTCTTAAACAATAATCCCGAAAGATCTAAAGCTAAAAAATGTTGAAACACTTCATTTCTAGCCAGCTTCCTATCTCACCCCTGTTGCTGTAGTGTTTGAATGCCTCAGAAGTACACTCACATCCACAACACCCTTGTCACGAAAGCAAAGCTGTTATTCTCATTTTATACCCACAGAACTGAAGGAGGCACAAAGAAAATGCTTCTACTCCAGAGACATGAGGCAAACTGTGGTGAAGTGAGGTCTCTCACACTCCAACCACCGGACAGCTTCCCTGAGAGAGACTTTGTTACAAATACATGGGGAGGTCTGCATCTGTTCTCTCTGGCAATATAAGGTTGGATCTGATTCAACTTGATAATGGCTAAAATGTCTACTCTCTAGTTAGTGTTCAGTGGTTTTCACAGCCCAGATAGATTCCTCATTGTTGTGGGCCTCATCAACACTTGGTATGATTAGCATGAATCCAGAGTTTGGATGGCCCTAGAGACTGAATTGATGTCTCACCTGTGTATATACGTTAGGGGAAAGTGTTTCAGAGAGAAAGCTATGGTTTACACTAGACATTTTTTTAACCAGGCACTTCTAGCAGCTTCTGCAACACTAGCTATGGTACCAAAGTGATCAAGTAACTAGCTAGACAAGGTACAGCATCATTCTTTAAGTCCCACCTTTCTTAATTTTCCAGGAGGGTGGCAGTGAGGGCTTCCAAAAGTTCCTCCTATGTAAAGGATTTATTTCCACGAGGTCCTTGCTCAGTTCAGATGGAGGATCAGATGGACTTTCATTTACACCTTCCTGTCCAAAACAGTACAAATGTAGGACAATGTTAGTGAAGCAGCCTCTAGAAACTGAGAACATCGGCAATCCAGGAAACACAAAACACAGCATTGCTTACTTTACTGAATAATGATGAGAGTTACAGGGGTATTAGACAACTACAGTAAAAAATAAAAGAAAACATAGAGCTCCCTCTTCTCACCGTTTCGACCTTCTTTCCATACATCTTGGCATAAGCTGAAATGCAAAAAGGGAACACAGTTAAAAGCGGTTTTGGAAGATGATGATTCTGCTTCCTGCACAATTCAGCATGATCTGTCATTTAACAAGATGCATCCATAAGGAAAATTAGCAGAGCTGGCTCTTCCCACAGCTCAGCTTTCTGTAAATGTAGCATTGCCATGCGTCCCTTAAAGATCAGATTCACCTCCAGCATCACTTCTATCCCTGATTAGGGTATGAACAACCGAGTTGTTGAGACTTTCTAAAGTGGATAGGAAGATGCTTTGACTTCTTGACAGTACAATGAACATTTTACTACTGGTATGACAGTTAAGACTGACAGAGATCTTGGTAATTGGATGCTTTTTGGAGATTCACAACAACATTGTGGCTCAGAAAAGAGACAGATTTGACCCTGAAAACTCTCTTCTTGAACAAGTTCTCAAACCACTAGCTACTGCTTCACACAAGGCAGTAAGAGTCCCTGTGTTTTTTAACCAACAGGAACACCAGATCTATAAGTGCCTAACTACAGACACAGTGTTACAGCTTGAGACTAGTGTTCTCATCTGCCTGAGACACCAGCACAGAAGGCTTATTTTCAGTCTGAGGCACTTGCTCTGTATTTCACTTATTGCTATGTAGGTAGCTCCCTGCTCAGGTAAGTTTCCAAGCATGTAACTTTTTGCAGGCATTATGAAGAGTCTGAGCCCTACCTAACTCAGGAGCAGTAGGCAACAGGGTAGACAAGAGAAGAGCACTAAAGTGTATACATATATTTGAGGCTCTCGGTCAGTGCCTCTGCCTGTGGACAGTGGACCTGAGAAGACCAGTATCAGGTGTGTGCTGGGTGAATGAATCCCTGGTCCTGCTCTGCCTAGAGGACCATGGCCACCTGAATCTGGGTTAGCCAGTGTAGTGGATGAACACTGCCTTGCCACTTTCAGCCAGAACCAGCAAGATAAGCAGCAGATAACAAAAGACTGAAGAAAACCAAATCAGACATACAGAGGCAAATTTACATTTAGAGCCTTAAACCCCTTCTTAAGAGATGTCAGAATCATATAGACACAATGTTACACACAAAGGCATGAAAGACAATGCCTTTGAATGTCAGACAGAGGGTAAAAATAATATCTGCTAGAATAAATGTCTAGCAAAGTCAGTGTAAACAGTCCCAGAACATACATATTTTTTGCTGGCTAGGTGGAGAGAGCTCAGACTTGGACACCTCAGTGGTCCACATTATATACATGTGTGACTAGCAGAGTGATGAGATTTCTAGATCCAACACATGCTTGATAGGTTTGAGATTTCAAATTCCGAAGATACTGAGAGAGTCGGTCTCTTCCACACAGCACCTGCTGAGTTACTCTCACACAATGGTTTCAGGTGGTGCTCCCTGTTTTGGCATGCTTCAGACTTTACAGAAACTGCACAGTTTCAAACAAGATGCTTGGTTTCTACCCCAAAGTTAGTTTAATTAGAACATTTTAGCTGAATCCTCAAGGAATCCTTCAGGAGATGAAAATTCCAGTTTAGAAAACAGTTACAACTTTACCTTTCCCTGAAGATAACTCAAAGGGGACCAAAGCTAGGAACAGGAAGCAAATAATATAATAGTATATAACTGACTTTTCAAATTCACCAGACAGTGGAGTGTACTCACTATTTACTTACCAGCACATCATGTGGGTGTAAACAGACTGCACAGCGAGTACACGATGGTCTGATTTTCTCAAACAATATTACTTACAATGCAGCTTTTGAAACACTGTAGATTCACCTGACAGAAAACTGCCCACAGTACACTCCACAGCAAATGCTGAATTGGCAGGCAATTAACTGAAAGTAGAGCCTGGTGGGGGGCATTCTGTGCAGAGTCAGTTGCTTTGCTACTGTAAAACTTCACCCATTTTTTCCAGTTACACAAAAGCTGCCTTTCAAGATACACATGGCTGTCTTTGAGTTCAGGAAAGCAGTTCTATGCTCTGATGGGATCTTTGAAATTGTCCTGGTACAGAACTACCTAGGTCAGACAACCTGGGTCACACAAGCATAAACCCAGATCGATTCAGACAGAGCTTCCCACTCATGATAAAGACCTCTGTGGGAAAACCCTACTGGGCACTGTGGCAGGTCTGACAGTGACAAGTATCACCACAGTCTAATTTGGCTGACTGCAGAGTGGACAGGCTTTTTAGATGCCTACAGACGAGGCATAAAATTCAGACAAAATTCTCTTGTGCTGAGACATCTACCAAATTTGACCTGAGAAAGCTGCAAATCTCTCTCTTCAGTCTGGGTTTAGCTGGGTAGTTTTGTTGCTCAGAATTTGTATTTTTTGTGGACTACTAACATTTAATGCTGGTTCTCATAGCAGAATGTTCATGCCATGACTTGGAGCAGCACTCACAGGCTTACGTTCTTCATTTAAACATGTCCAGTTAACAACAAGTTTAACATTAACTGCGCACATAAATCCTGTTCGTTTCCATTTGCACACTTTCAGCTTTCATTAAGTTAAAATGGATTCCCTGTTACTTCGTGGAAAAGTTTTATGAGAAGACTATGGACAAGTATTGAGCCTACACTAAGTTTATGATTGAAGTGGGATCCTTGTTTAACCAGGCAGATGGTAGATTTGACACACTAGAACATAGTGAGTAAACTCTTGTTTATAGCATGATACTGTGGTGTACATGAATCAGGTTATATAGCATTAACCTTCTGAAGCTAGAGCATGACCTACAAGTGTTAGTAAAAGAAATTATTTAGCCTCTTCTAAGATTCAAAAGCAAAAGATCACTGGTCCAAATATAAGTCAATGGAAATTCTGTGGCTTGTGGGTTTGTTTCTTGTTTAAATTCCTCTACCTCCCTGATTGTGGTTTTGCTTTCAGTTATACTGAAACATGACCTCTGCCCTGCAGATATGATCATTATCTCTTCAATATTTGACTCATGCTGTGTCACTAATGCTGAATGACATGGCAAGTTGTACTACAAGTTGTATGACATACAGAACCAATGCTATTAAATGAGGTGCCCTTAAAATACTCAAAAACCTCTGCAATGACATATTGCTTGCATTAAGCTTTTTCACAACTTGTTCTCCTCTCCATTTATGGATGTCATCATAAATATCTCCAACAGTCTGAAAACTTCCATGCCTCTAAGACCTTTTAGTGGAGACAATTCTTATTTCACATCTCCTTCCCAAAAAATCTTCCCATGAGACACAGACAAACATACAGGTACTCCTTCCTTAGACAAACACATTTAAAAAGAACAATCAAGGAAATAAGGAAGAATCTTACCCTATGCAAAAAGGTACCTGGCACTTTTTGCTACCTGGCTTTTATATGCGTTATAGAAAGAGACATGCACAGAATCAGCTATATACACCACCTTATCTCTGCAAAACCAGTAGCAGATTTGCAAATTTCCAGACCAATAACTTTTCAGCAGTTACCTTTGATTCCACTGATTTTAAGGTCTGCTGTGGGAATGGCACTTTTTTGTGCTTCATCAAACAATGACAAAAATTTCAGGATCCTTTCTTGTTGGTCTGCTACAGGGATCTCCAACGACATCTGCCTCTGAGCTTGGTCAGGGAAAAAAAAAAAAAGCAGCATTACCACCTTCTTCAATGTCACATGTAAAACTGTATCTATCTACAGGTTGGCTGGATTCACACTGAATTTTTCTTCTTAGCTCTGTTTACCTCCAAAAGGTAGCCTTGCACTTACTGAAAATGCAGATCTCTAGTACGGTTCAGCTCAATGGTAGAGTTTGCTGTAAGGTACACAGCTTTAATACACAAAATAAAAATTAATTATTAAATAATAATTAAAACAAAATTTAATTAGCTAATTATATTGTTAAAGTATAATAAATAATTACATTATTTAATTTAAAGAAAAATATTAAATAATAAAAAGGATTTATTAAACAGAATGCAACATCTTCAGCAAGCCAGTTTCTTCAGTGGGGCTATGAGAGTTACTCCACCTGAGAATATCTTGCTTTGGTTTTTGGTAGTCCCTACTGTAATATAAAAATCTTTAAACTCTTTTTACTTGCATCTGTCAGCTCATCCTTCCAAGCAGCACACTTAACAATTACACCCATGATAGGAGACTGGTATCCTACTGAGACATATCACAGGACAGCACTGGGATCCTGCACTGAAGCAGACCTTACCTGCTGGATGCTGTGGTTTTGCAGGCATGACTGGGGAAGCAGCTGCTAGGAAGCCATTTAAAACAACTGCAGTGATAAGAATATTAGCCAACATGTTGGTTGCCATTGTGGTCAAACGGGATCTGCGGGGTGCTGAAGCCTCTACCTACAGGTCAGAACTTCATGCACAATTTCTCTCTGGTTGAACAAACCATCCCATCCCCTGTCTTATAAATCCTTGGTCTTTCTTCATTACCCAGAGAACAAATTCCACATCCAATTTGACTTCAGCAATCTGCATTTTGACATTTGGTGATACGGCTTTTTCTGTTTTCTGTGGTTTGCTTTGTGCCACTCTAATAACAGAGTCACCAACGTCAGAAGCCTTTTCTCTGCCCGAGCAAACACATCAACGGAGTGCTATCACTGCTTGAACAGGAGGATCTTAAACATGTATGCAAACTTTGGGACTAAGCACAGTCACTGCTAACAGCAGCACAGGAGCAATTTCCTGGATTCACATCGTCAAGGCGCAGAAAAGAAATGAGGCTACTACTTCAGGAGCCAAGATTTCAAACATGGTAGTGACGCCAGCTGTCAGCACAGCAAACAGTGAGGAACTGAATAAATAGCAAAGCCTCCAAACTCTGTCATGTGCTCCTGGGGACTAAATCAAAATGTGAGATAGGGGTGTAACCAGCCTGGGTGAATCTGTCAGATGCAGGGCTAAATGACTCCACTGCTGGCAGTCAAAAGTGGAGTGGGAGTGATATACCGCTGGTTCAAGAGCTTGCCTCAGCTTGCAGGGAGTGATAGCCAAGAGCTTTCCTCCTGTTTGTCAGAGGCATTTGGTGCCGGAGGAAAGGCTACAAGGGGCATTCTCAGCAGCAGAACGGTAGCTGAACTTCACGGTACACCCTGGACTGTACTTGCCCAACATCTAGGCAGTGTAACACAGGGAAAAGGAGTCCCAGAAGCACACTGGGGAGAGAGAAGCAGCTTGGAGTGAGCACTGCCATCTGACTGGACAAAAGGCCGCCTTTTGGTCCTGGCACAGGGCCGCACACCCACTGCAATGCAGTTTGCGTAGCTAACTCCATATGCCCACTTTTTGGGTTCCACCACTGACTAATGGGGCTTTCCTGCAGGGAAAGCGTTGCTGAGGCTCAGGGAAAGAAGCTTGAAATCCAAGTGAGGTTCCTCAAGTACAGCAAGAGGACTGAGAGCAATGCTGGGAACAAAGAGCAGCTCTCTTCTCCTTCACTACAAAATTGCTTTCTTTTTCCAGCACATGTACAATGTATTGCAAGCTCACTGCTGGAGGAGAAGATTGGTCTTCTTACTGAAAGAGAAAATACTAAGCTACCCTGAAAGGATGCACTTGACCAGTCCTCCCTGAGCTTAATTCTGAAGAATTCCCCCAGCCCAACAATGCCTCACCCAAAATTCATTCATACTGAGTAAATAGTACCCCATCTGGCCCTGTTGCAAATCGTTCCTGTGGCTATTTTGTCAGCCTTTTGTTGGTCACTCGTGGCTGGTCTCAGGTGAGCCGACATTTCAGCATGACACTGCCTCCTGTTTGTTGACAGTTTCTTGAAACCGAAGCTTGGGCAAGCGGTCAGAGCTGAGTACAGACAGATTTTTGCTGTGCTTTTGGCTAAAGAAACCACAAGAAAGAGACTAGTGAATTGTTTTCACAGGATCCCACATAGCCTGGATGTAAAAAAGGAGCTGAAGCTGCTGTTTGAGGCCTTGGGCAGGGAGAGGCCAGATAAACTTCATTTGCTTATACAACCCTTCTGTTGGGACTTGATTGGCAACAAGGGCTGAATTCAAATCGTAGGGGTCACTTCTAAACCCAGATGCCCATATAGAAGCTTGGGAAAATTAAAACTAAACTTTCTGGTGCTCAGCAAGCTAATTTTCTTCATTTGCAAACATGACTCAGTTTCCTTAATAAACAATGTTTTATTAATGGAAGAAAGGTAGATAAACAGCATAGCACACAACACTTAACTCCTGGTGTATTACTATTTGACAGTCCTCTTTTTTGGGGAAGCTGGTTAGCTCAGCTCTCAGTTGCTTCCCTACCTCCTGCAGTAACATCCCACTTCCAGCTTGGGTTGGTCAAATTGTGCTGAGCAGCAGTGGCTGATTCAGGCTGTGGGCTCCCTTACGATTCCCTCTTGCCAGTCCTCACTCTCCAAGCCAGTGTTGGAGACAATTTCTGTTTTTCCAGCTCTCCAGCAAGACTGCATGCAACATCTCAGATTAGCCCCGTCCCTGTGCATTCAGGAAACCCTTCACCCCATTCTTGTCTCTCACTTGGAGGACTTCTGAACGAATTCTGCCCTGGTTTACTCTTTAAAGAAAACTTTTAATCAAAGCCTTTTTCTTTTGCTTCTCTGCCATTTTGGTTTTGGTTTGTTGTTTTATTTTTTTGAGGCTATAACTTTTGCATTCCAGTTCTGGAAACTATTGCCCTGCTGAGGGTGACCAACTCACCCCAGGGACACTGAAGCGTAGCTCCTTGGCCCAGACTTCTATCCCTAGTTACAATTACAAACATTCCTCTGCTTAATTATGCTCCTTTTTTAACCAGAAATGCCTCCCAAACATAATAAAATAATATGTGCAAAGTAAACATGTTTCAGGCCTGCCCATCAGTTCATTTCATTTATCTCCCCTTTCCTCTAAGAGAAATCAATGGAGTACTCTATTTTTTTGCTTCTCCTTGGGGTGGTGAGACAACTGGTCTCTCTTCTAGGCTGGTTGTTAAAGCAAGGCTGACAACTGTCAAAAGGAAAAAAAATAAATCTCTTGACAACACATTTGCTAACAGGACTGCACAGCCAGGGGCCATTTCCACTGCTGGGCAGATAGCTCAGGTCAGCAGCATTTCCATGTAGAGACTGCAGCAGTTCTGGAACCTCATGAAGAAGCAGCTGCCCAGGCCTGCATCTTGTATGGCTCTGGCCAGTAGTAAGAGTTGCTCCTAGTTATTATGCAGCTGTCTGACCTCACACTGCTTAAAATTATGGTTCATAATATCTAACTTCCAGGACAGCAATGAAAATAAATGCATTAATGATTCTGAGACACCTAGTTTACTATATGTTGAAGACAGGCATATCTAAGCAAAAGAAAGTGGGAATTTCTATATGCAGGAGGTATATAAATCTTTGCCTGTTATTTTTTTTTTTTTCCTACCATAAAAAATCTTTTCCTCTGTGAAAACATGTGGACTTGATAAAATGCACTTGTTTTGTACTTTACTTTACAGCTTCTTTTTCAAGGCCTGGACCAAGCCGAAGAACACACACCTACTTTCATGCACCCACAATTAGTCAGACTATGCCTATGTTTGGAACTGGTTAGTGTTAAAAGTTAAGCATGGCAATGAAACACAGCATCCCATCTTAATGCTACGAAAAGAAATGCAGTCTACCTTACGGTACTGGCTGGCAGGGTACTGGCACGCTGCTTTGGATTAGGTCTGTACTGGGGTTTCAGACAAGGGGCATAATGGATTCGGTAAGAACCTCCACAGGTTTTTAAAATTTTTTCTGTAGACACCCTGCCAGGTCACCCAGGAACGAAGTAGTAGGTCCTGCCTTTCCTTAGTGCAATGTTTATCAGAAACAACACCAACGGCTAGCTCTGGGCATACTCCTTCCAGCTAAATGGCAAAGGAAGGCTCTTGGGAAATTAGGTGGGAAGATCTCAGTGTGCTTGTTTTACTTAGGTTGCTCCGAGTACTACAGGCTAACATCATGGGTCTTTCCACTGCGCAATGTAAACATTAACATGCAATTTGGGATACGTGGGTATTACTTCCATTTCCCACTCCAACCTGCCAAATCATGTTGTGTTAAGATCACAACTTTCATTGCAATGTTGATTCTCACTGTGTAGCTCTATTAACTTCTTCAGGATTTCATAAATCTTATTTTAAATTGATTTTTAACCCTTGTGAGAGGAAATGCTTGATGACTCTGGAGACAAGCAAGCTCCTGAGAAGAACCTGGTCAACAGCAGTAGCAACTTCCCTCACTCAGTGCTGCTGCTCTGCCTCAGAAGGGCTGGCCCAAGTTATGATCAGTTTAACTTCCACATATGGTGAGCCATTGACCTCTCTGCAGAAGCAATAACAGCAGAGTCCATTAGTGCTAACTGTGGTGTATTTTCAGTGAAAAAAAACCCACATATCCATACCAGGAAAGATAACTGGTCTTGGACACAAATGCCTTTTGATGACATAAGATGTTGTTTGCTGGACTTCTTTAATTATTAGTTGTGATTTTTGTTAGAATAGTGTACCTGCCAGAGAGCAGCAAGGGCCAGACGATCCCTACGGAATAGGGACCCAGGAGAAAAAGGGTGACTCCAGTGCAGGCAGTGCTCTCACTGACAGGCACTGTCCTGCTGGGTCTGAAGGCAGCAGGCAGAGCCAGGGGCTGGTAGCAGGGTCCATCGACAGCCTCCATCACAGCGAGAGAGTGAGTCAGGGCCAGGATCAATGCAGGGCCAGCACCAAAATGGGGCTCCTGGCCCATGGGCAAGGGTGGGGGCAGGCCCAGGGGAGGCTGGGCAGGGACACTCAAGCCTGTTAGTGTCTGACAGTATCAAAATCAGAATTTCTGATTTTGATCAGCAAAATAATCTGCTCTTCTTTTGGGAATGCTCATCAGAAATAAAAATTGTTACCGAGCCTCTCCCTTTGATTAGCTTCTTTCTTAGAGATACAACCCAGCCTCTGTGTCTGAACTTGTAGAATGGGAAATGAGATATGTTCAGAGCAAGGCCAAAGTTTTACCAAAAATCTGCTTGCCAGATTGTGTGTAAAAACCACCTGACATTTACAGGTCCTGGTTTTGCCAAAAGGAATACTCCAGTGAACCTCTTTGATAGCTGCTATAGTCACAGTGAAGTGGTAACTCATTTACACCTGAAGTGAAACCAAACATGTAGATGATACAGTATCAATAAAGCAGAGAAACACACCTGAAGAATCTGGTTTGTTATCTGGCACCTTCTTATGATTTTTGGATCAGCATGGATTCTACTAAAAAAAGCCATAAATTTCAGAGATAGCTTGTCAGATGTGACTGGAAACATGCTGTCACAGGGCTCAAGCCATCTCGCAGATCCAGGATGACAAAGTATTTGGCGCTACAAAAGTTTGGATGTGAAAGAATGGAAGGCAAGCAATGAGTACTAATATTTTGCATATTGTTGAAGGAGTAGGAATCGGCCTGCTTCAGGAGTCAAAGTCTTCCTATCAGCCAGCCAGGGCGCCTGATGCATTGCTGAGATTACAGCCATAACACAGTACTGCAGACAACCCAGCCTGTTAGCTTTGAACCTCATGTTACAGTCAACTTTCAACATTTTCCAAGCTTCCAGGTCTCTGATGTGGCAATGGGAAGTTCTTCTGAGCTATTTCCCATCTGGATGCATTTATGGCTCCTGACAGTTTTGATCAAGACTTCTTGAAATTTATTCCCCATAAGCATTTATGGATCTCTCTGGTTGTCTGATCAGTGCATTCGCAGCTAGCCCATCTGTCTGGAAAAGTCAGGATTTCTCTCTGAATGGGCCTAATTACATGGCCCAAGTGCAGAGACCCAATGCTGTTTACCTTCCTGCCAGGTTTGGATTCAGTTAACTATAAAAGACTCTTATAGGTAAACTAAGTTAAGAATTTTCTTTTCCTTCAGATTTAGAGATCTGCAATTGTCAGGAGCTTTAAAATAATTCATCTCATGTCAGCTGTATGCCTGAGCCTTTTCTTCCTCGGATTTCACTGCCCCTACTCCTTGCAATGCAGTTTCAGTCCCCTCCAGGCCATCCTTCCCTTGAGTCGTGCTGCTCAAGTCCCCCACGTGGTGACAGAGAGGGTGACAAGACTTTTTCTGAGATGAAGAAGCAAGGAAAGGATCCGTGGTTGAAACTTGGAAAGAAATGCCAGATGGATGTATTCCATTCACTTTCACAGAAGATATATAGCTACATACACCCTTGGCATGGCTTTGAAAAAATCTCATCCAGCAGCAATGAACACAGTAGGTGAAAATGTCTTGCAGACAAGGTCAATGGCTTTTTAAAAATCTCCCTTCTGTCAGGAGGAAAAGCATGTTGCTATCCTTCCTACAGCTACTGCTAATGTATATCCACCCATTCCTCCTGGTAGTGCCTGGCTGCAGCCTTGATGGGCTGAAGGGCTACGCAGGCTCCACTGTGAGGCCCGGTGAACGGCTGAGGCCTTTCGCCTTCCTGCCTGCCCTGCTGCTCTCAAGCTACTACTTCATATAATGACCTTTCCAATTTCAAGCCAGCACCATGTGAACCGAAAAACTATCTGCTAAGCTCACAGATGCCAAACAAATTTTGCAAACGCGCCCCCTCTCCTTTTATTGATTTAACAGCGTATCAAATAGCTTTCAGATTCCCAGCAAATAGCAGGGCCCTGTTGTGGGAGGCTCAGCCTTCAGGTACTGTTAGATTTAATGCCTGACAATTACTTGTATTTGTTTAATTCCAGTTCTTGTTGCTCTGAGGTGCTGTCACACTGCAGCTCCCCATGGAGGGTGATAACCCTTTGAAAGGGCAGCCTAAGAATAAATTGTAACCCCTGACCCCCAGCACCTCTCAGCCCTGATTGCAAACCGCTTCCTGGCCGTGCGGAGAGGGAGTGAAATGTCAGGGAGGTTAGTGGCTACTGGCTTGTGGGGAAAATCTTACCTATGGATGCGGGGCTCTGCTAACACTGGGCTAGACAAGACTCGGGTTTTATAAAGCTGTTTCCTCACGCAGCGCATTACCAAGGCACGCAAAACTTCCAGGCTCAATGAGGAAGGGCTGCGGCAGCAGCGCCTGGAGTCCTGTCCGCGGGTACCTGACCCGGCCACAGCAGACGGGGTGCCCCTGAGGCGCCCCTTATCTAGCCCCCTGCCCTCATCTCACCCCCCTCGTCAGGGCACCGCAGCCCTCGTTTCTGCCCGGAGCAGGCCCCGCTCCTGCCCGGCGGGGAGGCGCTACGGCCAGCCGCCGGCCCCCCGCGGCGCCCCCCCGGGCCTGCCCTCCGCTCCCTCAGCTGCAGCGCCGGCCCGCCCCCGCCAGCCGGCCGCGCACCCCCGCAGCGCGGTGGGATCCTCCCGCTCCCAGCGGCGCCGGCGCGGCCCCGGCTGCCGGCCGCGGCCGCCCGCCGTTAGCGGCGGTGGCCCTCTAGCGGCCTCCGCCCCGGCCGTAAGGGGACGGGCTCCCTCCGCCCGCGGCCGCGGCCGGGCGGGGGCGGCCGGGGGCCGCTGGGGACGCGGAGGGCGGCGGGAGAGCCACCGAGGCGCCTGCGGCCCGGCCGGGCCCGGCCTCGCAGCGCCCGCCGGGCCGCCGGCCCACAGGGGTGAGCGGCGTAGCTCGGGATCGGGGGGAGCTTCCCCCTCGCAGCAAGGGCTGCGCCTGCCGCGAGAGCCCGGGGTGCCGGCTCGGGCCCGCGTCGGTGACGAGCTTCTGGGGAACGGAGGCCCTGCTCTGGCGGGACAGCTCTGGCCGGGCGCTGACCAACCCCTTCGCCTGTCAGGGCCTCTCCAAACCGACCCGAACAAGAAGCAGCTATGCTGGGCCTGGTGGGGATCGAGTTCTGTGGGTCACACCGTGATAAATGCGCGTGTGTAACTAACCGGCGGCGGTTTAGCTGTGAGTGCCCTGCTGCTTTCAAAGAAGCTTCTCTTCCCCTCCCTGCCCCGAAAGGCGGCATCGCAGCCTCGTAGCTTGTAAAGCTTAGAAAGACCCATTACAATTCTCTGACCCGAACATTTTTAGCACAGGCCATCCGTACAGTTTGTGTTTAACATTTCATCAAGAGGCCAAATGGGTGTGGTAACAGCCTAGATTTTTATGTTCCCAGGGCCCGTGTCCATGACAGTCACGGCCTCCGCCTCCTTCCCCCGTTAAGTCCCTCTACTCACCAACAGGGAAAAATAATTCCTTCTTCCATCCACCCCGGCTCAGCCAATCTCCAGGAAGACCTGAGTCAGATGTTTGGTACCTAGACCAAATACCTGAGGAAGGTGGGGAAGAAGGAGACAATTGCTGGAGGGAGACACACAGTTACTAAACCAGCCTAATGTAAACAAGATCTAAAGCAAGAGTTCAAAGTTATTAAAACTAGGGGAAAATGCCAAAGAAGGAAATTCTTCTCTGTTCAGTCACCCAGCTCCAGAGCCAATGAAACCTGCTTCACCATCCCTGAAAGATGATTTATGAGCATGTTTTTAAACTGCAGACAACAATAACAACAACCTCCTCTCTGTGGACCTTTTCATCAATGGAGCTCAAAGTGCTTTTCAAAGAAGGTCAATGTCACTACCCATTTGCAGATGAGGAAACCGAGGCACAGGAAGGAAAGGATTTTGCTACAGCCATCAGCAAGTGAAGAACCCAGGGACAGAATCTTAGTCAAGTACATGCTGTGCTAAGATATGTCACCCAGCAAACATAAGTCTAAATTTACAAACGGCACCCAAGACAGGGTACATCTTTCTGCAGCAGCAGGGGCTCACCCCCTGATCATGCTCTCAGGTGTCTGTATGGCCCATGGACTCATCTGAAAGAGAGACACATCTGATGAGACCACACAGGGATGGATACCAACCAGAGGTGATGGAAGAACACAGCTGAGCTGGACAAATGGAGAGACAGACGTTCCGAGGGACAGGAAAGGGGGAAAAGTACAGAAATAGCTTCATTGAGTAAAGCATCATAACAACTGGCAAGGAGATAAGCAACTTGTGGGAGCCGTGTTAATTTCTAATGGTGGATTATTACCAGCAACTGAGAGTACTGGATCCTAAAGCTCCATAGTGTGTGTAAGCGGTGGTACAAAGGAGAAAAGAGACACTTGAGGAATTTAATTATGAGAGATGCTGAACAATCGTGGTGAGAAGATGAGGTTATTCTTCTCCTTGCAGCATCCGTCTCCATTAGCATCACAGAGGGGAACCTAGTTCCTAGGATGGTTTAGCTCTAATATGTTTGGTTTATCAAGGATAGGAAAAAACCCTCAGAATTTTTCCTTTTTTTCAGTCATTTACAGCTTCCTCCACTGGAAGGAGAAACTGCTTTGGGGACTGTTCTTGCACCTCTGTAACAGACAGTGAAAAACCTCATTCTCTTTAACAGAACTTGTTTTTTCTGCTAGAACTTTTTTCTCTTTCCTGGTTGCAAATACAGGTGGGAGGGATAACAGACAGGAAACATTATTTTGCTTATTTAAAGATTTGGAATAAACTTGACCCCCCCACTCGTTCCTTTTCTCCCCCCACAAGACAGACCAAACACAGCTCACTTTTCCCTCATGTGTAGCTGTGTTACTGAAATCACCAAGCTTCCTGTGGGAGGGAAATCTCAATAGGCTGTAGGTATTGTTGCAAACAGAGCACAAAAATACCCCTCACAAGGAGTGACTGAAGGGCTCGCTCTCTTCCACCCACTCTTGTCTCAGTACACTGTTGTATTGAAAGCCTTGAGAAGTGGCAAAATTCACCACCCCCAAGGAGGGGACTCAGCAATGAGTGACTCCTTTTTCATCTTTAATGGAACTGGCTGAATGGACACTTGGAAATTTCTTGACCATACCACGCAATTGTATATATGCTACGGCAAGGTGTGGATGAATGATGCATCTTAAGACTTTAAAATCTGATAAGCAGACATTGGAAAGTCAAAGGATAGTCACCTCCTGTGAGACAGGCAGCAATGGAGACATGGCAACAAAGACTGCCCCAAAGACCATTGCTTGAGACATTTACAGAGAACAAACATGCTTTGCAAAGTGACTATATACTTGTAGATTTATCTTCCAAATCATGCTTCATGATTTTTGTAAATTTTCTTCCTTTCATTCCTTCCCCATCTCCTGTCCTCTCTGGTTGCTGGCTATGGACTGATGTAACCTTCTTAGAGGAAAGAGTTACAAGCAAATATCAGTGAGAAGCAGCCACCTCTTTAAGGGTCGAGGGAGAACACTGGCGGGTTATTTGTTCTGGAGACAGCAGCTGAAGCCAAATACCAGTTCAGCTATAGGCTGCTCATTGAAACAGAGTAGCCTGCCAACCTTTAAAGTCTCTTATGTTCTGTTTGTGGGTAAAAGACACCTCTGCTTTGCTGGATTCACTCTTCATTTATTAACTTAATCCTTGGGAGAATTAACAGAAGTGCAACCCCAAAATTGTATGTCTTAAGGAGAATTAAGGTGCATGAAAGACTTTACAAAGCAGAAAGTGTCAAGCTTGGCTATAGGACACTGAGGAATGACACAAATGTTTTCCAACAGGTGATATGCTTCAAGACCCAGGAGGTTAAGAAGTATACAGGGCATTACAAAATGATCTTACTAATCAAGTCAGACTAAAGGGATCACATTTGGCGAGGCAGAACTACAAGGCAAAATAACTGCCCCTTTAACACCTTAGGTCTGCAAGGTCACCCAAGTGAGCCCATGGGATCACAGCCACAGTCCTGACAGCACTGAAAAGAAGCCAAAAATGCCTGTTGTAAGAAGAGATTGCTTTTGGCCACTCATACCTGGCGCTGGTCAGAAATATTTCTGATAAACTGTGGTGCAACATGCTGACTCATCCCAACCATGTCACTGTTGTTGCCGATCAGCAGCATTGCCTGCTTCCCACAGAGTGAGGAGCCTGGAAGGCCCAGGATTCCCAGCTAAACTGGCAGGCTCCAACCTTTGGCAACCAAGATCATTTTGGTTTCAGCATTTTCAGAAAGATACTACTGAACATTATTTCAGAATCACACGGACAGATGTTTGCTGTGTGCAGGAAGTTTTGGAAATGTGACTTTCTGTTCCAAAATAGAACAACTGTTCGTCCTCTCATCCAGTCCCAGAATCATAATGCCCATGGGATGGACACGCTGGCATTTGACCGTCTGTGATCATACACCCCACAAAGTTACATGTGTTGGACTGACATCACTGAGCTCCCAGTTCTGCAGGAGGCTGGAGAAATATCAGAGACGTGTGTTAGAGGAGGGAGCAGAATAGAAAGGGAGGACAGTTCCCCCCCCTGCAAATTTAGCTACCATTTTCCACAGTGAAACAGGAAACATTCCCTGTGTAAAATAACCGTTATTGCCTTGTTTCAGAGCAACTATCACAGACATTTAAAAGAGGAAGGGTGAAGTTTACCACAGGGTCTTCATGCAGGGATTTTACTATTTCAGTGAAAAATAGCTATTTTCAGCCAATTTCGAAGGACTTCCATGCCTGTGATGCTCACCCTATGCAAAGACATAGTGCAGTTTGACCACTGGGCTCCTTTGAAGAAAGCCACATAAAAAAGCTGAGCAGTTGGTGGTATTAGAGGACACTGGAATACCTGGGCTGGGCTCTGTGGCATGGGGTTCAGTGCTCCTCAGGCACGCCCCTTGTACCTGTGGTATCCCTGCAGACAGCAACAGAGCTGCGTTCTAAACTGGGAGGTCTTGGTCCTGAGGGATTCTGGTGTGATAAAACAGGGGAAATGGGACTAAACAGCCAGCAGGCATAAACCCGGTGGCCGTGTGAAGCACACCCAGATGTCAGAGACCTCCTGAGGAACTGTAACTGCAGGCTGCCCTGAATACAGACTCTCTTCTCTGCTTACAGGACGTGTCAGGCGTAGCAGCAGATAATAGTAAGATTTCTGTCTAAGCTTCCCCAGAAAAGCTACAGATGTTCCTGTGTTTGGGGCATTTGAAAGTAAAACAGCCAGAGGCACTTTTTACATGCTACAGGAAACAATTCTGCATCAGCAGGGAACAGGTTCTCTCTCTTTTGACAGCCTTGCTACCCTTAGGAACCAGCATTTTATAAAGCCAACAAATCAGACCTAATCCCCTCCCTGCTCTGAAAGCAGGCTATGTTTTAAATCTGTGTATTAGATTTTCTTTCTAAATTGTTTTATCCTCCTCTCACAAACCCAAACAATTCCCAGACAGTGACTCGTGCTGACTAATCCAGTCTGGGAGACTTCTAGGTGTCCCTGTAACTTAAAACCAGAAAACAAGCTTCCTAATTCAGTAGCTAGACATTCCAATGAAGACCTGTAGGTTCTGAGCTTTTATTTTCCTTCTCCTCAGGGTTAAACATGCTTTTATCTACAGTGTGCCTCCCTCCCCCAGCAGGCAAGAGTTGAGATGAGTTGTAATTCGGACATTCCTTCCCTGAGATCCTGCCTACATTAGAAGTTCTGCTCCACAGGGCATCCCAGTGGCAAAGTTAATGTAAGCCCTCAACATAGTTAAACGGTGGAAAAAGGTGCTGTCTTACAGGGAGAAGAAGGGGGTGCAGGGAGAAGAAGGGGGTGCCTAAAGTCATGTCGAGGTATGTTCCTGAATAATCTTATAGAACTGTAAAAAGCCCAGAACTGTAAAAAGATATGGGGCCATGGATAAATTGTATTTTTGGCCCATTCACAGTGCTGGACTGAGTCATATTTTAGTCATGTCTGGAAACCACAGTGCCATTACAGGTCTTCCAGTATCATAGCAGTTGCAGTGGTGGTAGGCCTCTAAGCTATGAATGCTGTGAACAAGGTCTGTTTCAGAGCAGATAATTCCATTTACTGTCCGTTCTGTGACCACACATGCTGCACCAGTAACGACCATTCCCATGCCTGCTCAGAAGAAGGGATATCACTTTTGGGCACAGTACCCTGCACCACTAATCCAAGTCTCTTGTCTTGTGAGACAAGCCACTGAAAAGGGGGAAAAAGCCATGTACACTGAAGGTAACACACCTGTGTTGTCTTCCCAGGACAGCTGTGTTGAGTTGTACAGTGCCTTGTGGGCTGATAGTATTTAATAAGCAGCTTTTGCTCTGGAGCCTGGCTTATGGCTATTTCCTCATTGCACAAGTCAAACAAAGCAGTGTGGGAGAACACCCATGACAATGGCCTTTATAATTAAACATCATTAAAAGCTGTCAGTCAGGGTGTGAGGTGCAACAAGTCAACAACCTTTTGCGTTCACCTTTGCCAGTCCCTCCTCTCACAAACAGCACCCTCCAGCCTTAGTCTTCGTCACCTTCTTTGCCCTTTCCTCTCCCCCCCCTCAAGCAGCCAGAGGAGGGGGCTTGAGCTGGCCTTTCTCAGCTGCCAAAACAGGCATGGCAGGGCCACCTCGCGTGCCCAGGGATCCCAGAGGGCTGCCCTGACTGTGCACTGCCTGCTCCTGAGCAATCTCTCAGCTCCCCCCTTTGCCAGATACCCTGGGCAGGGAGGAAGGCAGAGGGGCAGGAGAGGGCAGCTGCCCATGCTTCCTCCCTGCACCCTGCAGAGACTGGGTGCCACCGATCTGGAATGGCACAACCACTGTGAAAGCTGGTGGTGGGCTTGGGGCTAGGAGGGACTCGTCTCAGTCCAACTGGCCTGCACAAATGCCTCAGCTGCTGTTGTCAAGTAAGAAAGACATGGCCTTTCTCACAGGGGCAGGCAGCCTCGGTGGCAGTGGGGTATGTGCACCCGGTTAAAATGGCCATGGTAGTCTGATGCCTTACCCTTCCACACAAAATGAGAACTCTGCTGCTACGTCCTCTACAGTCTTCAAAGTCAAGCAACAAAAATTTCTGTTGAGATGCCCTTCGGTGCAGTATTTTTGTTTTTGTTTTGACTGTTGCTATTTGTAGCTTCTTTTCCTGTTGTGTTAAAGTAAGAAACAAAATAAATCTGTGCTCGACTTCATCATCCTTCTCTAAAGAAGTGCTCTTGTGTTTCACAGAGTAAGGAGAAGAATCTGTAGGGTAGACCCTTGCAAAAATATAAGTGCAATATTATTGTTAGGAGAACATGGGATTGTGCCAGAAAGAAATGTCAGATGGTCGTACTGAGCAGGGTAACCAGTAACCACGTCAGAGGTTTGTGTTAGCATTTCTGACCTCTAAAGAGGTACCTGGAATTCAGTAGCTGTTTTCTCTTAGTGTCTTGGCCCTAATTTTAAAAAGATAATATGAATTATCATTTGAGAGATGGGGTGCTATCTGAGAAGTTGTCAGAAAAAACCCCACCTTTAATATTTTGTTTTGTAGCTTGTTTTTCACTTCACTGAGAGTAGTAGATAAAAGTTAACCTTTGTATATATACATTATTGTGTAGAAGGATACTACTGAAAGCTTCTTTAATATAATGCAATATCTTGTGTAGGGCCAATATCAGAAGATTACATATATATATGCATAGATACAGGGGCTTTCAGATCGAACTTTTAATATTGACTCTGGGTTTTTTCCTCATTTTGAAAGCTTGGTTCCCCCCTATTAATGTTTCATTAACACTGCTGTTTCATTATTTATTTAACGAGAAAAACAACCAATGTATCTCATAAGTAGTATGACCTCAAACTATCTGTTTTGGTGCTCCTGAAGTAAGGTTCAACTCATCAATATCAAAAAGGATCCAATCCAAGAAAC
Organism: Strix uralensis; assembly: GCF_047716275.1. Lineage (NCBI taxonomy): Eukaryota > Metazoa > Chordata > Aves > Strigiformes > Strigidae > Strix > Strix uralensis. The sequence continues at coordinate 34,573,381 of NC_133973.1, forward strand.
AAAAGACTAAGGGAGAAAAATAAGAGCTGTAGATGACCTTGAAATATTGAAACTCAATCAAGAATCCTGAGATATAATGCAATTACTAGGCTTCTGTATCTGCAAAGTCTCAGTTCAGTCCTATTTTGATGGTCCTATTGGATTGCAGGCCTTTTGCCAGGTCACTCCACAGCAGGAAAATGCCTTTTTTTGGTTAAAAAAGAAAGAAATCAGTAAAAGAAAAAGTATGGAAACATATTTTTGATGTTGTGAGTGATACACAGTCAATACCCTTTCTCTGATGGTTACTTTTTCTCTGAGAGGGTTGTTTTCTCCCTGATGAAAGAATGCACCAGGCCAATGCGCATACTTGTCAAACATTTTATTTGTCATTCACACTAATTATGATATTGAATTTACAGAGGAAACTGTGGTACAAAGAAAGAAAGAAAGAAAGAAAGAAAGAAAGTCTTCATTAGAACTAACGCAGCAGTCCAGCTGCTCTGTGTGCTAGTTGTAATGAATTCTCCCGTGGCGCTGGACACAGCCATCCCTATGTACAGCAAGAGTCTACTCTGACGTGGTATCTAGAGACTTCCTGTAGTGGGGGAAAAATCTACTCTATTCTCTTTTCCTATCTGGTTCCAAAAAACAGCATTCCCCCCCCCCCCCCCCCCCCCCCCCCCCGCCCCCCCCCAAAGAAAAATCCCCTGCAATCAAAACCAAAAAAGCAAACTTCCAGAACCTGGTAGTTTCCCCTTCTGGAAATGTTCAGCATGACAGTGCCAAGGGAAAATGTGACTGTTGCGGGATGCTGCAGCATCTGTTTTGTAAACATAGCCAGTAAATGCTGAACAAATACACTGATGCTATTCTGATAGGAGTGCGTCTCCCACTGTGTCCTCCCCTCAGACTTGCCATACGGCCACCTCAGACTGAAAGTTTTTGTTTTAAAGTAAGATGTGACTGTCAAACCCAGAACACCACAAATAACCCACAGATTTTTGCACATTCATTTCTCCCCTACCACAAAAAAGTGAAGAATGTTGAATAGAGACCATGCTATAACTGTTTACAAAAGTGAATAAAATGTAGTTAATCTTGAAGCCTAAAATAACTAATTTGGAAAGAAATAAGTCTCACTACAGTATTTAAGCAAACACAAAGGTAAGTTCATTAAAAACACAGAAAAATGAAAAAAACGCGGAGTAATTACAAGCACTAAATATTTTGCTATGAAGCTTTTGAAATCTATTTACATACATAAATACAAGTAACTCTGTTGATGCAACCCTTTTAGGACAAGGAGAAAAATGCCAAGTGATCGGTACTGACCAAGCAAGGTTAACAAAAATAAAATACAAAACTGTTATGATGCAGGAAAACAAGCGTTTTGCTCAAATAGAAAAATGATCCACTTCTCCTGAATCTTCAAATACACCAATGGAAAAGGTCACCCAGAAAGCAGTAATGAATGTTTCAAGAGTGCAGGCAATTCGGAACACTCTGACAAAGACTGTGGGCCATTTGGAGGAAAGGGTTTTTCTCCTTTCCAGCGGATAGTTTGGCATAATTCTATAAATCAGATCCTTCGTAGCAGGGATGCACTCTGCATCCACCTCCCCCTTGCACTAAAGCTCCTGTACCTCGCCCTGGAAGCATAGCAGGAACTCTTGAAGTGAGCATAAATGTTGTTTGAAAGCAAAGTAATGGGCCTTAGAGCACATGAGAGCCGGGCCCTGTATTTACTTTGAAGTTGTTTGATATGGCTGCATCTGGACAGTGAGTTGTGTCTTGTGAAAGGAACACACAAGCTGATAGTAAGGACTGCCATTAACTGTGTTTCGGTAGGGGAAGGTATCTAAGGCACTCTGCTGACTGCAACTTGTGAACAGAAGCACAATAGTTCTTTTTTTATTTCATTCAGCTACCGGGATGATAAAACTATATAAATATATATATATTATATATATATAAAAATATATACTTATATACTATAATTTGGAGATGGGTGAATGGGGGAAATGTTTTATCCAAATGTCCTCTTTCTGCCTGCTAAGTGCTCTTAAGATACAAGAGGAACGACATGAGAGCATTTTTACAGCCTTGAAGATCTTTGCTGTCCTTAGTGGGACAGGGGATGGCTACAAAAATATAGATTTGAGTAAACTGTGGTTTCTCTGTGGCACTTGTGTGAATACACTGAAACCCACAGTGATTAAACAGACTAATTGGGGGGGATAACGAACTTTGCTTTTCCTCTGTAAAGAGGGTGCTGCTTTGTGCTGTGCTTGACATGCAAAGGGAGGTTAGACTCAAAAGTTCAGTTGCTGGCAATTATCGCAAGTGAGACACTGGGAAATCCCAGGGTTTTGTGACGTGCCAGTAAGGACACACGATGAGTGTGTGACCAGTTCTGAAGTTTCTCATCCTGTTCACACCAGGGAGAGTAAAATTAAGCTTCACCTTTAGGACAAGTGTAGAGAAAGTAGATGTGTAGACATAAGAAATGTTCAGTGTAGGGTCTAATCTCCAGGCTGAGAGATGCCAATTCCCCATTCTTGTGAATCCCTGATCTTGTACAATACTACAGGCTAAAAGGGGCAAAGGGCTTTAGCAGAAAGCAGGCTGTGGCAACAGACAGGCCTGGGAACGTACTAACCACATCAACCTCACTTCTGCCACGGGGCTGAAGTCACCTGGCCACGGCAGCCCTGCCCTCTGCAGTGAGGCATCCGGCTCCTCTGAGGTCCTCTCCCTTCCCTCACTTCAGGGTTCACGTTGCAGTACTATGCACTTGGGTGGTCCAGTCACAAGGCAGGTGTGAGAACTGTAGTAAATGATGATTTTTAATTGCACGGTGACAGAGAATGTGTAAGATGGATTCTGCAACAGAGCTACTGTTTAGTGATGAAGGACTTTTTTTTAGGCTACTGAAGAGGTGAGATTCCAACTATGTAAATGTCACAACAGGTAGGGTCTCTGTATTTCTGTATTCAGCAAGGTCTCCATACTTCCAAAATATATTTTTAAACGTTTTGATGTAATTTTGATGTTTTCTGCCTTTTTTGTTCAGAGCAAACTCTAGAAAATTACAAAGAATATTATACTAAATGAAAAGCACAAGGCCATGCATGTATTTTAACAGAAACATTTGGAACTTTTGCTGAGATCTCTTGAAACACTCCCTATTTTCTGCACAAAAATGACCTTATTGACAATGTAAATTCTTCAATTTGTAACTTTTCAATACCAAAGTGCTACTGCATCTGACTTAAACAAAGAAGCAAAATCATATTAAAAAAAAAGAAAACTTGAAAAACAAATGGTTTTAAATAAGTCCAGCTGTTTTGCTGCCTGCAGCCAAGGATCTTTTTAATTTGAATCCTTTTAATTTTTTTTAAACATCAAACACTGATCTGAAGTCCTGCTTTCAAATACTCTCTGAGTTGACCTGCAATTGTTTCACTCATTTAAGAGGTACATTAAATAACAATCAGCTAATTTGGAACGCACACGTGTCAACATCAGCAGTTTGTAATTAATGAGTAGTACAACAACTGCATTCAGACCAAACCCTCAAATAAAATAGTGCCATAAACTTTACAGTGACATCTGATATGTTTGTGCTGTAACGATGGGCAACGATGACGACTCTGTATTAAACATGCTGTTAGTATAAGCCTTGCATATTTGCTACAGGACAGAATATTGTATGCACCAGTTTTACATACCCTTCCTCTTCCCTCAGAAGATGGTGACAGAAGAACTGTTAAGGCCCCTTCTTTGCTAGCCTGCTTTCCAGATGAGCTTGACAACCCCGTTCAGTGCGAGTTATTTCGTGGTGCATGAACTGATCTATTTTCCAGCACACTGGAATGTGGCTTTTGTACTGCGCAGAAATCTTGGCTCTGCTGAGCTGGGAGCAAATCTCACACCAACTCCATCAGAGCCAGGACTTTACCCTTGCCATGCTAACTGCGTGTTGGCTTTCACTTTGAAAGACTAGGAGGCCTCCACCGTCGCTGTTAGGAAGCCCAGGCAAGCTCGGGAGCAGAATGGGGCCATATGGGGATGTATTTAGTCAGGGAATATTGAGTCTGCCTTATGAAATATGTACATCCTGATTACTGATCCTGAGGGTCACCACAGTGATGAAGGAAAAATGAGGAAGAAGTAGGGAGAGATGACTCCACTGGGTGGGAAGGCACAGAAATTCACAGGGATTTTGGTGCCTAAATCATTTCAGTGGGAGTTGGGCACCTAAATGCCTTTGAGAATCTGAGCCCAGTCAGCTGAGTAAAATGAGAGTGAGATAATTGTAAACAATATTTCTAGGTAATTAGGAGGTCACTTTACCCATCGTTATTCCAGCCTTTTTCAATGTGATAAATTTGACTTTGGCTGCTACCAAAAAAGGCAATTACTGATCTTTTTTAATATAGGCATATTTAAATAATAATAGTATCAACAAATAAGAAAAAGTCTAAATATCAAGCATAAATATCAATGAAATCATCAAAGTAGTACAGTAGTTGAAAATGACCCAAGGCTGTAGCCGTTGTATTAAAAAAAAAAAGTCCAAGAGAAAAAAGTTAAATTAACTCATTGAAAAAGGAGCTGATTCTTTCAGTTGACAAAGCAAGAAAGAAGCAAGCATGATTAAAACAAAAAAAAGAGCAAAATCTTTTTTTTTGCAATTTGTAAGGTGCCAAGAGAAATAAAACAAATTAGATGCAAAGCAGGATGAGCTGCATCCTAAAAACCAGACAAACAAAAAAACAAACCCAAAACAAAACAAAAAAACCCAGCAATAAAAAATTCCATATTCTTTGGAATATACAACATGGTTAAAAAAAAAAAAAAGAAAGAATTAAGTCCAACATATAAAACCTCTCATTCACAGCATTGCTAAAACAGAAGCGTTCACAGTTTCCCTCTGGGAATCTTCCTATACTTCCTTACAGCTAGTATGTCCATAAGATGCAGTAAACTCACTAAGATTTTTTGGGTTTTAAGTCTTAAAAATAGAAGTGAACCGAAACTCTCTTTAGGGCTGTGGAGACCTTCAAGCCCGGGCACGTTAGAAAGCCACAGGCCTGGAAACAGACTGGGTACCTTTCTACCCACCCTCACTACCACCAACTCAGGCGTCCTCCTTTCCAGAAGCTCAGCCCACTGCGAGGGATGCTTTGCTGGAGCGACGTCGCTTCACCAGGGGCTGGCTAATACACGCCACCACTCCTGGGAGCGCTGACTTCTGGAGGGTTTGCTTCTGAAAGTGATGTATGAACATGGCAGGGCCCATAAGCAAGACGGGTGTTTATGGGATACCTACGGGCACTGGGAAATGGAAAGCACGTTAGTCCTGACCCATAACTACTTAAAATTCATTCAGTATGGTCGCCACACCGCTTCCTCTAGCCTTGCTGTGGTCGCCATGTTAGTGGGGGAGTTGCTGTGGCTCCCTTCTGCCTCGACCACATCGCTTTGGTTGGGGAGGTTGGGGTTGAGGAGCGTCGATCCCGTGGAGGCATTGGTGCAGGGAGGGTGGATGCGTGGGGGGGACCGGTCCCCCCCCGAGATCATGGAGAACTGATAGGAGCCAGCGGAGGTTCCATAGTAGAGGTGGTAGGAAGGCGAGGTGGTCTGGAACGGGCTGCCCTGGGCCTGCGATGAGCCAGGGTAGGGAGGCGGGAGGTAAGTGTGGTATCTCGTGGCTGTGGACATGGCAGACATACCGATTCCTATCCCTGAACTGACGGGCGTCGGTGTGTAGGTAAATGCTCCCGGGTAGTGCATCCGAGGGTCGGAGATGGAGGGGAGTGCGGAGAAGGAGCGGTCGATTCCCACCCGAGGGTCACTAAACGCAGTCAAGTCAGAAGCACCTGGGTGGTGGGGAAGAGAGACAAAGAACTGTTGAGCTCACAGAATGGAGGTTCACCTGTTCAAGGCAATAACCAACATCCAAATGCTGGTCTGTGGTTAACCAAAGCAGCCAGAACAGAGCTATCCCTCACCTGCTCTCTAATGCAGTCATTGTAATGCTCGTAGATCTGGATGTTTTGGATTAATTTCAGTAAAGCAGCAATTAAAAAGGAGTGCCATGCTCTCGCCCTGTTTTGTATGTGTTTTAGATACCTTACAGCACATGCAATTATTTACATTTCCAGTGTGTCCTCACCCTCAAGGGGTGGGTAGGGAAGAGGGACACAGATCTCAAGCTCCTTGCCCAGCATCACCTGACTCACCAGGGATACTGATGGGACCTAAATATAAATTGTCCATCTTCTGCACAGTCTCTCCTTTCACCCAGTTTTATTTTCCAACTCAAATGGGAAGCTCCACGGAGCGGAGATTATTCTTCAGGTACATGAATGTCCACAGGTGGGGTTTACACACACAGGCTCAGTCCAGCTCTCAGCACTTAGGAGCACAGCTCCCCACTGACTCTCAACACTACCAAAGTCAAGATAAATCAGTTTCACTTAAGGTCTTCAATCTGGGTCCTCATATAATGTCTACATAATTGTTACTAACTTCTGAAAATCTTGGCTCTAATGAGTATGTAAAAAGGACAACAATAGTACTGCCTTTTTAGAGCAGAATGATATATTTGGGGGTTGGCCTTTTTTCCTCCTTTCATGTGTGCTAGAAGCCTTTCTCATCCTGCTAAGCGAAATGTTTTATAGGACAGTCAAATTCTGCTCCACTTTGGCTGACATCAGTGGAAGTATGCCCGGTCCCATCGTCTCCTTCCCTGGTGTGCAAGGATTAAACAAGCGGAGCAGATAATGGCCTCTTTAGGAAGGATCTTCATCATGACTCAGATTAATGGAAGGTGTCAGTCCCTAGAGTTGGCAGCTATGCATGATTAAAATAACAACAATAACAATTAAGAAAAAATCTTTCCAGAAGACAACTTCTTCTGTCAGACAAGGCGTGGAGTCTGTAGAAAAGGAGCCATGCGCTGAAGGAAATACTCATGAGAAGAAGCAGAGAGAAAACAAAGCTCTTGGCTCTGACCAGATTTAAAGCTAGAGCAGACACACTCCAGCGCCAAGTTCTGAAAGCTCATCAACGACACAGCCAGCACACTGATGAATTTCTATAAATTTCTTAGAAAAGCTCTGACGCATGCTGTATGCTTCCTTTTTGAGTTTGTCTTCTATTTTTTCTGGAAGATTAATGGGACCCCTGAACACATCTCCTTCCCCTAGACCCCAGCACCTTTAGATTTAACATGGCAAGATACACTATGATATGGAATGGCAGGAGCTTCAGAGTGGCTAAGGTTGAAGGTGGCATCTGACAACCTGCCAGATTTTAAATGGTACTTCCACACCTCATTCCTGAGAAAGAAACCAAACATCTTGAAACTGCCTGGACACATCACTTATCAGATGAGGGTTTCTTCTGCCCAGTTTTGGCAAAAAACAGAATAATGAGATTTAATGTCAAGGTGTTTCAAGTATGTCCCATATCTTTGCTTTTTCTTTTGAGTCACTGTGTCTTTAGATGATAGGGCCTAAAAACCCCTCAGATTTGCTCTTTGTCCTGACAAGGAGGAATTTCTTAGACAGTAAGTGTGTGTGACAGTAATGGGACGGGGGGGAATATATTGTGAAGGACTTTTCTGGGACTACTGAATGACGTTTAATATAGAAGTAATATTTTGGAAGCACTGCAAAAACCACTTAAGGTGTGTAGAGATGAGCCCCCATGTACAGAATTAAGAGAGCAAAGAAAGAATTCTGACATGTGAACTAAGCTCTTCTAGGTTCCTTCACAAGTCACAGAGAAACTACGCCTGTCCCAAGGTAAATTGCTTGGACCGTTTTGACCACGGGCACAAAAAGCACCGACAAGCCCTAGTGCTGGTGCCCTACCTCCATGCTCACCATGTGCACAAAAGAAACACAGGGTGCAGTTACTCCACGCATAAGCAGCTGTCTTCTGTTAGACTCTGCACTCCCGGGGGCAGCCACCATGGAAGCCTTTGGTGCTCATACGGCACAGTGCAATACAGGCCCGGGTACACAATGACAACATTTAGGCACTACGGCAATGCAAAAAATACCGCATTTCAATACCGAGTGCATTCACTCATTTGAGTGCAACCTCAGTCGCCACACTGTGATGTGATGTGATGTGATTAACATCTCCATTCAGTCTGATTTACATATCCACATCTACAAGTACACATGCATCAGGAACTATGTATAGGGCTTGAAAAGCAGAATAGCTGGTAAATATTGATTTCAAACAATTCTGTGAAGAAAAAATACATTTCTAAGTAAAAAAACTTGATGAAATAATTTGTTTTACTTGAAATTTTCTGGTTGCTATGAAGAAGATCTTTTTTCATCCTTCTCTCTTTTCTCTGTTTCTGTATTTTGCCAGTGGAAAGGAGTGCAACAGGAGGAAAACACAGGGGAAAAAGTAAAAAGGAGTCTTTTATTTTTAAAAGAAGAGTGTGTCAATAAAGAATAAGCATTTCTATAGACCTTTTTTAAAACAAGAAATTTTTTCCTTCTTCTGAATGGTTTCCTGTATTTTCAGCTATCTCTAAGATGTAATTAGCACCCAGATCTAACACATAATTTACTTTTGGTGGGCATCGTCCCTGTGACTCTTTCAAAGCAGGCTCTATATGACAACAATAGGACAGGCTGGAGCATATTCAAGTGATTCTCTCTGATCTTAGAAGAAGCCCTGAGTATTCAAATGAGAGCAATATGTGCGGCCAAAGAAGATGTTTTTGAAAAAGCTCTGTGCAAATTCGAATTATATGGCTCTCATTCATTTTAAGAAAATTCCTGCTATTGAACACACACATATTGGTTCAATATGTGTGGGTTAGAGTCAGCAGATGGTCAGTTGAGTATGGTGGAAACCAGGGGGGTAGCTTTCACTTCCATGCTGTATTTTAATGTTGGCTTGTAAAGCTCTGCAGTACAATTTGACAAAGATGTAACAAGACAATCCAGTGCAACACTTAAAATGTCAAACCCCACCATCCTGCAGTCAGTGTGTCCACCCATAACCTGCTGTGCTCTGGTCTGAATTTAGAGTGAGGGAAAGAAACAGAACTGAAATATCTGTGGCATTCATTTCTTGGCAGATACGATAGCTCTTCAGCACTCCAAACTATTTTTATAGTTCCATACATCTGCAAAGTGCTGCTCTCTCCTCTTTTTTTGTCTTTTTTGACAATGATATGTTGGACCCAGACCGTATGTCTTTACTCTTTGCACAAATCCCAGCAAAGTGTTGGGAGAAGGCTTGCCTGAGAGGGCCCGCAATAGGCTTCACTGCAACTGGAGAAAAGCTGCGGCAGCACCCTAGGACGCTGCAACCTGTTTGCACTGGAGACAGCCTCAAGGCTTTGGTGAGGCCGGGTGCGGGGGGACAAACTTTTAGGTACTTACTTGACAGCCGGCTTGAAAGCTCTGCGGTGAGGGATGTCATGCCGCTAGCCCTGCCGGGTGATATCGGCGTGGCGGGGTGCACGGAGGGGGTGGCAATGGAGCCCAGGTACTGGTAGGACTGGTCGTAGGACCATGGCGGAGATGGCTGTACTTGCCTTGTGTCTGCAATGAAAAAGAGACCTATAGGCTGTTTTGAATGATAAAACTTTGCAATCAAATATGTGAACCAAACCACATGGTTGAAATAGAAACTTAAATGCCAAGATAATTACATTTCAGTTCCATAATCCCCTTTGTCAAGAAACCTTCAGATGAATTGCTTTCTAAAATATTATCTGTGCATCTGTGATTTTTGATCAGTTGACTTTTTTTGTGAAGATTTTTGGTATTTCACATTGATGGTGGGCAGGGAAAAGTGGTCAGGGAAAAGCAGATCAAGCCTTCCAAGGTGAAAGACTATTCATTGCTGAGATGCATTAAGTATTTTGGGCTGTGTATTTGCAGCCCTTTTAGCCAAAAAGGCATGCCTTGCATGGCACCCAGGAGACAAAAATCTGAACTGTGAGTGTTTCTGTGCAACTGTGCAAGTAGAGAGAGAAAAACAAGATTAAAATGTGTGTGCGTGTGTGAGAGACAGAGGTGGAGAGTGAAACTTGTGTCCTCCAGAAGGCAGGCTCCTAAGTGGATGAATAGAACTGGGGAATTTGACTTCTTTTGAAAATCCCAGGCTTAATGAAATGAACAGGTGTTTTGTACATCTATTTTGTATATGCTAAAATACAGAAATACAATTCAGAGCGATGGGTACATCTAATAGCATTGTTTAAACTTTAGAAACAGAAAGCCTCACACAGACTCCATGGCACTGCTAAGCTGAAAATGCAGACAACCTACGAGTACAGGCTTTCTGTAGGAACTGCTGCTTCTTGGAAGCAAAATCTCAAAATGCACAGATGCGTAAAACATTTACAGAAAAACGCTAACCTATGATAGTCTAGCCACACGACTAGTTTGGCTGACGTTTGAAATCAGAGATGCACAGCAGGGAGTTTGTCCAAATCAGTTGCACCGATGCAGAAACAACTCTTCTCTGCTTATTTCATCTTTGTATATGAAGCTGGCATTTTCAGTGTATAGAAAATGTCTAACTTTCATATAAATCAAACTGAAAAAGATTCCTCCCCCCTTACCTACCCAGAAATTTTTTTACTACTTTTAGTGAAATCTTTTATATTTTCTTCAGCCCTAAGAGCATTCTCCTGCAGCTTCATCTAGCTAATTGCCTTTTTGAAAAAAGCAAATGTTGGATGAACTGCATTCAGATAAAACTGATCAGCATGGAAGGGAAATTTCCTAAGCCTGAGATGAAGGACTTTGATCTTTCATCAGAAAGCCCATGTGGAAATTATTATTTTGTTGTGCTTTATAGAGATGAGTTTTGCATTTTGTTTGTTTCATCTGTTTAGAAAAGAAAATTTATACAAAACTCCAAGCTTTTAAAAAATAACTAGTGAAGTCACTTGCAGAATAAGCTGAAGTCTTGTAAAGATTTTTATGCTGAGTAACATATTCAAATTCAGATATTATTAATATTTAATTTTTTTTTTTCAGGCAGGCTTCCTTAAAAAGAAATTCAGTTGACTCACGCTGTTTTAAAAGCAACATCCAATTGCATTAAATGGACTTCAGTAGAAACAAACAAAAAGACATAGGCACAAAGCCTGCCTTACTCTGAATTACAACATCATCTCATTGTTAATGTATGGTCAGTGTTTATTAAAGATGACAGGGAGACAGATGAGGGAATTCAGTCTCCAGGGGTAGCATTAGGATAAATACCACAAAGCATCGACAGAGCAGGTGTTGTAATGGTACAGCACTGTGTGTTTCAGTTCTAAAAGATGGTTAATTAAATCATTGCTCCCTTATTTCAGCATGCAATCTCACTGATTTTGGTTCAGCAATGCGGCCAAGTACTAGAATCATGATACATGTGCTGGAGTGATCCCCGCCCAGGGGTAGAAACCCCCTTGGCTATTTCTCTTGCCTGGGGAGCCCTCGATGTGCTCTCTCGAGGCTGATGCCACAGGTGGCAGAGTCTCCCCTCTGTCACCTCTCTTACAAGGGCTCTCGTCAACACTGTCACTGCAGAAGCCACTGAACCCCTTTGACTGGAAGTGTTTTATCACCAGCTTTCAGGTGCTCTGTCCTTAGGCCTTAGCACTGCAGAGAAGAAGGAAGTCCCTTCAGAGCGATCTGGGTATGTGTGAAGGGGGTGCTGCCACCCATCTTTGTTTTTCAGGCTGAAAGGAGAGAACGTACTGTCTGTTTTCTCCTGTTACAAACTGTTACTTCGTGGTAGGGCAGCTCTGTCTACCACTTTTCTCCTGTTTCTTACATTGCTGGCTCTTCAGCACAAGAGACGTGGCTTTGTCCTGTACCTTGCCCAGCACGCATGGGATCCTGGTCCGTGAAACAGCCCCAAGTGCAATAAATGCATGAACAACAGTAAGAAGATGCAGAAAAAGCCACAGTAGCTGCCACAGCTGCAGAAGAGGAAGCACGACCTTGTCATGGGTTTACTAAACACTGACAAGACTAAACTGAAATACGGTTTGTTTCTTTTAGTGCTATTAGAATTAGCTTTGTGCTCTGGCCCGACTAGAAAGCAGATAATAGACCAAGTATGTGCCTACTAACATCCAGAAAGAGATTACCAAGATATCTGACCTCCCTCATCCATTTGCTGTTATTACTGACCTCTGGGGTACTTGAAACAGTGACAGACAGCCTGAGAGACCCCCATTATTAATCTCCTCATCCCATTAAGTCTTTCTTAAGTGAAAGTTCAAACTACCGATCAATTTTCCATCTTGGTACCTGCATTCCCAATCCCCGTATTTGCTCTTAAAGATTGGCTTTTTGACATCAGACTGGTTAACAAGTTGCAATCTATTCAGCGATGTTAATATAGTGCATTATATTATATACACATATTAAAAGCGGGTTGTGCTGACTAACCCCAGGCATCACCTTCGCAGTTTTTTAATAACAAGTGGAGAAAAGTATCACTGTAATAGCATTTTTATGGCACCATTTCAATATCAAGAGGCAGACTCAGCTCCCAGTAAAGACAGTGTTTGCATTTCCAGCAGCTTCAATAGGATCTGGATCAGGGGCCTCAAATGGCATTTTATTTTTGTGATAGATGCTTTTCTTCAACTTTCAGGTTACCTGAAATTAAACTGGAATGGGTTCAAATTTGCCACAGGACTAGGCTACACAAAAATGCAACAAACTTTTCCCAAATCCATCTCTTTTCTGCTTTCAAAATAAAGAGATGCACATCTCATAAGTTAGTAGCTTGGCATTGGGAACTGGATGTGTGGCTTTGTGTGGCTGAAGTTAATTTGGTCAAAATATGCTGCAAATAAATGGGAGTTGCTTCCCAACTCAGAATTATCTGTGAGGAGATTTGCAGGGAGAGCTCCTTTGACAAAGGGGAATTACAGGGCTTTGGGTCCACACGGTTTAAAAGCCAGACAGGATTCCAAAATCATTTAAAAGCAGATCAAAATAGCACGAAACCAGGGAACTTGCTCCAGTTGGTGATCTGTGCCCAATCCTCCCGGTATTTCTCCCATTAGCAAGTACTTTCCATTTCTGCTTTTTACGGTGTGAGAAAATGTATTTAAAACATGAAAACAGTTATTAATTGCAATAAACCACTCCAGGGCGAGAATTATGGTGCAATAATTCACACCTTGCTGCGTAGTCACGAGCTCTCGGCCTCTCGCCTCATGCCTAACAAGCTATTAAGCCGAAAGTATTGAACCATCTTTCATGCCTCGTCATGTTTTATTGCCGCAAAAAGGTTGCGTTCGGCTTGTTTTAAAAAGTTGTAATTAAGCTGTACAAATGTTGCATAATGTTTAATAGTTTAACGAAACAAGCTTCGGTGAGAGACTCGGCGAACGAAAAAAAAAAAAAAAAAAAAGCGGCCTCCCCTTTGCACGCCGCTCCCTCTGGTCCTAGTATTTAGCATTTTCCCAGCCGTTTTCGCTGTGGAAAAATGAAGAGCCTCACCGGCGGGAGGCGGCGGGGGCCGAGCGGTGCCGGGGCGGCGGCGCATCGGTAGGTGGCAGCGGAGGCCTGGCAGGAGCCGTTAAGGCCCGCCGCGGCCCACAGCCCCCGGCCGCGGCCCACCGCCCCCCGCCGCGGCCCGGGCCCGCCCGGCGAGTGCCGGGCTCCCAGCGCCGGGCTCCCGGAGCGGCGGCGGGGCCGGGCCGCCTCGGAGACCCGCTGCCCGAGAACCAGCTTGAGCAGCGTGAGCCTTTGTTAACACCTCGGTGTCCTCCCCAGCCGGGACGCGGCCGAGCTGCGGCCCTGCTCTGCGCAGTCGCTGCACCCAAGGGACACCTCTCTTCAGGAGCAGCTCTGGGCTGGGTGGGTATCCCAGGATTATCCCAGGAGCTCGGATGCACGGGAGAGGTGTAGATGCCCCGACCCGAAGGTACCCTGGCTCAGAGAACCCGCACGGTTAAGCAGGGCAAACAAACACCTGCCAGGCAAAGGAGTTGTCCTGGTGTGACACAGGGCATCTTTTGGCTTCCAAAGTTGTTATTGATAGTCAAGTACAAAAAGAGAAGAACCCCCTTCACCCTCAGAGCACAGGTCAAGACCACAGCAGATCTCCTGAGCTCACACAGAACATCCTTTTGTTTGTAAAACTGATCTTGAGCATACAGGGTGTAGAAATCACTGGGACATAGTAAACATGAAGCCCTGGGATGCTATTTCTATGTGATTCTTTTTCAGAGGGCGCACACGCTTTAAAATGCAAAACAACGCTCCCCCTCTCCCTGCAAAAGAAAACGCTGTGATGCTGTCAGGCAAGGTATAAATCCACAAGTTTCAGGGAGACTACAGTTCCACGGTGATTCACAGTACCAGGTCAGGATGTTGCTTGAGATGATAGCAAAAATGTCTTATCACCTTATCACTTCTATATAACAAATATAACAATCCATACCAAGCTGTTTAAGAGAAAGCCCCTGCAAGATTTTATATTCCGATCAGAAAATAATTCTGTTTAGCCATATTAAAAGCTCTAAGCTTCGAATTCAACTCAGATAACAGGTTCCCCTGCACCTATGAGCCGAAAGGAAAAATGCTTATGTGGACACGCGTGGCTTGCACCAGGCTAGATCCCGCACCCCTCTGAAGCCGTTTTATGCCCCTGGAGCGCGGAGAGAGACGGTTCTCCGTGTGTCACTGCAGGTCAGACATTGCTGCCTGCTCCCAGCCAAGAGGCGCCGCGTGGCCAAATCTCAGTATGATACAGCCTGTTCCTGGAAGCTTCAGAAAGGAGCAGCAGGATGTGAGTCAGTACGCCGTGGCGCGAGGCGGGATGGCGGCGGAGCCGGCAGCGGCCCGAGAGGGAGCAGGTATATGCCTTTGACTCAACCAGGCTGCCCGCCTTGCCACCTGCCCCTTCCTGCCCGCCTGCGCTTGCACACGGGCTGCCTGCGCGTCCTCTCTCCTCCCGCACCCCTCCACCTCCGAAACGACACGTGCTGGCTTGAAAATAGAATTGCCTGGACAAACTACCTTCTATGAGTGATTTTTCCCAAGCCAGGGTCAGGGGAGACAGAGGAGTCAGACTCGGGTACCGAGCAGCTAATTACCCGCTATCTGTGTCAGTGAAAACCCCCCCGTCCTCAGCATAGTGCGATGAAGATGAATTGCGAAATAGCCGCTGCTGTTGCCAGACCTTTTTTCTCAAGTTGCAAAAATTTCTGTCAGTCATACGCAACAAACCCTGAAAGTCACATAGCATCGAGCTTTGCAATTCCTCCACCATCCTGGCAAGCACTTTAAAGGCAGCAACTGGCATAAGACACAGGGTGAATGAAAGCTGGGATTAGTTTACTGGTGTCAAACTCAGAGGCAGACAAGGGGAGAGTTGGATCCTTAACTGCTTTGAAAGGCTTTTCTGAGTCTGGGATTTGTCTGCCCCCCCTGCCCCCCGGTCTGATTTGCTAATCTTTCCAAAGGGAAACAGTTTTTATAGTGTGACTTTCCCTTCCTTTGAGTGTAAGGCAGGAATGGTCTTGATTAGACTTGTTCATTCAGAGAGGTGTCTTGCTTAATAGAGGAAATGGACTATGAGCACAGAAATGTTTCGTGTAGTTTTGGGCTCAGGAGAAAGATGCCGCCTGCCTTAAAACTTCGATTCAGTCTTTCCTCCTTCTCCCCTTTGCCAACATCTCTTATGTGCCTGTCTCTGACTCTTCTTCCTGCTTGTTTTCTTGCATTGCCTCCTAGTCCCAGCAGCTTCAGGTGAAGGTGTGAGCAGCACAAGAGACCATGACAGGTCGTGCATGAGTCTGACCTAGTCTGTCTCTGAAGCAAGGCATTTGAAATGACTCAGTCTCCCTCCCTCACTCGGGACCCAGCAAATCCTCAGCCTAATGCAGCACCGTGAAAAGGTGTGTCATCTCCCGGCAGCTGAAAGAATTAGTCAGTAGCTTAAATAAGGGGGACTTTCCAAAGGACAAGTTCATCACTGGCAGTGGCAGCAGCCGCACAAGGCTGGTATTCTCATACCTCTCAGTGCTGGAACATGAGGAGCTGGAAAATTACAGAGCAAACTGTAAAATTCCACCAGCAGCTACTTCACCCTGCAGGGTGGTTTCCCTCCGTGTGCCAGGCTGTGGAAACCACTGTCACACCACAGAGCCACCTCCCAGCACAACAGCTGGGAGACCTGCAGGTTTCACCGAGGTGGGTGCGAGCTCTGATTTATCCCCAGGGAAAGTTTTTCAAAGCATTCTAATTTCCACTGGAAATTTATAGGAGATGAGCATTCACTCCTCTCCGTGGCCTTGAAAAGCCCCTTTTAGATTGCTAACAGGTGACAGGACTTATTCTGGTTGAGAACGACAGTGACAGATATGTCGCATGTCTGGAAATTTTTAAGTTTATGGGGGGTGGAAGAGCCACCCAAATTCCCAGCTATTCTCTGGAAGAGAGATCTTTGGCAGCAACCTCCTGCCTCAATGTTTCCTTTAATTTTATTTCAATATTACTGTGGTTTTGTGGAGTATTGCAAAGGCTAGAGAAGTTCTAGAGGCATTTGAGCCTCTAAAAAACCTTCTCTGGGATAGAATGAGGCATCACACTCTTGAGAATAAAGAAAAAAATATCAGCCTCAAGCAGAAACCTTTCAAAAACAGTTGCTGAGGCTGTTTGTTCTAGCTGCTGTGCTTGGAGTTGATGCGGAACTTCCTAAAGCATGCTAGGTGCTGCACGGACATCCAGGAGGGTACCAGCCCCTGCGAAGGATTGAGAGTATAATAAAGACAACGATGGAAAACCACAAAGAGTGGTGTGATTAGGTGCTGGGGCGCAGAGCACCATTTCTGCTCTTCGTTTGGTACTTTGCATTCAGTTTTTGTGCATCATCTACCCCCAACTCATCTTCTGTGTTAGGTCGTTTCTTGGCAGCGCTGCACTAGAAAGGGTCTCGACGATGAAAATGATGCAAATCTGCCAGTGCCTTTGAGGATATCAGTCCTCCAGTACTGAATGTAGTGAAAGATTGGAAGTCTTATATGAAGATTTTTTGCTAGCTTTTATTTAGAAATAGATCTCAGGGAAAGGAGAAAACCAAGGAAGTGCATCCTATGGTTTTTTTGAATTTCCTTCACTTTCTTCATGTCCATGTCAAGAAAGTCAGTGCTCCAATGATAGTAAGATACCTGGAGATGATACCAAAGGCAGCAAGAGAAAGCACCTGTCCTAGCTGTCTATATTTTGGGGATAGAAGGAGAACTGTGTATTTCTTCAAGTTTAAAGCTGCCTGAATGAGCTGCCTAGGCTAGCAGAACCATATATGCACAATGCACCATAAAGAAACAAGTAGTATTTTAGTAATGGCCACTGGTCCCCTAAAAAACCTCTCCAGTCTCACTGCTAACTCGGTGCCAGAATCGGGAAGTGCAGACAACTCTAAATACCGAACTGTGAAAAGTCTGATTTCACAATCAACGTATGTGCTGCCCTAGCAGGTTAGTACATAAGCTGCTCAAATGAAATATAAACCATCTCTCCTCCTGAGTAAGCACACTCCTTCTGGGCTGGCGTCACTGCTGCTTTGAAGAACATGATGGCATTATGGGCAAACTGCAAAGTCTCTGGGTGCCAGTGACACGCAGAAGTTGGAAAGCTGAGTTTTGCAAATTAAGGATGCATTGTTCTTTGTCTTCGGAGGTATGAGTCACCCTGGAGAGCTGCAGTTATTTGTTCAAGAGGGAGACTCCATTCCACCACCGGTCCTCCTCTTCCCTCCCTCTCTGCATCAACAAGGAATGAAGTAAAAGAATTCAACCTTGACCTTCCAGTCTTTTGGCTCCCCTGGAGGAGACATGCTGCCAGACTCGATGCCGCTGCAGTGTTCTCCCATATCTCTAAGTGTACTGCTAAAGCACAAACTGAAACAGTGAGGAAATCAGGGACAGATACCACGTGGGTGTCGGCGGCGAGCAGACTTCACCCTTTGTCCCGTTGTACCCAGCCTGGGAGGTGGCGCGATGCAGAGGTCCCCGTGGCTCGGGCGGAAGGATGACAGTGCAAGCGCGGACACCTGCATACATGCACATACACACGTGTACATGCACATACACTTGTCTACTTGCTGCATGGCACTGTGCTTTCCTCCGGCTTCAGAGGCACTAGGGAGAGAGCAGGTTGTGTGCTGCTGCTGGGAGGGTGTATGATCTGTGCTGACCTGTGCAGGGACTAGGGGGTGGGATCTACTGGAGGAGTCACTGCTCCCTTGTCCATCTCGGTAAATCCACACCTAGAAACCACATCTCTCTGAGTCCTGAGTGGAATCACATGGGGACTGGGACAGCCTCCCCTCACCTGCTGCCACAGTCTGTGTGACTGCTAGACAACAGAGCACCTCTGTTTCTGTCCTGCTTGTCCCCTCCCTGGCTTCTCCCTTCTGCTGCTCTAGGTCCCAGCTATGGCTCTCCTCTTTACCTCTCCCTGAACCACACTAGTTTGTGATTGCCTCCCAGCTAATTAATTCCTTCATCCTCACACTGCCCCCTGAGGAAGGGTATTATTGCAATCCTCGTTTTAGCAGACTGATGCATGCAGAAAGCAGGGCTGTGGTTCAGCAGAGCATTCAGGGCACAGAGCTCAGCACTTGGCTGAGTCAGAGCACATGTGAATTACCTGATGTCACCCCGGCAGGGAAAGTTCAACTTGGGGGAGAAGTATCCACTTTGTCCTAGTTAGCTCACATCTTGCAAGCAGTCTACCTGAAGCATAGGGCTCAGGTGGGGCACAATGCTCACGGAGAAGCAGGTCAATTAGCCCATCTCACTACCTCGCTGCTGGTGAGAGCAGCTGCTTTCAGCCTGCCTTGGACAGGTATATCATCTCCTGAAAATGCAGAGGCAGAACTAGGGTACTAATTGTGTACAAAGTGTAGTGCTGTCTCCTGGTGTCCTGGCTCTTGGGGAAGGATTCATCCCACCTGAGAGATCTGCAATGTAGGTGTCTACCTCTGAGCTACTTGTCTAGACTCTAGACTTTATTGCCAACAGGGTAAAACAGACACTTGTGGGGTGCAAGTCATTTCATCCTAAGGGAGACATCTAAGCCAAGCCAGGCGGGTGAATCACACCCGATGAACAGCTGTTTCTCTCCTCGATCGCAAAGATACCAGATGACTGTGTCAGACGGAGACACACAAAACACGGATGTCTAAAGTTAGGTGAAATGAATCCCAGCCTGGTTACACCTCCAAAGTTTCTCTTTCTTGGGGTGGAGCAAGACCAAAGGAAGTGAAGAGATATCTTCTGGGCCAGGACCTGGAAGTCACATTAAGTCACTATTTGTAGATGTAGGATTACCTGCACCTTCCTCTCTAGGGCAATACCCTCCATGCCTGTGGTCTGGACCTGATCCTGCTGGTCCTGGGAGGCGATTGCTGATGCCCTGATGCCCTGCCCCAGAGCCATTGCCTGAGCAGGACTCTGCCTTAGGGTGTTCAAGAAGGCAGTCATGAGTTCATGTCACAGTGAAACATTTCCCTAGCTTTGTGTCTACGTTTCAAGACAATTAAATATGAGGCTGAAAGTTCCTTGGGTGGATTATTCCCACTGGAAGACCAATGCCATAAAAAAAAGAGCAGAGTTGAATGAGGAAGTCTCTGCAGTACACTGGGAGACACAGTGATAAAGGGATGACTACAATGTGACCGCAGGTATCTTACAGGTTGCTCCTGATGATGTGAACTAATTACTCCATATTAAAGTTCTTTAGCATACAGATAAACAAAAAGTCCTCATCAATCTCTTCTTTTACACTGTCAGTGCTCCCTCCTCTTTTTCAACACGAAAGTAGTGGAAGAAAAAAACTTACTCTCTGGAGCTTACAGTTATTTTATCCACCACAAAACACTGACCTTGATCTGAACTAATTAGGATTGCAATAGATTATTAATATGAGTTGGTAAGGTGGAGTTTTGTCAGTATAAAAAGAAGCCTTTGAAGATAACAGCCATTTACACTTTCATGATCTCATCCCAAGTGCTCAGAAGAAAGCCTATAAACTAATAAAGTAGAATTCATCCAGGGGCACTCTGCACACACAGTGGAGTATCACCCTCCAAACCCTTATTCAGGATGGCAAATGAAATCTGCTTGGATTCTTTTAAATTCCAACACAAATCAGGATTAAAACAACTTTTGGTAATAAGCAGATCTCTGATGATCTAAAGACATACTGGTTCATTTTATTGACTTAGAGAAAGTAAGTGACATATCAAATGCAACCTTCATACTTTAACAACTGAGGTCACCTTGAGAAAAATGATACTGAGCCCAGTGGTATGAAACCTCTCTCCAGAGTGCAGCTTTGATTTACAAGGTGAAGTAAGGTCTTCTTCATGTGAACATAAATTTGTAAAGTCAGTTTGACTTAGAGTGATGCATGGATTTTTTTAAAAAGGAGGTAACTAAGAAACTGTTGCTCATTATGGTACTAAACTAAAAAGGACTTGTTGAAAACTCTATTAAATGATCTGCTCCTCTAAACTGTCAAGCTGGTTTTGAGGAGATCTGCAAAACTGAAATGGAAAATGAGTCAAACCCAGAAGTATGTGCTGAAAGCCCCAACTCACTGGGTTGTCAGGGGCACTCAGTCCAGAAATACATTTAAAATACCGTTTAAGAAATGCTTTGCTTCCTTTACGAAATCCCTTGGCACTTGCTGTGTGGCCAAGGAATGCAGCATCCTGCTGCACTGTGGCCATCACCAATTCCACCCGACCTATGGCCCTGGTGGGTAGCAGCAGGATGCCTCCCCTGACTTCCCCTGAATCAGAGAGGCTGGAGGTGTACAGCCAGAGGAAGAAAGGTTAAAAGGAAGGTACAGACTCATCTCCTTGTTCAACCCTTTGCCACATTTGTGGGAGCAGGAGTGCTGAAGACATGCATCCAGCTCAGCTTGCGTGTTCACTCTACAGGCCATCTATAAATGTTATACTGATTGATTTCAGAGCAAGCTAGATCTAAATATGAAGGGCAAAAGATATAGGCAGCATGAGCTTTGAAGTTAAAATTACTTCTCTCTTTAGTGCTACTGAAGATGCCAAGCAGCAGCTCAGTGAATCAACAGACACAGAAGCTGTTGCAGGGCTGAAGCCCCTCGGCAGTCCTTCATAGACATCATAGAATCACAGAATGGGTTGGGTTGGAAGGGAGCTTAAAGATCACCTAGTTCCAACCCCCCTGCCATGGGCAGGGACACCTTCCACTAGACCAGGTTGTTCACAGCCCCGTCCAACCTGGCCTTGAACACTGCCAGGGAGGAGGCAGCCACAGCTTCTCTGGGCAACCTGTGCCAGTGTCTGACCACCTTCACAGTAAAGAATTTCTTCCTTATATCTAATCTAAATCTACCCTCTGTCAGTTTAAAACCATTATCTTTCATCCTACCCCTACACTCCCTGATAAAGAGTCCCTCTCCACCTTTCCTGTAGGCCCCCTTTAAGTACTGGAAGATGCTATAAGGTCTCCCCAGAGCCTTCTCTTCTCCAGGTTGAACAACCCCAACTCTCTCAGCCTGTCCTCATAAGGGAGGTGCTCCAGTCCCCTGATCATCTTCGTGGCCTCCTCTGGACCTGCTCGAGCAGGTCCATGTCCTTCTTATGTTGGGGGCCCCAGAGCTGGACACAGCACTGCAGGTGGGGTCTCACGAGCAGAGTAGAGGGGGAGAATCACCTCCCTTGACAAGGTCCTCCCTTCCAAAGCAAGGTGCCAAAAATGAGACCCCCTGAATAAGCAAGCGCAGGGCTTTGAACATGAAGGGCTCAGCCAGCAATGCCCTGGATGCACACTCTCCATCAGGGCGGTCGGGGAGGGGTCTGCCCATCTGTGCTCATCTGCACCATCCATCAGGGCAGTGATGCCAGGAGGTGACGGTGACCCAGTGGGAGCCTGCTGACACCCTGACTCCTGTACACCTCCCTGACACTTCTCCTGGAGCTCTTTCTGTGGGGGACCTGGGACAATCAGGCTGCTCAGAAACGTGCACTGTGGCCCCAACTTTTGTGTACCTACATCCCCATCATAATTTCTGGTTTGTGTGCAGGTAGGTGCTACCAGAATGGGTGGAGTAAAGAATAACAGTGTTAAAGGAAAATTGTAATTCAGTATAGAAAAGAAGTGTCAACACATGTCAAATGTTGCAAAATGTCCCAGTGTGGAAGAAATAAAGTAATTCCCAGTATTAACCAACAAACAGCTGTTGTGTTGCCAGACTGAGGAAGATTTCTTTTTGGAATAGGAAGTTTTTCATACAAATATGAAACGTTTTATACAAATAACAGTTTTGTTTCATTCTCTGTATAAAACATCTTAAAAGTTAACCTTTAATATACTAAACACTTCTGAATGGCTTGAAAAGTCTAGCTTGCTATAAGCTCTTTTCAAATTACACCCTGTGACTAGCCTGTCTGCTCAGAAATTTCATGTAAAATTATTGTTCTCTGTTAGCAGTTACGAACCTATGAAACACTGACACAACAAAAACTTTTTAGAAACTTAGCTGAACACAGCTAAACTCCATGTGCTGAACTGCACAGTTTCACACAACTGTGACATGGAGAGTAAGATCACAAGTCATCATTATAAGCAAAAGGAACTCTTTCCCATTTAAGAAACTATCTCAAAGCTGAACATAATTGTGATATGTAAACAAATATTAAATAATTGTTTAAGTAAGAGTAAGACCAAACAAAGCATTTACATTTAATGTAAAAATCCAATACAATGGCAAGGAACAAGGTTATTGTAGGTTACAGACTGTTGGCTTGGTCAGGGAAAAAAAACTTCAGAAATTGTCCTAATTGAAATACTTTTTACATCTACATTTTCACAATTTAAAAAGTTGGCAACATTTTGAAACAATTCATTTAAATTCAACCAGAAATTATATATTTCTGTTGTTGTTTTGCAGTTGTTGATATTTTGGGACTGCCAGAGAAACAAAACAAAACCCCATTCATTTATTTGTGCAGGTCTTTAATCTGTTTATATTAATATGCTGTATTACTCATTTTTTCCCCAACACGATCCTAAAATGATTGCTTAGCTGCACTCACATTATTCTCTCCTGCCAGTGAATTAAATATGAAATGGTTTATTCCCCCATCCTCCAGCAGCTCTTCCCCCATCCTCACATGCTCATTTAGCCAGTCTGAACTTACAGATAAGCTGATGATGAGACACTAGAAGGCAAAACCAGACAATTATCTAGGCAAATGTTTAAAGGATTTGGACCCTGAGGCAAAAATGCTGTTTACTGAAGACTGAAAGCACCATTTCTACTTAGTACAAGCCAGTGTGTCTGAACTCAGCAGTTCTGGATAGTGGCCACCAGTGGACTCAGAGCAAGGTTTATAGGTGCAAGATAACATCATGCTCCTGTCTGCATTTCATCACCGCAGGGCCTTTTTCTGTGTTCTTAAACAAAGGCATGCAAGTACCAACAGAAGTATACTTTAGCATCTGTCTTTATATTCACTCATTACATAGTTAATAATTTATTTTTACGCTGAAGACCACCCTGACAAGGCGCAAGGGCAGATCCTCAGCTGGACTAGTTAGTAAAGTAAGGCCATCTTACGTTGGTTGAAGAGCTGTCTTTTGGTCTAATTCTGCACCTTTCAAAACTCACTGGATACGAGCAGGGTTGCAGTGCCTCACACTCTCCTTTTTTCCTTCCTAATTTCCTCCTCGAAAGATGTTTTTGGGCAAAGAACAGAGACTGCAGTAAAAGTCAAGATGAGGAGGAACGAAAACACAACTCTGTGTTGCATTTCACACTGCTCCTCCCACTGAGCCCTCCATCTACCCACTCCTATCGGCAGAGCCCCGGTGATGCAACTAGTGATGGCGCTGGCAAAAATGGAAGAGATCAGGCTGGGAAGTGTAGAAAAAGGCATGGGAAAGCTGCTGAACTGTACAACCAGTCTTTCACCTGGACAGGTGGACCCAGTCATGAACAACACCACAGCAGTTCTGCTGACCCAGAAGGCTCAGTTAGCCTTTGACAGCAAACAGGTTTGTGGGAAGAGTCTGGGAGGCCACTCTGCATTTTCAGGCTGCTTCAGCAGTAAGGAGTGAACTCCTGCTCCAAGAAAATGCTCAGCCACATGCCTCCTGTCTGAGTTGCTGAAAAATTGCCATTAACATAGCAAATGGAAAAAACCCTGCATGGGCCAGGACTGCAGCCCCTGCCTCCCTCTGCCACCCACTCTCAGTGGGAAGAAGGGTGCAACAGAAAGGGCAGGAGAAGCCTCTAAAACATTACAGTTTCCAGAGGAGGCACATCTAAGACACCCGTGCAACAGAACTGGAGGAGGAAGAGTGCATGAAGGGAGACCATAATGACAAAGATGGATGAGCAAGACAAAGACCAGACTCCTGCCTTCAACTCACAAGTGAATGGTGTCTGGAGCCGGGCTGATCCTCCACCCAGGGCGAGCTGCTTCAGTGCCAGGAAGCAGATGATCTCAGCCACGCTGGCATCTGAGCCCAGCACCTTTCACAACCTCTGAGATGTCAAGAAATGGCCCCAAAATGCTAGGTAAACAG
Source organism: Strix uralensis (assembly GCF_047716275.1). Lineage (NCBI taxonomy): Eukaryota > Metazoa > Chordata > Aves > Strigiformes > Strigidae > Strix > Strix uralensis. The sequence goes on from NC_133973.1 coordinate 34,597,970, forward strand.
CACAGGTGCTAGGCACGCTGATAAGAAGCTATTAATAGCGCTAACCCAGCTGGAGGTAAACTTTCCAGTAAGAGTGCAACAAACTAGGTGCCTGTCTCCCATGCTTAATCAACCAGGCATGGTCCTACAGAGAAAGTCCCTGGAGACCAAGCCTTAGTCACATTTAACTGCCAGCATTAAGCTATATTTTCCATAAGCACTCCACTGGCTTTGTTTTGTAGATATATTTTCCCATAAAGAAAAGAGGGGCATGCTGCATCCAAGTATGGGGAACATGTCTTGTGAGGAGACAGCATTTCCTCAGTCCTCCCTTTATTTTTTTTTCCTTCGTCTTCAAATATGAAAAATAAGTTGTATGACAGCCTTTGGTGGAGATGTGTGCAACAAGGCCTTCATTGTCTCAGACAGGTGTGAGATTGGAATTGATTCAGCGCCAACAACCCCAGTATCAGAGCCAGCTCTGTGAGCTGAAAACATACACCAACCATCCAGTAATACCACTGCAGCCAGCCAGAGACTCAACAATTTAAGGCTTAACACACACACAACATAAATCAGATGAGGATGTACCAGCCAACCGTCAGCTTCCTGGGCAGATGCCTGCAGACCGTCTGTGCAGATCAGACCTTGCCTGTTTCAGTTATTGGAAACTTTTTTTTTTTTTTTCATATAAAGATGAGAGGCTGGGTGGAGCAGCTAGCTCAGACACATTTACATTTGCCCTATCTTGCCCCAACAGCCCTCCTTTGCTTGCTGTTTGGAGGTAGTCCTTCTTGTAAAGTCACTTTATTCCAAGTGCAGCAGGGAAGGAATTACATCTTGGGGAAATGTTTAATGTACAAATACAAAAATCACATGGACACGCACTCAGTATGCACCACCCTCATGAAACAAAACCGTTCCCTTCCATGGGAGTTTAGGAGACTCTGAACATGATCAAACAAGCACAAGAATTAGCACAGCTGTTTTTCTTTCTTTCTTTTTTTTTTTTTTTTTTTTTTTCCATGGGTATATTCCTTCACTTTTCCAGGAAAACCTGTTTTCATACTCTCTCCTCTCTGCCTTTACTTCTCTCACCTGCTTCAACCTAGTCCCTGCTCTACGTCTGGCCGCGTTAGTCACCCCGGTGAGGGCAAGAGAGGTCAGTGCTGGTGGCCTCCCGCCACCTCGGGCTCGGCACGTGCATGGAGAGATCCCATGTGGCACCCCGCCACCGTGGGCTCAGTCACCCATGGGTGACCCACAGGTGCACTGGTCATGGCCAGGCCCCTCACTCTGCCAGAGGCATCTGGCGAACCCCACTCTGCCCGGTTTCTCCCTACACCCCAGCAACTCAGTTTTAGCTGCCCTTAATCCCAGCTGCAAGCCGTTCTCCCTTCTCCAGCTCCTCCATCCTCGGGGAGCACACGGGGCCCCTGCATTTCATACCACAGACGGGCAGCTCTCGCAGTCCATTGCTACACGAAAAGGGGGACTGGCAGGAGGCTTCCCTGGGCCGGGGCTGACTCCTGCAGGTCCCAGGCTGGTCCCATGCTGCATCCACCAGCGGGGTTTGTCTGCTGGGTGGGCAGTGGAAGAGGGCTTGCAAGGGTGGAGGCCGGGGAGCGCCCTCAGCACAAGAGCCTGGCACAAACACCCAGGTATGTGCTTAAAAGCTGAAGGAAGCTGAAAGAGAGCTTTTCAAAAAAGTATTTGTAGAGGAGGGGTAAAAATTACAGTACACTAGAGACCCATTTGTATCTAGGTGAGCATTAGTTGGCAAATCTTGGTTTACACTCACTTGAAATGTCTCCCTCCATTTTCTGTGGTTCCTTTTCAAGTTAACACAAGTGTTCACCTTTACAATGTATGGCAGAGCAGCACTGCTTTCTGGTGGGTACCTTCCCCGTGAACTAATTAATACTGAGTTCGAATTTGCAAATGGTTTTGCATGCAAAATTGCTCATGTATATATAAATCTCAAGGATATCAAAGACACTATTCTTTTGAGCTTATTCACACGCTTTACTGCAGAATGAGGATCATCATTTGGACTTGAGGCTTTAAAAATTAAATATACTTCAGTAACCTTATGCAATGAGAACTGAAATCATCATAAATGCTATACTTGCTCAGCTAGCTGTAAATCATCGCTACACTACTAAAACAAAGAATCACTTCTGACAAAACGTTGTCTTTCCTACAGGCCAAAGGACATAGCAGTTCACAGCAACTTCTCTGAATACTGGAAACTCATCAGTGAATAAAGCAGTGGATATATAACTTTTTGCTACGCAAAGGTTTTTTTGTTTCATTGTTTTTTGTTGGCAATGATCACATGAATTTTATCTGCCACAAGCTAAGGAAACCTAAACTGTCCAAGTCATATCTAAAAGTTCTGGTAATTGTAATTATTTAAAAATGCAGAGGATGAAAACTACAATGGTTTATATTCTAAAGTGTGTCTAGTGACTCAGTTCCATTTTGGGGTACCTAATCGAAGACATTCAAAACATCTCTTTTTGCAGATATCCAGGGTCCCTGAAAGTGCCTGAAATTGAGCACCAAATCCTGGAAGCTCTCAGAATCACTGATCTTGAACTTAGTATCTTGCCCAACACAGATAAACCAAGCAAACCTCTGAAACAGACCTGGGCATTTATTGTTGGAAATCAAGCTGACCCTGACAGCAAAACCACAGTTTTTTAATAGATTTATTTCATATGCTTTTGTTTTTCAATGCTTTTAAAAGAAGAGTTGTATAAATAGAATGAAAATTGTCAGACAGAGACAATCGTCTATTTGACTATATAATGTGCTCTTCCCCACATAATTGATTGTTTTACCGAGACATCCAAGCCCATTGTTCTTTGCATGTGAACAATCTCCATTTATAGGGGTCATAATATACTGAATACACAGGGAAAAAGTATAAATAAGTTTGCTAAGGGTGTACTGTGTACTCAGTCATGTAAAAGGAGCCCTGTGAACCCTCTAACCATGTGGGATCATTAGAGAAGATCTGCTTGATGCAACATTTTGTTAAAGGCATGGCGGTGGAAGAGACGAGGGCATGTCTGCACCTTATGCTTCAAAAGGAGCCCCCTGCCCCATGCACAAATCCCAGTGGTGAAGAAAGCAGAGACTGAGCCAGTTCTCCTGAATGCAAAGCCCCTTGGCTGCTATGAGCACGGGTAGCTGCCGCAGCCTCCTGTGGAGCTGGAGGGGTTGATTTCACTCCATCCAAATCTAGCTGTCTGCACCAACCCAGACCATGCAGGATCTGCATACTGAGGTGGGGTTTTCACCTCAGAAACAAACATTTGAATACTAACTCGTGTGCTAGTCTCCCTCTTTCCTCATTTGTTTTCTAGATGTCAAATAGTACGGGTGTCTGTGGTCACTCTGCTCTAACCCCTCAACATTTCAAGTTTGGAGAGGCTCAATTCAGTATTTGAGGGAAAAGAATTCATTCAATTACAAAATCAAAGTGGTATCTTTTGGCACATGGGCATCAGCTGAATAATAAACTGGTTTCAGTGGGTGTTTGTTTTTAGGGTAAGGAGCTCTTATTTATTTTTTGTTTGTTTTATTTACCATGGAAGGTAATTTGAGCTCTGGTATCAAAACATGTCATGTTCTGCCAAGAGGGGATTAAAGAGGAGAATGCTATGGAAAGAAACTGGGTTTGTCAGTAAAGAACTGAGAGAGATTTTATTTACTGGAGTTTTGCAATCAGCGCTTTTAATCCTCCTCACAATTGGGCCATTCAAAGGCCAAGAATATGCTTCAAGGGCCAGTGAGGAATAACCCAAAACCCAAGGAGTAGCTGCCTTAAATGCTGAAATGCTATCAAACACATGGCCATCCCAAGTTCAGGACAGTGGAAGCACCTGCCGCAGGCGGGGATATTTGCTTTAGACATCTCCAGCACGCCGATGCCATAGGTGAGTTTTAGTGCCAGGCAAAAGAAGTGGTGAGCCAGAATAACGTGTTTCCATGGAAAAGTAAGGAAGCCCAGTGACCCAGCTAATCTCAACAGCAGATAGAAATGCCCCCTGAGGTACAGTGCATTTAAGCTGCCATCCTGAAAGACGCTGAGCCTCCTCAGTTGCCCCAGAAGTGAGGAAGAGAGAAGAGCAGGCAGAGGCTCCACCTCGGAGGGGTGACTCCAGCACTGCTCTACCACGAGAGAGATAAAGGAGCAAGAAGTGAGCCCAAGTAATTAATTCTTTTCTCTGGCTATCACAGTGACCACCAAGAGCACTGACACTAGGCTGGTAGCATCAGTGGCGGCACAAGATTCCTGCATTGGGTCAGAGAGCAGCTCCACTTTTGCAATGACATAACGGAGAAGGGACTTTGGCATACTGAGTGGAAGATGACAAAACAAAACAAACCAGAGAGGATCACTGTGCAAGTTAAAAACTGAACTGGGGATACTTGTCCCTACCTGCAAGCTCTGTTTCTCTTAGCAGTACCCATCAGCTCAGTGTTGTTCTCATGTGGTAAAAGACATGGACTGATTAATGAAAAATAAAACTGTGTCTGGGCACAAGTTGCCAAATTTTATAGCTGCCTAAAGATTCAGCTAGATAGCTAGAGGGATTTCCAAAGGCATCTCCATAGCTGTCACTGATTTCTCTGTGGCTTAGGTGCTTGGGCACTATCAAAAACTTTGCTAAGACACCTTTTTGGTGTGCTAAGTTTTCCTAAATACTCTGTAAAAAATTAAGCTCTAAATAGCTTGCCAAAAGATACACAGAATGACTTTGATGAAACTTGGAACAAAATACAGATCTCTCAACTTCTCAATTTCTGCTTCTAAACCAAGATTTCCTTTTCTTTCATTAAAGTCATCCTTTAGGATGCTCTGTGTGGAGGAGAAAAGGGAAAAAAAGCAGAAGAAAAATTTGTGTAAGTGGAGATGTTGCTTGGGGACTGAGAACATATTTGTTGCCTTATCTAGTGCTTTTTTAATCTCAGGAAGTGCCAGGCAATTGGACTATGAAGATTGGTATCTTTTAAATATATCGACACTTGGAAATCTTGGGGATTAAACACCATTACATAACTCTTTCCATTGGTGCCTGAAGTTGATGAAAAAGCTAAACAATTTCAAGCCTTTTTTTTTCTAGAACTGAATGTGAGGAGGTAGGGGAGGCTCTTGAGCAAGGCTTATGCCCTGGAGCTGGGCGTGCTGCCTGCAACTCGAGCAGGTGTTGAGGAACTGGCTTCCTCACCTCGCTCTGCCCCAAGTGGGAACAGATGGAGGAGGCACAAATCTGTGGCTGAAGGGGATGAATCCTCGAGGTGCATGGAGGGGGAGGCAGGATGGATTCCTGCCACCCTCAAATGGGAAAAGTCTTCCCATTAGCAGGCAAAGCACGAGGTCTCCAGCACTGGTGCTGAAGAGATGGCTGAGCCTGCATCCCAGGTGGGATGTATACAGAGAATTGCTGAAGACCTGGTGGTCCACATGGGAGTAAGGAGAGCACTGGGAGTTTGCAGGCAGAGGTTTTATCTTGTCACCAAAATCTGACAGGGCAAAGACCTGAGAAGATCCCCAAGCATTCTCCTGCCTGTCCTGGGGAATAAAATGTCCCTTGTTTCTCCTCGGTGAAGCCACAAGTGCAGAGAATTGATTGAATGGAAGAAAATATGGGCCCAGAGAGCATCTCCTGGGCCCTGCAGCCCAGCCACATCTTGTGTTCTGCACTCACATAACATAGCAAGATCCGCCTTAAATTATGTCTTTCTGTCTCTGATAGCCCCTGGAAGGCTGCCAGGGCTGCTTTGATACCTAGGATCCATCTTCTAATTTCCAGTCTAAATTCATTGATGGTCAGTTTACAGAATAACCACTTGTTCTTGAGCCAAAACTATCCTTTGGCGCAAATGGTTCTCCTCCCTCCCCAGCGCTGAACGTCTCTGCTGTGTTTATTGACTGTAACTATCTTCTCTCTCAGCCTCTGTTTTGGCATACTGACTAAACCCAGCTCTGCTAACTTCTTCTTTAAAGTAAGGTCTTTATTCCTCTTGTCATACTAACAGCCCCCCTTTGCACTTGCTGCCTCTTGAATTAAATTTTTCTTGAACACTGGATGATCATTATTTCATCTGGACCTCAGATGAGATTTTTCTAAAACTTTTTATACTGCTATTAATAGTGTATCCCACCTATTGTATCTCAAAACGGCAAAACTCATGGCCTGCTTCTGGCAGGGGAGGAGGGAAGAGAGAGGTTTCTAATGCCAGACTGAGGGAATTCCTCGGGACTGCTCTCGTTCCTGGGCTGCTGCTGGGCATAACCACCCCTCTCGTGTGTCACAGCACAACCGGCCCTGCAGATAAGCAAAGTCTTGGCAGAGATAACGTGTCACAGTAACAAAATTTTATCCCTGTCAAAATCAGTATTTGGAGAGGACCCAAATGGCATTACGAACTTTACAAATCAAATGGAAGACATGCCTCTTGCTGTAAGAAGTCTATTTCTACACGGGATGAAATGACTGAGTAAGAAAAAATGTTGAGAGCTGGAGCCAAGAAAAAATGGACACTATGAAACTGTGTTAATTTAATTATATTAGCACATCTTGTGTATATCTTTAGCAGACTGATATTTTCTAATCTATACAATATACAAATATGAAGGGTGCTAGTTTCATAACAAAATGAGAAGTCTCACTTGGCCAGAAATGCTAGACAACTTACTTCTGTGCTTCTGCAGATGGCAAGAGTCACATTTCTGGTGCTCCCTTTTAGTTTATGCTTTGGAGCAAACTTCCTAAGACATGCTCCAGTTTGGTCAACACAAGTAACTCTGGACAAAAATGGGAGCATCTGTGCCTACAGAGCTACAGGATTGATTCAGACAGCCTTAAATCACAGGTTAAATTCACTTAAATTCAGACAGGTTTATATATATCTGTTAGTAGGGGGTGTGAAAAAGGAGGGATTTTTCCCCAAAGTGGACTTCTATTAGACTGAATGAAAGAAGAATTGTTTTGCAGATGCTAATCCGGTTCACATGCTCATGTGCTCATCTCTTCAGATGCAAGCTGGTTTATGACACGATAAATAGACAGCAGGGTGAGTCTGCTCCTAATGACTGTACCCCTTAAAAAGAATAACTGCGGAGGTTACTCATGCCATTATATAAAAGTATTATCTGCTGAGCAATAGCAGCGAATCAAAGAAACATATTGTACTTTCAGTAAAAAGATATTTCTCTCTATAAAATTTCCTTTTTGAAAGAGCCAGTTGGAACCCTTCCAGCTAAACAGATTTGGTTTGCAAAATATTTTGGGAAAAAGTCACTATTTCAACAAACTTCCTGTGACCTCCTGGTGGTGGTGGCACTCGAGCTCTGGGTTCACGTCACTGGAGTGGCTTCACCTCCTTCCCTTTCCCCACGCGGGAGCTATTTGTTGGCTACTGGCATTGAAAAGAGGGGAAAGGAGAAAGAGCATCTCTCCCCCTCTCCCAGAGTGGGCTCCTGGCACCCATTTGCCACATTAGCTGCCCGCCCCAGGAGCTGGGCGATGGAGAGGAGGTCCAACAGAGGGGATCTTCCCTGGCTGCTAGCAAAACGTTCGCAACCTGGCTCGTGGTGGGGAAACTGTACTCCGGGGCTAGGGAGGAGGGCTCCCACACATTCAGGAGAAGCGCTGGAGCCGGTGAGCTTGGCAGCCCCAGCCATGCTGATTGGAAATGATATACCCGCTGCCAGCTCCCACACTGCCCGCGCTGCCTGTGCTGCCCACGCTGCCCGCCGGCGTGCTGGCGCGACTCACCCCCACTACTCCGCCGGCCGGGGGGAGGCAGGAGTGGTGCTGATAGGAAGGGTGCCAAGCTCAGGTGGCACTTGCTCGACATGCCAGGGAACGTATTTTGGGATGGAGAGGTCAGGTGGTTAATCAAGTGGAAACAGGATGATATGCTGCTAAAATGCCGTGTACTCGCTCTGCAAGTGCTCCGCGTTAAGGAAAGACGGGGAGACGCAGATGTGTCCAAAGAGAACATAAAAATATCGGTATTTAGTGTATTGCACAATGGAAAGAGTTGGCGAGTCCCTACTCTTGAGAGCCTGTTTATCTGTTTTGGCAGGGAGCTATGAGCACGTCACTCTGGATTCTCAAAACGTTCTGAAAACTGCATTTTGCAGAGGCAGAATGACAGCCCCGTTGAAGCCTGCTCTGAAACGCTGCTCTGTGAACACTTCTAACTCTATTAACCTACGGCCTATTAAGCTGATTTAAAAGTGGAAATATTAAAAATCAGGGCAGGATACAGCCATAGTAGGAACAAAGCCATTTTAATTCCCCGGGCTTATATGTCGCCCTTGACTCCACTCCTGTGTTTCACCGGTTCATGGGAACCCTGATAAACTTGGGCTGTTTTTGGTGGAATGAGATTACGATAGCAAGGACCTTGAAATGTCTCTTAAACAAAGCGTATTGCACCTGGAGGAAGACAAAAGGCTGGCTTGTAACAAAATAATCTCTCAGTCGTTATGTTTCGTGCTAATTCAAAGAGCTGATCTTTAAATGATCTCTCTTGCTTTGCTATCGGTGCTAATTCTACTGCTTCGCTTAAAGATCTGTCAGCAGTTTTATTACAGCCTCTTGTTTCGAGGGATTTTAGACTTGGTCGTAAAAGCATGGTCCCAGCTGAAACTTAGCATATAAGGTTACAAAATTTAAAAAAGAAAAAAAAAAAGCAAGCAAGAAAACTCAGATATTTTTAAGGCTATAAAAGCATAAAAAGAACCAGAAGCATGTAGCTAAAAGTGATTACAATGATTATTTGTTTTCCCTAGACATAAGAAATAGCTTTATTTTATTCATTTTTTTTAACCTATGGGTAATCAATAAGTCACCAGCTGGAAACATTCTTTGTGCTAATTTGGACAAAAAAAAAATTGAAGTTATTTAATTGCACATGTTTTTGGATTATATTCCTAGCCCCACTAGTTAGAAATTTATTTATGCAATTTATTAACTCAACATCAGTGCCTCCAAAAGAATACCTTCGTGGCCTGATGACTTACACATTTGAAATATTTCTATTGGCCATGAAAAATAATTATACTGTAAAGGAACTGTATAAATTTGTATTTATGTAAAACTCCTGAATTACAGATCTACCTACTCCGGTTAACACTAACCACTGTAAAATTAGTATTTAGTATCTTTTTCAGGCTGGTGTTAAAAGAAACTCAACCATAATACATAGATAGATAGATATATTTATAGTTATTACATATATAAACTTAAATGCTGATCAAGGGTCTTACCTAAACTTTCCTAAACAACACCTCAGCACAGCTCACATGGCTCTGTCTATTTTCTTTTCCCCTCTGTACAAAGGAAGGGGTGAGTTAAGGTTGAAGTGTTGGCCAGGTTTGGAGCTTTAACTGAATATCCTTACTCTGTGCATGTAGGTCAAATCCTTTAACATTATACGCTTGGTACTGGGACAAAGTAATCTTTCAACTTAAACCATGTGTGATGTGGTGGAAGCTTTTTCTTCCCTTCTGATCCCCTTCAGTCTGTGAATTGGCTATGGTTAGATCTCTTAAATGAACAGGTGTACTTTCTCCCTCCCTGTGATATGAAAGAAGCATAAAACTCGATTATAGCAATTTATGGTCTCTTAACTTGCTTGGACTTGTATCCATGACACAAGCAGCTTTATGCTCAAATTCAAGACTTGGTAAAATAGGAAGTTAAAATTAACCTCAATCCTTTTTATAGATGAAAACCTCAACAAATAAACAGTGGTTTAGTGGCATGGCAACCTGCCCCTTTAAATCCAAGAACTAGTCTGAGATGTCTATTTTGAGTTAGTTTTGTTTTTTAACAAAAGATAATTGGACTTGGATGAATAGAGTAGCCTGTGATTCATTACTGGTGTGAGTTAAAACAAAGTTTAATGCTACTACTTGGAAGTTAGCGATGTATGGGGTTTTATGCCTTATTTTATGCCTATATAAAAAGCATTCTGTGCTCTCTTCAGTGAGAGAGTTTCAACAGAAGTGTTTCAGGATGCAAAGATGTGTGGACAGGTATAGCAATGCTATGGAGCAGGTCAGAAGTGTTTTGGTTTTGGAGGCCTGTGTTCTGAAATGTAGCCATTTATTAAAAATAGAAAAGAAATTTAAATATGTCAACTCGCTAAAGGTCACACAGAAGATCAGCCCAAAAAACAACCCAAAAAACAACCCAAAAACTTTGAACACTGAGGAAAAAATGATGGTGTTGGAGCTCCTTCCCACCCTAGCCCTTTTTCCCCGCTGTGATAGCGTGACCCTGAAAAGACGAGCCCTAGAAATTAAAAGGCGTCTGCAGCAGAGACAGTCCCAAATGAGGGAGGCTTCAGTCTGGGGCTTATTTTACTGATAGAGACTGCAAGCCTCAACAAGTTGCTCAACAGATAACACACACATTTTGGAGGCAGAGGGAAAGGGGAACCAGGAAAAAGCAGCCCAGTAGGTGAAGAGGAGGGTATCAATGAGGAAATGTTAGTAGTTCGATTGCTATCATTTTCTGAGCTATGTCCACAGGTAAAATGCATTAAAATCTTGTTTGCAAAGAGCAAAGCAGAGCAATGTACTAAAACTATTTGTGGAGAGAGCAGCTGAACCCCTGGCCGAGCGTGAAAAGACTATGGCTCTGAAGTTGTACGAGTGAGGGACTTTCACAGGGAGCCAGGGAAGAGGGATACTCAACGTTAAACCTGATACTCTGCTAAGCATATAGTGTTCCTAAGAAGCTGAAGAATGCAAGTCTGCGACCGATACCTCCACCCACGTAGCTGCTGGCTGCTGAGTAGCCATAATAATATGTGCGTTTTCTTTTACGGGAACGGAGCTGTGCGCAAGAGAAACCCAATGTGGTTTGCTCTGCAAATCAGAAAACTAAGTGAGGGGACTGCCAGGGGCTGGGAGAGGTGCAGGATTGGATCTTTCACCTGAGCTGAGCTGGCATGGCTCCCTGGAGGGGAAGGAGCTGGGTGGTCCTTCCAACTGTATTTTGGCCCACCTCTTTCTACAGTACGGCACATGACAATGTCTTGATTTATTTCCCATGCTTCTCAAAAATGCCTGCTTCTGCTCACAACACAGTCACCTACAGTTTTGCAGTAGATGTCACTAACCCGAAGACCTTCCTAGCCCTGGGAATAAAAGGATGTAACAAGCGTTTGCCTTAGGTAAGCGATAACCTTTTCTACACACAACAAAGAGTATTCTGGTTTTAAAAATAAATGCCGAAAAAAGAATTTACTCTGATTTGCGGTAACTATTCCTCCCCAAAACCCCAGCAGAAAACCCTGACTAAGGTCATTTCATTCTGGCTGGAAGAATAGAGGAAAACTCCATTAGGAACAGTGCTTGCTAAAACTAATACTGTCCTGCAACCTCCATTAGGCGCATCTCACTATGAATCTGCATTTCGATACACATTTTGCAGAACACGTATCAGCTGACAGTTTAGACCTGATTCACTGCTCACCGAGTTCCAGCTGATCCTAGGAACACAGTTGGTTTTACCAGGGACAGACTCAGCTCCAGCGGTGGCAGACAAGATTTCAAGCTAGATGTCTTGGTTTCACTGGCATCATCTGAGCCTGAGCCTCAGAGGAAAGCAGACTCCTGAGTCACCGTTTTGCAGGTTTTCCTTCAGATAAAACCCACTGGATAACCACCAGCCACAGAAACATTCTCAAACCAGCCTGCCCATATTAATGTCTTAGCACTAAGAGGTTGTCTTCAGGGGACAAAGCACTTTGCAAAGCTTTCTTTGCTGCTGCCTTCCTGGGAAAGGTCAAAGCAAGTCCTTGATGGCATTTCTCTCTCATTCAAGCACACAATTTAATTGATAAATATCCATTGGGAAATACACCTACACATAGAAAAAGGCCTGGCATAATGCACCTTTGCAAGAAAACAACGGCTTTCAAGATGTCACGGTTCTAGCACAGGTGATGTTAACACCATGAGCTGTACTGACGCCAGGAAGACAAGACAGTACGGACCCCTTAAAATCTGTCAGGTCTTTAGAAATACAGATATATGTTAGGAAGCCCCTCCTTTCACTCGTTAAAGGCTCTCACTCATTAAAGGTGGCCAAGGAGAGTCCAGAAGAGATGGACGGACAGTGGGGCAGCACCTGCAAGCCCCCATGCTCCGCAGGCTGGCGGGGTGGATGTGGGCGAGCGGGGGGGAGGATTTCAGGTACTTACCCTGAATCTGACTCTGAGGCTGAGGGTTAAAAGCAGTGGTGTGGTTCAAGGATGCTCGTGGGTTGGGTGTGGGGGCTGGGTGGTGTGGGCTGACCCTCATGGCCGTACGACGCAACTGCTCCAGTTCACTCAGGCGCTCTGAAAAGGACAAGCTCCCGGGCTTTGTCTGCTCATCTATTTTCTGACGATGTCCTATTGTGGGAGGGGGGGGAAAAAGATCAGAAAATCTCACTGATACATGAGGTCTGTTGACTTATTTTATTTTTTCTTTTTTTTTTCTTTTTTTTAACCCCTCATCCACTGGCAAAGTAACTAACCAGCTAGCGGCCATCTGAAATTAAACTGAAACCACCTCTCTGCAAGAACAGGAGACACAAGCAAGTCATGCACTGTAACCGTATCGTGGGGCAGCCTGAGACATGGCCTAGTCTGATGAACCATATCCACTGAAAATTGCAGTGCCTTCTTACACCTCGCACTGGGAGAGAAGGCGTTTCTAAAAGGAGGACTGTCTGCAGGGATGCAAAGTGAGGAAACATTGAGTGGTCCCTGTGCTAAACCTGCACTGGAATAATTCCTCAAAAATTCAATTACAGATTGTCATAAGGTACCATAATTAGACAAGTACTGTGGGGCTATAAAATAACAAACCCAAACAAATCCCATTTTTGGATCCTTTTGCAGTGGATTTACAGACAGAAATATGAAAGAAACACCAGAAGCTGGCAGAATTGAAACTGGAATAATGAAGTCTCTCTTAGTGGCATTGGGAGCTTCAGAAACATGAGGTCCCACCAGACATCCAAGCATAAGAGAGTAAATGCTGACATTACAGCATCGGCCAGTGCACAGTGGACTTGGTCATGGCCACGTGGGAGTTACAGGGTCCAGCACTCCCCAGGGCAGACCTTGGAGCATGGTCCCCATGAAGCTCCGGTGCTGCAGCCCACGGGGCTGGGAGGCAACAGGGAAGGTGCTGGAGAGGCCCAACTCCAGCACAGCATTGGGGCACATCCAGATTCAGCTGGAAGGGCAGAGACATATCTCATCACGGGCAGGACTGGTTTCAAGATAAGTCTTAGCTAGCAGCAGTGAACAGAATGAAAGGACAAAGGTAATGCATTTCTAACTGTTGCCTGTGGCTGCTCTCTGCTCTGGAATCCTTTGTGTGTCAACCTGTAACCATAAAGACATAAGAGGGACGTCTCATCTGCTGGAGTACTTGCTCTCTGGTAGGCACTATGAAAGCATAAATTTTAAATTCTTTTCCACCTTCTTAAGAGCTATCTTATTGTCACAACTTTGCAAACCACTTCTGTGTCCACTGGTTTCCAGTCTTATGAGATATCCTTCAAAAGTGGGGTATCTTATCCTGGAAGGCTGCTGACATCACACTTTGAGGCTGAAATGGAAACCTCCCTAGCAGACTTCTGTTTGGTGAAATGTCTGAAATGGGATGGTTCAGCCATGTTCCCAACCAGGTGGAATCAAAACTTTCCTATGTAATTTCCCCCCGCCTCTCAATAGGCTTTTTCTTCTTAAAGATCACAGAAAACAGCCCTTCAGCAGAAAGCCCAAAAGCAGACTCTCTCTGACACACAAGTTGTCCTTTCAAAGACGCTCCTTCCAAATGCAGGGCAATGAGTCTATGAGGACGTACCCTGACCCCATCTGTATTTAGTCAATGGAGTAGGATCCCCAGCTCCAAAATGTCATTTTCATGCCTTCTTCTTGGGGACCATCTTGTGGAGCAGTGGATGTCATCATCCCTCCTTTAATCCCAAACCCAATCCCATTTCTGCACGTTGCATTTGTCTCAGGAAATCAGCTGCCTCATGAATGTTTGTGGCTTATCCCTTCCCCTTCTTCTCATAGGACACTGTTACCCTGACGGGAACGCATGTCAAATCTCTAGCCCAGAGGTCAAACATCTTTTTTTCTACTTGTTCCTTTAAAGAAAGTGGCATTATCCTTGGTTTCTGCTGAACACCATAGTTTGCTGTCTATCTTCTCCCGATTTTCATTTTCCTGTCTTGAAGAGTTGCCTTCTGCAGATTTCTTTGCATCTCCATCCTCCTGTCAAGGGGATAGCCAGTGCTGTTCCTATGGTTAGTCTTCTCTCAACTCACAGCTACAGCATTGAAACAGACTGGCACAAAACTGCTGAAAATAATCCACCATGCCCTATTCCAAACATCCCCATAGTATTTAATACATGAACATTCATAAACATCCAGCTTCCAATTTTGAGTATCAGTGAATAAGCAGCAAAAAGTCTCTGAAGAGCTCTGTATGCCCCTTATTCTACAGAGCACTCTTTCAAGCCACCCTAACAGCTCAATCAAGACACAGGACCATTTTATGCACTAAAAGGAAAATGTGCATTTAAAAGCAGTTCCCAGTAGCTGCATTTCTAAAATTAAATTTTATAACTTGTATTATGGTTCCAAATCGCAGTGGCTCGGCATTTCTTCCTGTTGCCAGGCCCTTTGGCACAGCTTGAACTGTCTCAGATTCCACACTGTGCTGTAAATTATCCCAAGAGGGGGGGAAAAAATTAAAATATAAAAAGACATATTATATAGTAGCGGTTTCATCATTAAAGAGACCCATTAAGGCTTAAAAAAAAAAAAAAAAGGAGGGGAGAAGCAAAGAAACATGAAAAAGACTTTTATCTGACATTCTGGTTGGTCAAGAGCAAACACTTCATTTGTCAGCAGTGCAAAGCTGGATGCTGCCTCAAGCCTTGGGCTCCTGACCCTGGGCTCAAACACAAACACGCGGAGTCATACAAGATGTGTAAAATACCTCATACATTTGGATTATTTTAAGCTTCAGCAGGCTGAACCCAGGGCTTGCAGAGCCAAGAGCCAGATCCTTCCAAATCCATCCCCCCGATGTAATTTATTCTAATTTCAAATTCCGCTCAGACATCTTCTGCTTTTAAGTGAGTGCACCAATGCCAAGTTTGACCCCCTGCTGCCCTACCTTCTCCTCCTACCTCCCTGGTGCTGCCCTCCCGGCATCTGGAGTTTTGCCTGCCTGGCATGAAACCAAGCATCCCAGCAGCTCAAGCGTGTGTGCTAGCAGCCTCGCACGGAGGTGAGCAGTTCCTCCGAAGCCAACAGGACAAGGGCTGCATTAAGGCTGCTGAGGCAGGAATTAACTTTCCTGCTTTGAATCTAGCTCAGGCACTAAATTTGTGTTGAGCTGGCACACGACGCTGGGCAGGGCAGACAAACCCAAGCTCGCTCTGAACAAACCAGCAAGCAGGTGGTGAGCAGGGAAAATTAATCCAGGCACAGCATCCTCCCGAGGTCACTGTAGGGCACCCCCTTCCCAGGCCAGCTCCCTCCGAGCTGACAGGACTATCTCTGCCTGTCTCTGCACCACGCATCCACGAAGTGAAACTCCTGGACCCCCCAACCCAGCCCTCCACTGCCCCATATCATCCTGCTGAATTTTGGGCATTGAAGGGGGGTGTTTTGGCTAGCAGCCTCCTGCATGGGACCTCCTCTATAGCCTGGGGGTACCAGTGGTGCATCGGCACACCCAAGATCTCTCATCCCTTGGGCTTGTGGAAATTCCACTCAAGTCAGTGCATTCAGGGAAGAAAGACCAGCACCAACAGGTTCCTTATCAAGGGAACTGCTGTTGTTTTCATCCATACGTTGTAATTTCTGACGGGAACTACCTAGAATCAACACCAGGCAATTGTCACTTCAAGATGTAGCTCCAAAAGTGGCTCTTTTTTTTTGACCCCCAATCAGAAGAGCTATTTAACCGTTTTTCCCTTGCTGACTGCTGCAGGTAGTAACACAGAACCTGTTTTGCATGAAAGTCTGCAGGAGGGAAGTGAAGAACTATGTCAGAAAAATATAACAAATATAAATGCTTTTCCCAAGCCACTATAAATGTACAGGCAGAGCTTTGCTAGGGTGACTTGCTTTTTCGTGTTTATTAGCTTTACTTTGAAGTTATCCTCTAAACACCTTGCTTAAAGAGCAGGCAAGTTATCCTCAGTTCACCCCTGTAAAGCCCAAGACTATTATTATCCCACTTTTATAGGTGGAAAACTGAATGACAGAGAAATGAGGTGACTTGCCTGTGGTCAGGCAATGACCCTGTGGCCGACGCTCGTCTCCCAGCTCGGTGTGGTGACCACAAGCCCAGGCTTCCCCTTTCCAGGAGAGCAGCGTGATGCAGGATAAAAAAGAGCAGCAGAAAGGTGCTTGGAAACTGGTGAGGCTCTGCTGAGCTGGCAGTTTGGCCACAAGGATCTGCCACTTTTGCAAATCAGATGGGACTTTATGGAAGTCAATCAAACATCTAGCTGTTGAATGAAGAAGGCCTTAGCCCAGAGCTCACAGAGACAGCTGGCTTGCCACGAGGCAGCACCGCTGTCCCCCTTCCCTCCCTCTGTCCCCATTTTTGACAAGCATCAGTTTGCAGGTACTAGCAGAGGAAAGAAAAGGGCAGCATTTTTTTTCCCTTGGGTTGTAGGGTCAGTGTTTGAGACACTGGAATAAATAGGACAGCCAACCTGCTTGGCTAAACTACAGGGTTTGGGGGCTTTTGGATATTTTTTTCCTTATCCTTTTCAAGTACTGTCTCAGTGAGGTCAGGCAGATTTTTTTATGCAGAATATTAAACAAGGAGGGCAGAGAAAACATTAGCTTTTCCGATACTTTTACAGCAACGTGACATGAAAGTGCTTTCCCTCTTAATGGGAGGGAAATGCAGTTTTATGGACTTTAAGAGACTGTGGAGCACTCAGCTTGGCCCATGGCCATCTGGTTGGGGCTCTGGATGTGGAAACAACAAGAACAAAGTGCCTTGGCAGCTCCCAGTTTTGTGCACATTGGGCACTCATTGGGAATGGCTGCTCGGTCTGGGTTTCACACCATGGCTGGTCCCATGGAGATGACAGCAGCACTCCAGGCTGCCTCCAGGTGCAGAAAAAGAAACAGGTTTCCCATTACTTTCCTTTTAACCTAGTTTTTAAAAGTGTCACTAGATGCCTTTCAGGTTCAGAGGGGCAGAAGCAGGTAAAACAGAAGCTAAGGAAAGGCATCGCTACTCTCATTCTGCCAGCTGAAGCCACTGAAATTCCTGTGGGTACCCAGGACTGTTTTTCAAGTAAACACTGCTGGAATGGATTAATGGACATTTTTTTTCTCTTTTAATCAAGTCAAGTCACAAGACGAGTACACTCTTCTGTCGCCTGCTCTCATTCACTCACAAATCTGACTATTTGGAGCTGGTGCATCAGGAAGTACTAACGCCCGCAAAAGATATGGGCTTGGGGGTCCAGGTGTCTGATGGAGACTCACTGGCTCACAGCTGCTGAGCATCCCAGCCAGAGGAAGACCCGAGCAGAAACACCACAGGTTTTCTTGTGTATCATCCACAAGTTTTCTGCCCCAAATCAGCATGTTGTACTTGAGTGGAGATAGTATAAGGGGAGTTTAATTAAGCAGAGCCCTTTCTCCCTGAGGGGAGCAGAGTACCTCTCTCCTCTGCCCTCCCTTTTCCCAGGCAGAAATGGAAATGTTTCACACCCAAAAAGTGGATTATACACAGGAAAATACAGCATCTGGCCAGACTTTGCCAAAATAGGGAGTGACTGATAAGATGCGATGCTTTGGTTTAATGAAAGGTGGCTGGTTTGGAACTGCATTGGACCTTGATCCAAGCATCTCCTCTTTTCAGGGCTATTTGTGTTCAGGTCTTTGGTTTGGTTCCAGCTCTAGCGGGGTAGAAAATAAGCCATGTTTTATTGTGTCCAATTAAGAAAGTGGTAAACATTGTTTTGTGCCATTGAGTTAAAATAAATCCAATTATTTTGTACATAGTGAAGGATGAGAAGAAAATATACTCTTTCACATTATTCTAGGAAGCGAGCACACTATATACGTCTGTAAACAAAAGTGAATTAAAGTTTAGTGCTTCTATATTACTACCAAGCTGGAAAATGTAAATGCTTGAAAGCCAACTATCCTGCTTACAAAAAAGCATTTTCTTTGCTAACAATAGAAATAGTACCTTAAGTGCATAAACCAGTAATATTTTTCTATGTGCCAGACATCCCACATATAAAGTACCTGGCACACTCTTTTTTCCTGATTTCCTGCACAGAAAGAGCAAGTAGTATAACTTTCCTAGGACACGGTTTGCTGTGTTTTCAAACAGACCTGACCTGATCCAGCAGAGATGTATGCACATGCTTAGTGTAAAGCACTAACCATTGCCACACAGCAGCCCACAGGCTCTAAGAAATCACGCTTGAAAATAAAACCAATCTGTAGAGTGGTTTCCTCTCTAGCCTCCGAAAAGATTTATACCACCTTCAGGCATGAGGAGGATCAGTATGGAACAGTGTCAGAGCTCACCGACCTCTTGCACAGTGTTAAAAATACAATGTAAGAAGTTCTTAAAAAAGGAATTAGACACACTGTAGGACATTTTCTCTTTCCTCAGTTAAAAATATTATTGCTGTGGTAAGGAAAAATAATGGTGATGATAGTCAGAGCTTTGAGCAGACTCATCAGCAATTATATTTTTTTGCTGTTTTTCCTAAGCACTGTACAATACAAGCCTTCTTTCCAGACAGAAGGAACATCGTGGTAGACAGGATATTATGCTCAATGTTTTCGTGCTGTGTCTGTAATTACCAGCAGAATCAGTGTTGGTCATCAGACCCAACCTGACCGTAGGCACGAGGTGCTGGGAAATGTGTGAATGAGGCTGGATATTACGTGACTCGATGACCAGGCTGACATCCAGAATGCGGAGCAATGCCAAGCACAGACAGACTGACACCAGGAAGCCCTTCCAGATGCATTTCTACTATCAGCTCCCTGGCAAAACTCACCCTTTCTGCGTCTCTGTGGAAAAATCTGCTTGTTGCTCCAAGTAACTGCAGACAGACTAGATGTTTCAGGTATGATCCTTTGCTGAGCATTTAATTTTTCCACCTGGTGATCCAATCTGGCTGTGCATTGAACAAGTGTCCAGTGATACCAACAAGGTGAACAAAGATTTACAGGGCAGGTTCCCTGCTCTCTGGTAACTCCCCACTGTACCTGGGGGAAACCCCAGGTAGCTTCTTGCACCTCTGTTGGGGGGTTAGTTGCCCCACTGTAACAACGTGCACCCTGAGCAGCTGGTGCATTTTTTCCTACATGTTTTAAGAGTAGTTAAACAATATTTTGGCATTATTTTTTCCTTACCTTTTCTTTTTTAAATCAGTGCTTTTTTGAAAAACCACACAAACAGACACTATAGATAGTGCAAAATTTGCAATGAGAGGGAGCCCTGCCCTGGAACAAGTGAAAGCAGGTGAGAGTCTGGATCAAGCCCCTCTTGCTTGGCCTGTACTAGAAAACAAACTTTGGTTTCCTATTTTTAGGTGAGTGCTCTAATTGCAGGCTGAGAGCCCTTTTTGTTACTGATTCACTATCCAGCTGTGTTGGGAGAGCTTCAGTGGGGAATGTCTCCAGGAATAGGGACAAGAGGAGGCTGCTGGTCTCCCCTGCTCCAGCCAGCACACTGACTGTCAGACCACGGGCTCCTCCAGGCTGGGTCCCTCCAGTTCTCTCCCTGCCTCCTGACGAACATATGAAAAGTCTCACGTATACCCTGAGGTACCACAGCCAGAAAAAGCAATCTTGACAATTTTTGCGAGGCAGGAAATATACTTCCTTTCCCCCCAGCTCTGCTGGTGAGGCCTGTGCTGTACCAACAAATAGCAATGCACAAATGTATTTCTACTTAAAACACAATTATTTTGCTTGCCATGGATCTACCAAAACTTCTGATGAATCTGACATATGTATGTCCTCTATTTCTGTCATGGAAGTGCAATTATTCTGTGGGTTCACCCCAGGAATTAGGTCATTGCAGCAAAGTAAAAGTAAGGGAACCAAGTGTTAGGAGTTTGGAGGGAATAAGTTGTTCATGAAAGTTAAAATAGTCTGCAAAATTATACCCTTTGCTTTCTTTTCCCTTTCCCCCATGTCAATGTATATACTTTAAAAATCCCGACTCCTTGACAAAGTTTGAATAACTCCCAAATTAAGCATCGCATTGCCAAAAGCCTCTTTTGTTTCTTTATAGTTTGCATCTTCCCACACGTACAAACTGCCATAAGAATACCCTGCAGCCATGGGCTGAGACATCATAGTTGAAGATATGTATGAAGGAGTAGGTGCAGAATGAGACACAACCAGCCAACCAACAGCTCAGCAAGCAACCAAGAAAAATACAGGCACAAAAAGACACTTCTGTCCAAAGAAAAGCTGCAGAAACACAAGGCTCAGGCAGCAAGGACTGAGCCACCATTTGAGCAGCCCTTTGGAGAAGGTTGCCTCTCTGCTGAATACAGGGGACCAGGATCCTAATTCAGGCACCTTAATCAAATGTGTGAGCTTAAGTAGGGTGAATCTGAACCCCCTCCCTCAGCCCAAGTGGGAAAAGCAAGGGATGATATCATTTGCCACCTTTGCAGTGCCTCCGAGAGGACAAATGAACAGGAAAGCGAGTTGCACAAACATCACAGTATTGGAGGTCAGAGAAATAGTTTAGACAGAAACCCATTTCATCAGTCCACCAAAATATCTCTAGACAGTAAAAGATCTCCATCATCCAGCCTCAGGCAGAGTTGAACAAGGGACCTGCGGCTTAAAGGTCAAGTCTTGTGGCTCACTGTTTTTGTAAACCAGGGGAATCTGGCAACACAGAAGTAAATTTACTCCCCATGGATACTGACCGTTCAGACTTTCACGACTTGTAAAAAACTTTGCTCCTGTCCAGAAAAAGTATATAGCCAGGCTAGGCACTTCCCTTGAACTAAAGACCTTTGCTCTTACCAAGTCCAGTGACTGGTGTTTCCACATGATAGTTGAAAATACCTGTGTTTCCGAAGAAATGAGTTTGGATATTTTAATCTGTAGGTTACTAAGCAGTCCCTCCTCTGTACTAATGCTCCATTGTGCCTACACAGGACTGCAGTTCACTGAAAGCTCATAAATTTCGTGTGGTTCTGCCTAGTCTTTATTTTAGGTTCTTGAACCATTTTTTGCTTTCCTCATTTTCTTTGCAGCTGCAGAGAGATATAGTAAGCTACTGTATAGCATTTTGAAAGCAGGGCCTCTGAGAAGTTTCCAAACTGCATACAAGCAGGTTATTCTTTGGCTTGTTTTCTTTGGCTTGGTGTTAGCAGTACAGAATGAGTCAAACAGTATTAACTTTCAAGAGGGAAGTGGTGTGGTCAACCAAAACTGTTTGCGGCTAGATTGCGAAGATAGGTAGAGCAGGTAATGAAGAACAGCCCATAATGCAGGGTGTAGGTAGGAGAGGCAGACAGAGTCAGACAAACAGAATCCTTAATAATTAAATCAACACTGTCGCCTAAATTTTTCTGCAGCTTTATGTATTAAGGTTATGACACAGCCTGGCTTTTCTGGACTGGTCAGCCTTGAGAAGATGGCCTGGTGCATATCGTGCTTAATGGACTCAAACTACAATACTCTGCAAAGGAAGAATAAAGGTCAGCCACTATTAAAAAAAATAAATAAATCAACTTTTCATTTATGGCTGGTTAAATTTTTTCTCATGTCTCCTCCCATTTTTACAGGCTGTTCCTTATCTGTTCCATGATTAAAGAAGGCAGGGAAGATGTTTCCATCTTGCCCTCTCTTTAGGATGTGTTTCAGTTATAAACAGGCACATCGTGCCCTCATACAACAGACAACTCCTTCCTTTACAATTCAGAAGCTCAGTTGAGGTGGCCTCTCCCAGGCATTGCTCTCCCTTATGCTTTGCACAGACCCATGCAGCACTGACATAGGAACAGTCTGACCAAGATTTATCATTAACACTGATAGAAGATGCATTTACTCATTACAATTCCCTATTGCAGCAGACGAGCAAAGAGCTAGGACACAAATGGAGATGTAGAGCAAAAGTCTTTTTTGCATTCTCCACAACGGGTAGACAGGTATTTTTGTATGGGCCTGCTGCACCTTCTGATAATCCAGGGCAGGCGAAGCTGGGAGGGACTGCAGTGCAGATGGATTTTCACCCCTTACAGTTTTATTCCAAGAAGAAAATAGAGCTGTTCACCGAAAGTGCTGCACAACTTCATCCAGCCTTTCTCTTAAACGTGTTGTTTTGGTAAACCTGTAAGTAAGGCAACTCCCTCCTCAAAAACAGAGGCTTCAGAAAAGGTCCTGCACTGCCAAAACCTTGTTTAGTGATCAGGAGCATCTGATCACTCCATGGAGGGTGAAAGTTTTCCTTCCCCTTCTCCAAGAGAAAGAGAAAGCCCTCTCTCCCACCTCCTGTGGAGAGCAGGGTGAAGGAAGTGGGTTGCAGAAGTTGTGTGCAGTTGGGTCCTCCTGCCCTCCACCACATCCCTGAAGGAAACCTCATCTGCCAGCAGCGCGGTAGGCTTTTGGTGGCCAACCCTGGAGGGACAGCGGGATGACCAACCAATGCTCCAACAGCCCAGCTTTGCCAGCTAACCTCCTTCTAGGAAGGGCAGGGGCTATATTACACCCTTAAAACCACAGTAGGCAGCTCCACTGAGGGGTTTCAACTACAAGTCCATCATGCAACTACAAGTTGCATGTTTCAGCTACAAATCCAGCTGATGTGAAGCCCCAGCTGCTACTTCAAACCTTTCATTCACGTTTAATGACTACCATTGAGAAGTCCTTCCTTGCTGAAGAAACATGATGGATGAAGGACCAGATTCAGAAATCTTTGATTCAGAGCACCACCAACTAACTTTACTGGAAAGATACTTGGCATGTCAGTGAACTAAGGTCTTCAGTGGGGACCACCATATAGTCACATCCCCTATGGCCAACATGCTTGCCAAGGTGATGCATATTAATGCTTTTCTTTACATACAGACACACACACACACAAAATACAAGTGGCATCTATGCAGCCTTTTTTCGTATTTCTATGGAAAATGCTCCCACCCAAAAAGACCTGTTCACCAATCCTAACAGCTACAGATTCTTTGTAGGTGAGTGCAGTTGACAGGAGAAAGTCAGACCTACTCGCTGGTTAGGAAGCATTTTCAGAAGTAATATAGATTCACCTAATCCCGCTTTTGTCAGTTACAGAGTACTTGCCCACTGATCTCAGCTAGACTGACGCTGTATATCCCTTGAAAATCCCACCATGCATATATAGGTAAACACTTATAAATATTCACCACAGTCTTTGTAGCCATTCAACTGCTAGGCAATAAAATAATGAATTTTAAGTGCAAAAAACCAAAGTTGATAAAGACAAAAAAAGTGAAAGAAATGAAAAATAACTTCCTACCTGTTCTCAATTTAAAATCACAATAATTCAAGGGGGGTGGAAAAAGAGCTGTATGGGATTAAATGACTCAAAAAAGGAGTTGAAATAATTTCAATAGGACTGGGCCAGTCTTACCGCCGTTCCTAGCCCACACTGGAGCAACTCTGGTTTCCTGTTTACCTGCTTTATGCAAGGAAGGAGCTTGTCCTGTCAACACATCTTTAAAAAAACAGCCAAATAGCTAGGCAAGCAAGTATGTATGAGCTACCGCACTCCCAGAAAAGCAGTCTTGACACAAGATTTCTTATTGCACATATTTGATAATTTTATTGAACTAAAATGACAAATTCCCTGCCTCACATCACCCAACAGCAACTCTCCTAACTGACTCAGCAGTGAGACTGATAAATGTCAGGGAAGATAATCCTGTTCCATCTTTTCAATATGGAAAAGAAGTATCTGCACCATGAAACCTCAAGGACGCTGGTATTAAAAACCTACTGAGGTCCTACCTATTGAGTAGGACAAAAAGGATTCCCCCTATCACTGTTATGCCAGGGAGTGCTGAGCATTCATATAAATTTCATAATCCTTTGCACATCTGATGGAGAACAACCAGCACTGTTTTTAGGAGCTGCGGGTAGCTACTAGCCAGTTAAAGCTCATATGAGGCAGGTCTTGCCTGAACCTTGTCTGCGCTGAGGGATATTTTCATTGGGGTAGTTACAGCAGCTACTGGTCCTTGCTTTTACTGGTCTTTTCAGCTTGTTGGCCACATGCCTGATGGTATGTCTGTATGATTTCCAATATGAAACCAACTGCTTGAGAGCATGGGCTTTGCTTCAGATTCCTGCTGCCAGTGAAAGCCCCCCTGGGTGGCCAGGCAAGGAGACTCTGGGACCTCAGATAACAGGCTGGTGCTGTGCCAGCCTTGACAGCTGCTGTGAGGGAGCCAACCCCGGCCCGGAGCTGCCCCTGCCCCAAGGGGGCTGCTCTGCCATCCCCTCATGGAGGAGAAGGGGCTTGCCGAGCAGCCGGGATGTGGCGCACAGAGAGGTCTTTCTGGGACACAGGGGACCTGACAGCTGCGGAGGTGCCCGTGGATGCTCTACAGAGCTGACTGCATCCAGACACATGGCCTCTGGTCCCGTTCTGCAGCCAAACTTGTAACATCTTTTGTCAGGTGGTCCCGTGCTATGCGATGCTCCTGTGCTATATGGTCCTGTGCTAAGCCAGAAGGTGCAATGCTGTATCACTGGAATAATTCACGCTGGTTGTGTGAAAGTGCGTGCATAATGGAAACAGGCTGATTTCCCCCTCACTCTTCACTTTTCTTCAGAAAACACAAGTCACAAAGGGACAAACTGCTCTCTGCTCTTTCGCTCTTTGTGTACTTTCATTATGAAAAATGGGCTGGTGGCGTGCACAGCTTTCACAGCAGGGGGAGACGTGCCCAACCGCAGGATGTACATTTTAGGCTGTTGTTCCCTTGCTGCTCTGGGGGACCGTGGAGCTGGCCTTGCTGCCAGGGGACTGCTAGGACTGTGCTGCCTGTTCAGAAACAGCTCCTTTGGTCTGCAAGCATGCCCTTGCAATAATATACCACTTTATTTTATTTAAATGGATTCAATTGCTCTTTGTCCGTCCTTTGATAAGACACACACACAGAAAGGAAACCAACAGCAATCCCCTACATACCCGTAACCATTTAGAGACAGCAACGCATCAAGTCACATTGTGTGAATTTGAGCTAGCGATGTTTTGTAACTTCCCCCAGCTGCCACACGCTTGCATAAAACCATTGCACAAGCCAACCAGAAACGTCCCCAGAGTGCACCCATAATTTAAGCACTAGTCCACCCACGTTGGTGTCACCCAGACAATAGGATGCAGGGACAGAAATGCACAGGCATAGACCCGGCAGTGCACAACCGTCGGCTTTTCTTGCAGCCCATCCCTTTCTTTTGTCTGTACACAATCTATTTAGATTGGAAGCTCTCAGGGGCAAGCACCTTAGCCAAGATTTTTTTGAAAAGTGATTAGCAAAGTTGGGTGGTGATACTGAGAGGCTGGTGTGCTACTGAGCACAGAACTAGTGCTAGTAAAGGAAGAAAGAGTGCCAGTTGCATTTCTGTTATATGGACAATCAACTTGTAAGCACCACCTCTGCTGTCTACATGTTTTAGGCACTGTAAGTCTCCAGGTGAATGGGAGGATCTGTTAAGTCATTACTGAAATTTATATGGTGGGTCTCTAACACGATGATTCAGTTTTTCATGGTTCTAAACTGTTCATTGGTACATGTTAGTCCCAGTTTCCAACAGATGGAGGCACTTGCAGCAGAAAGCAAGCAAGAAATTAAGGCATTTAGTATTATTTCAGTTCACTGAGATGAAAAGTTTTTTTGGAGGATGGTTTGATTTTCCTTGCATGAAAGGCTGAAGGTGATGTGAAACCCTCAGAGGAATCATCCCTTCCCAGCCCGACACATGCAGAGTCTTCTTCACTTCTATCATGGGACGGGGGATGCCGGCCCCTTGTGGGCTATGCTGACTCTCCTCCCAGAAGCTGTTCTGGGAGTCAAAGTCTGTGGGCAAAGGTTGGACAGGGCAGGGGAAAGGATAAGCAGATAAGGTACACTTAACACCACCAGCCCTTGGGGATTGCCTAAAAAAGACCTCAGGCCAGGCAAGGGGGTGTTTGAAAATTTCCTTCAGAACAGCTACAGAGCATGGGCTTTCCTTGAACCTTACAAGTGAGGTGGGATCTCTTCAGATCAGGATCTGAGGGTGTTAGCTGTGGTTGACCAAAGATGTACCTGCACATACCCACCTGCCCCAGCTAGCTTTGACAGGAAGCAAAATGAAATTTCCATTCCTAAAAAGCTGCTTCTTGGGCCAGCAGCTTTTTAAGCTCCTTCTCAAATACTGCTCAGCAATATTATTCTCTTTCTGCCCCTCTGCATCCTGCCCTTTGATATAAGAATGCCAAAAAAGTGGGAAAACCACATATCCAATATGGGATAATGACGTTTAATGCCCAGCTTAACCTTGGACATCTCAGGCCCACCGGGGCTAAATCCATGTAGCCTTTTCATTTTGTGGCATTTTCAGGCACCTTGTCCATAAGTGAATTTTTCAGAGCTATGTAGGTTAAAACAATTCAATGAGAAAAACAGAAAGAAGCAGTCAAAAGAAGAAAAACCTAATTTTTCAGCAGACGTACACAGTAGGTCAAATGGCCTAAGGGAAATATTTAATTTAAGAGTCATACTATTTCTACCAAGTTTCCTAACCAAAAGTATTTTCATCAGGAGCACTACTCTTGATCTGGTTACTGCTAATGATTTTCCCCATGGACTTAGCTCATAAAAACATAAATTGCTTTATGAATCATAGAATCATAGAAGTTGGAGAAGAAAATGATGGGTTAGGTCATCTTGCCCTTCTCCCTGACAGTGCAGTATTATTTCTTTTTATAAAATATTTTGAAAATAAGCATTTATTCAGAGCTGGAGAATGAAAATGCTAAGTTCAAAAGAGATTTTAAAAATACATAATGAAAGCAGTGGAGAAAGAGCCAGATTCTTAAGTACCTTGGCTCTGTCTACAAGCCATGACAATCTGATGAGAAGTATCATCTGGATAGGCACAGTCAGAAGTTCAATGGCAAAAAAAGGACAATGGTGCAAGTCCTGTTCAAGAGTAATTATCACAGTTGTAAATGCAAATCTGGTAGTTACACAGGCAAATATGCTGCTAGGTAAAGGCCATCACAATAACTGTGACCAAATGTACAATGGGACGTGCAAGAACCTAGTCTGCAGGCCTTTGTGCAGAGCAAAGATAATACACACTGTGTTATCATCACCTATTGTGGTACCTCCACACATCCCAGTGAGCCAAAAAGTCTGTGCTTCAAATATTTGCTTTTGGAGCCTTTGGTTTGAGTATTTTTCTGTTTTCCAAAAATGGCTTCAAATCCTGCTCTGTATTACTTTTTGAAGTTTTTTCCCCAAGCATGCCTAGTTGAAAAGGCTGTCCTTTTGCATTAAAAAAACCCACTTTGAGAACCTGTCTAATTCTGGCTCAGAAACTGCTCTTGATCCAACATTATCTGAAGACAAAAGAAAATGTTTCTGTTATTTCTTAAGTTAATCAGTCTTAAAGGTTTTAAAACAAAGGTATTCCTATGTCCTGTAAAGCTGACTAAAAATCGTCCTGGTGTGAAATTCTGACTTTCATCTCAGATGGCCTCAATCTTCAGAAATGGCCCCTTACCTTCCAGCATTTTTCACAGAGAATGCTCAGACTGAGAACCATTATAAACATGAAGTAAATGAATCAAAAACTGTTGCTAGAGTTGTGTTTGGACTTCAGCATGTTTTTTGTAGGTCTCTGTAATACAGACACCAGTATCTAATTTTGTTCCCATTACTGTCTTCCAGGGATTTCTTTTGAATCGGGACATCTTAGAAAAAACAGCTCAGTATTTCTGTAATTCCTTTAGCTCAAGCAAGTGAGTCATGGATCTGAAAGCACGAACGTTCCCAAATATCGATTACTGAAACTAAAAACACTTTAATCTAGCAATTTTTATTTTGATTCTAGTCTCAATACAAGAAGGCCGATATCATTTTAAATCCCTTCAGTACACAGCATACATGTTTTGATACGTCTAACCGCAAATCTTGTATGTGAGTTTGGGCAGGTAACAGCCCGGCAATCTGGTTTTGTACAGGCTACAGGTGTAACTGATCTAATTGAACCAATGCAAAATAGGATACACCCACCAAGCGAGAGTACAGAAAAATAATGCACAGCCCAAACCCGCCAGAACTGCCTCAGAATGGAGAATGCACTTCTTTTTTCCTTCACAGCCTGTGGTGTATCTCATCAGACCAACCCGTATCTCAGTGAAATGTCTAGAGAAAAGAAGAAATACCAGGAAGAAGAAATACCAGACTGATCACAACAGCCGCTGCAATTGAGAAACCCTCGGTGACAAGTCAAACTAAAGGACTTTGCAGCCCACTTAAAAATGAAAGGAGCATAATCCCTTGGACACTGCGTCACAAATGACTTAGTGATAAAAGGAGCTGTGCATTCCTACTGGGGGGCTGTATGACCTCTTCTCCTCACACGCATAAAGCCTCCTGCACTATTGCCTGTGACAAAGTGAAATTATTTACAAGGAAGCTTTTACATACATTTGAGTTGGGAAGATACATATGTTACTTCTGTGTGTATTATATCTCTACTTCCTTTTTAAAATGTAGAATCTTATTAAATATTAACTATTATACCAACTGAAGAATTGATTTAAAACAGTAGGTATGTCTGCAGGATGATTTTGTTTCTTACTATTCTAGCAGACTCATATTCAAAAAAATAAAGCTTATTTGTTGTCTGCAAACTATGAACATGCTCAGGTAATTGCATATGCAAATCCAGAACTTGCATATACAAATATCTTCTTTTATGTGCACAGATGCCTGGTTCACCGGGGATATTTTTCATGGACAATTCAACCACAATTTAAAAAAAAACCTAAACCAAACTAAATAAGAAGTCTTGCCCCGACAGCAGTATTTGTTTTATAGTCTGGCCTCAAATCCAAAAAATATAGGTCAGATCTTTCCACTAAATGCATGCAGCACCATGATGCAACTCAGACAAATGAAGGCTCAAGAACAAAATGCACAGGCAAGACATAAGTTTTCTCAGCTATTTTAGTTGAAGTTTCAAACCTTCCTTTTCTTCCTCTCCCCCAGTTAAGAAACCCTGAGCTGTGAGTCTCATTCTCTAGTGGATGTTTGGATCCTGCTGCTCTCTGCTCCCGGGACGATTCCACTTAAGCAACAGCAAGAACTTCTGCCAAGTGTGCGGGAGGAGTGCAAGAAACTAACCACAAACCTCAATTTATATCAGGGCATTTTGATAAAAATATGAAAATTCCCCATTCAGGTTAGTGACTGAGGTTAACGATTGCCTCTGGTAACAGGCAGCGCATGTGCTGCAGAAGCATCTATACCTGAAGATCTGCTCCACCCTCACTTCACCGCCTAGACAAAACAGCCTGCCCTTGCCACCTGAACAAAACAACCACCTGTGTGAAAGGTGTGGGTATTCCCCTGGAGATATCAAACCATTCGTCTCCTCCTTGTACTTAATTCTTGAAAAAAGAAAGGAAAAAAAAAGAGGAAAGATTGGCTGGCTGTGAAAATGGGTGCTCCTAAGCTATATGACACGATGAGGTACAGTGAGCTCCACAAGGCAGCAACGAGGTGTCCTCTCTCAGGCATTTATTTATTTTTGCAGGGTGGCTGAGCTTGAAAAGTTAGATCAATGACATATTGGTTTCCAATGCTTTAAAATCCTCTTAATATCTGAAAGGCAAGACTAGCAAGAAGTGATGCGTAAGGTATGCGCTGCCCACCTTTTACCAGCATCCCTTCTGTCAGCTTTTGGGTATGATCCAAGTCATCCCTGGGTAGATAGAAATGCAATGCAAGTCATATTCTAGATCAGCGGGACACCCATGAAAAATAAGGCTTCAGGAAGGCATAATAAAACCATTCGTAGAACAGCCTTGGCTTAAAACATACCCACTGCTCCACATGCATTGGATATTGCTGCGTTTCCTGAGGCTGGTGATGAACCCCTATACTAAACCACCAACTTGGCCTTCTGCGAATGCTGTCATTAGCTCACTTACTTCTGGGTTCACGAGGTCCGTCCACTGTTATCTTGATGGCTCTGTGGTATGTGGCTACTTGTGGTGGATTTGTGAAGACCGTGATAGTCAGTGTGAAGCTTTTCCCTGCAACAAGAAAAAAAATGTTACTGAGCATATGTGTTGAGAAAAGGTGTACTTCTCATTTCAGATAGCACTCGAACATACCAAATGGCACTAAAACACTTTAGCTGTCCCTATCTGAAGATAGATATGTGCCCAGAGAGCAGGGTGTATAACCTCACAACTGCCTGGTGGTGGATGCATTCCCGCTGTGGCAACTGCTCAAACCTTTTGGGAAAAAAATTAATTTATATTTAAATGATCTACACTTCTTCTGTAAAAAAAAGGAGGTTACCCCTAAGAGTTAAGAGTTTATCTGATCTGCATGACTGCTGGTACCTTATCTGTACTTTCTAAAGGGTGTTAGTTCAGAGGAGCTTAGAAATTATGGCTGACTCTTCCAAAACTCCCACAGGGATCTGATCAAGAGTGCTTGTTAAAATTAAAGAGAACTGGGTGCTCAGATGCCCTAGGCAGATCGTAAAATCCCACACTTTGTGGTTGAAGCTAGCATTAGATCAATTCCGTGTTGTGAACCAGAACTCTTTAAAAATAATCTGCTACTGCAATGCCAAGAAACAAGGGAATGGAAAAAACAAAAAAATCCCTACAGCTTATCCACAGAGAATTAAAACATTTTATGAAGACATAGCAGAGCATTATGCTTAGATTCTCTATTATTCAGTAAGAAAACTGTAAAGACCTTTTCAAAATTGTTATGTGCATGCCACGGCTCTAAGTTGGGAAAAGTACTCATTTATGATGGCTGCTGGGGAGGGTTTCATATCCCCTTGTGACTGCAATGCCTTCAGATCCTGCTACCCCTGGATTTGCTTTTGGCCAATGCCAGCACTTACTTCAGGCATTTTTTAAATAACAGAAGTAACATTCTGCATCTTTGATAAGACCTCCTATATGCATTCATTATGGCTTTGGCCTGGACAACAATAAAAACATTGCCTGTCAGCAGGTTTAGCATAGTTATCTCAGCATCACAGAGGACTCAGACACTGACAGGAATCTTTGTTATCAGTAAGAGACATCGAGAGACATGACCCCAAGTTAGATAACCAGGAACTGTTTTAAGAAAATGGAGGTTCTCCTCCTTTGGGCACATGCTGTGCAAGCTTCCCCATACAAATCTGCCTGCTTCATTTTACCACTCGGCTCCAGCACTTCCAAGTGCTGAGTTTCTTCCCTTCTAAGACTTCCCATGTTTATTGTTTGCTTCGTTTATCTATATAAATAAATATAAATGTAAATATAAATGCCTTCCTCTAGCAGCAATATTCCCCGCCTCCCTATGCACATTCACTTGCAATTCAATACTTCTCTTAATGCAGTTCCTACTTTGGTGCTAATGGTCTCTATCAACATCACGGCAAGCACACACACGCAACTGTTACTGGAAACTGTCCTCATCACATCCCTGTGAATTAGGGAGGTATTCTCCCCACTCTACAGATGAGGAACTGGGGGGAGATAAAGTGTCTTGGCCACGATCTCACAGGAAGCCTGTGGCCAGCGATGCTAACCACTTTGGCTGCTGCATCTGACTATGATCCTGAATCACAGCCCTGACAAATCAGAAGCTGAAACACAAGCCTCACAAATCCCAGGCCGGTGTCTTCCCACCTCCACATCCTCGCTAGAAAGTAGTCCCTGAGATTGACGGAATTGCACCATAAGCAAAAGTAATTTCAGACCCCTGTCTCAGGGCCTTTGGCCCTCACCTCTTGGGTCCTACATCTACCCAGACCAAAGATGGCTGTGTTCTTGACATTCTTTAAATACCAAATTACATGATAAAGCTTTACAGCTTGGTTACTCTTTCTCTGCCAGCCCAACAGATCTTTCTATGAGGCAACAGTAATAAAGTTTAATAAACTCTTTTCTGAAAAACTTTATCACCCATAGCATTAGACTAAAAAAATATCAGAGGCACCTGTAGATCATCCTTCTTTCCAAAAATGGTTTCCCTGTATCATTATATACAACACCTAGATCACTAAGACTGAAAGAGACTTTGAAAATACACTTTATTTGCTTTACTAATCTGCAGTATTTCCATATTGCTTCCCATTTGTTGTTTTGGTTTTTTTTACAACTGCTGATGCATCAGGTAAGGTGCTCCTGCTGTTCTGCTAGAATACATAGTCAATTTATTTCTTTAGAAGGCTCTTGTGGATTTTCCAGAGAGAAAAGAAACACAGAAAAAAAATTATAATAGTGATATGTAGTAAAATGTGGCCATGTTACCTGTCTACAAGACCAGAATAAAGAAAAAGAGGGAGGTGAAGTTACTTTCAAGATTTTCTATGGAACAGACGAGATCTCAGAGCCAGTATAAGGTTGTGACACAAGCTGGCAAAAGCAGGAAGATACTTAGCTTACGTCTTGTTGACAGAAGACTATTCATTAACCACATACTGGTTAACCACAGGACTATATAACCATAAACCTACATGTCACTCATTGCTGCTTACCAATAATTCTGGCTATGTTTTTTTCTCTGTTTTTTTCTGTTTCATTTACCTTTAGCTTTATTAAGTGGTTTTATCACTTTTATTCATAGCTTCTACACTACTCATCATTTATGTGTCTGGTTGACAAAGGTAGATTTAGATTGGACGTATTGTTAGTGAAATCTGTGTTTTATGGATATACCTGGTTTGGGATGACAGCAGGACTATAAATGTCTCCTCCTTGCTTTTATGTATTATACAGCCATGATACAGATTTTTATTTTCAACATACACTTGCATAATGCATTTACACATAAGCACATACACGTTGCACATACACACACACACACATATGTATGCAACATGCAGCAGACTAAACTGGTGGAAATAATACCAGATTAGTCAGTGGAGGCTGTATTCAGACTCCCTAGCACAGAAGCTTATATTAGATGCCATGATTTCTGATGCCTAAGTAAGTGGACCTCCGAACTATTGGTAGAAGACCTACACTGAGCACTTAGTGTCTCTGCTCAGCTCAGAAAGGGGTGGGTGCCACCAAAACTCAGTCAGACAGCCTAAGTGATTGACTGACCTCTCTAGTGGTTGTAAAGAGGGACCAAACACCCCAAGAAGGCATTCTGAAAGACTGGCCTGGTTTGGATGCCTCCAATAGTCATGATGACAATTTGATGATGTCCTAGCAGTCACAGCAAGCTGGCACGTAGCCCTCCGTAGGCTAACATCAAAATCTGAGACCCTCTGGGTTAAACAGCCCCACAAATCTACACAAAACCATACACAAATTAGTTCGGGTCTATGATGCATGCCTCAGTGTATGGAAGCCAATTGCTATTGTGTCATCATGGGAGTTTTTACCCATAGTGCAAGGGCTGACGTGTGATGTCAATGTCAAGCTGGCCTTTCTGGGGTGCCAGAGTCACTCCAGAGACTGTTGCTCTCTCTGTAACTATCCCTGACAGTTCCTAATATTAGGCACATAGCACCTCACGACCACAACGATTAAATTCTCCAGATGTGGGATGGGGGTCTGCCTTTGGAAACCCTTCTCACAGACATCAAGCACACCCTCAATATTTATAAGGACAGAGCACAAGACTCACTGCCTCCATCAACTCTTCCCTCACAACTAGGGTAGGAAAAATTGCTTGGTAATGTTTATTTTTGCAAGAGCATTAAGGTCAGTACCCTTCTAGAAAAAATAATGGAAACAGTAGCATTTCTGGCCAAAATACAATATTGACTTCTGAAACGATACCTAGACACTGTTGATGGGTTTGCTAGAGACTGTATTATCAAAAGTGCCCTCAAGAGTCACTGCTCTGTGATAGCCAAAATCAGATGGATTAAACCAGTTGTCCCCAGCTCATGACTTTACAGGATTTCTCATGAGACCCCCAGATGGTGTGCAAAGTTGCAAGAACTTAGGAGGAAGCACAATGCATATTGTCTGCCAGTGCTTGCCCAGCAATACTGTTCCTAGACCAGCAAAGGTGAAGATCAGCCTCCAAGACCCAAGCATCTGAAGGTGTTGTGCCCATACCCTACACTGCAATACAGGAACGTGAAGTCTGCATTCAGCCTGCATCCCATCTGACAGAGGCTGGAAGCAAAATGAGCAGTGAGCTCACATCTAGCATGATGAGAGATTAAGTGGTCCCCCCGAACAGCACTGAAGGGCTCTAGAGGGAGCAAGAGGCTTGTAAGCTGGGAATGTTTGAGAGGAACAAGGGGGGAAAAAATGAATCCCAAGTGACAATATGGTCACATGAAGCTCCTGTGTGCTGCTTTAGTCATCCCTGGGCAGTGTCATGACCACATGGATCTGGGGGTGGGAAGACACACTTAAAATATAAGTGGCTGCATGGGCAGATGCGAAGGGGAATGAGAACAGACGTGCTTTAGGGAAGAGAGGCCACATCTTGAACCTATCACTTCATTTTAATCCACCTCTTTCTCAGGCAAAAAGAGCCGTTGATTCCACTGATGGAATGGAAACATTCATCCAAATGAGGACAGAAAAAAATGGGAGTTAAAGCTTCAAAAGCTTGCCTGTGGTGGCAGGTGGAGGAAAGGGAGGCCAACAGATGATGTAGTTACAATGACTATCTTTTGCTTTTGAGATTTATTCTGATGATCACAGATGTGTCATTAGAGTCATGGTTTTTGGTTTTTGTTTTTTTTAAATTGTTACAGTAAATTATTAGATAAAAAGAAGAACGGAAAAGGGAAAGGAGCCAAGAATGCTTGTGCTGACAAGGACAAAAGGTATAGATGGAAAAATATGAAATGTAATACACAAATGCAATACAAATTATATTACAGGCATTTATATTATATTAGTGAGAGACTTTCAGGTTCTAGTAAGAAAGATTATGATTTTTTTTTTTTAACCCTACTTTTTAGTGCTTATGTACTTACTTTTATTAAACCATGCTAAATGATCAATTTTATACATCTTTACAATTTCTCACAACATCTTCCTGGGTATCTGCCAAAGAGAAGATGTCTACTGCATTTTAATAACATATCTGACTGCATCTCTGGGCAGGATATAATATACACACACTTGCATATTCATTCTCAAATGTCGACTATTATTCACTGGGGCCAAATTTTGCCATTCTTACCACTCAAGCCCCTGAATACTCTAAATGTAATCAATAGGACGAGAAGGGCCAACATAATTTGACCCTCCATTAGTTAAATGCTGTTCATCATACAAGTGAAATATTTTGTAGGTGTTCAAGTTGTGTGTCCAACTGCAAAAAACCTGCACAATTCCAGATTCTGTGCTCAGATGGTGACTCTTTTCTCCTGCCCTGGTGATAGTTTCACACAGTCAGAATACAACTTTGCCTGTTATGTTTGGTCCAGTGGCCACTTCATCAGAAAAAAGCTGCAGCTGAAGTAAGCAGCATCAAAAAACCCCATAATTTGTTTACCATCAGCACCACAGATACCACTGAATTTAAATACGAGAAAAAACTGTTATTCACCTCATCCGCTACCATGCTGTAAATGGTTCACAAATTCTGACCGCCACAACCAACGGTCCACACAGATAAACGCAAACATGGGGAGATGTCAGCAAATTGGGGTGATTGCCCAAAGAAATGCAAAAACTGCCCATGCAAATCAGTTGCACGGGCAACGGATCTGTTTGTGTATTTATATGGATGTTTTGCGGGTGTAAGCGTGTGTCAAGTTGAAGATTTGGGAAATACACCCACTTGCCTCCTGCCAAACCGGCCTGGATCAGCATAAAGGTATACTTTTGAACATTTCCGTCGAGTGTCTCACTCCAGGAAGTTCTTATATCTGTGTTTACATAGCATCTACTTACCCAGAATGAGATCTCCACCGCATTAAATCAATAGGTGTTTTGTTCTGGATTTATATGGGGCCAAGTTGTCATGCAAATGGCTAAAAGTGGCCCTGCTGCAGACTTGAACCCAGCTATGAACTATTGAATTTGGTTTGCAATAAGTTGTGGAAAAGCAACACGCTGCTGCGGGAGTGTGGCTGGCGCTGGCTTCTCCCCTTCCCTTTCCTTCCTAGCTCCCTGCAGCACTACTGAGTGCTTAACCAAGACGTGCACTTCACTCTCTTTTCCTCCCTTCCCATTCTCCAAGCTTTTTTCCAGTTAACAAGTCAAATGCTGTGGTGGAGAGCAGCAGAGCCACCTGCCTCTCCTGCCACAGCTCTGGGGATTCCTGGAGCTAGAAGTCTAGAAGAAGGCTGTGTCTGGGGTGGAATCATTTCAAGGTGTTATTTTGGTGAAGCATATGTACATTTAACCTAAGGCAACACAGAAACTATATTAAGCAACCAAAATTACATAACTGAAATCAAGAAACATTAATAGAGAAGCTGTCAACAAATTGAATTTTATCTTAAGCCCATTATCTGGGGGTTAAGGATAGTCCCTCACAGTCTTCTGGAAGTTGTCTCTGACAATCTTCTTATTTCATAACTCAGAAACATAACCCTAAGTCTGCAAGCTGCAGACATGAAATATCTAAGCAAACAGATGCAGAAGCTGGTTCTATCCTCGGCGTAACTTACAGCTGTTGAAATAAAGCTGACTCAGGCTCTCAGCAGCTGTTGCAGCAGACACATACTGGTGATGCACAGTAATGTTTTGTGCATGCCCCTTGCCATCAGGTGTACCAGCCATGCTACAAGACCCGTCCCACACAGTACATGGTTCCCTTTGCACCGGAGAATGCTCATGCAGGTAGCAGGTCCTACCTAAAGTCACTTTTCCCCCACTTTGCTGTGCTACAGTGGTACCAACATTCAAATCCCTTTCCTCAGAAAAAAAAAAAAAAAAAAGGAGAACATCTTCCTGCTGGAATAAATAAAAAATGCCATCATCCCAGAAATGTGTCACCATCAATTCAAAAATCACATATTCACTTGAATGCTGCTTTTTATCCATTACTGTAGCAACTAACACCTTTAGTATCTGATCTGAAGCCCTCAGAAGAGTGATTCGCCCTTGCACAAACAGGGATCGCTCACATTCTCAAGCATTGCAAGAGTGGGACTCAGCTCACTAAAACAACCACAATTTTTCTCTCTTTTTTCGGCCAGATATTTACATTTTAATTTGACAAGAGTTTGTGCACAGCCAGTTTCACTTCTGCACTGATGAGCGGTTTCACTTCCCAGTCTCATGTGTTGTCATGATGATACCGTCCACCACCTCCTCCAGCCTTGCAGGGGCCTCTGTGCTAATCCCTTCCCTGACCGCCTGACAATGTGTGTGAAAGTGCAGCCGCCGCTGCCGCTGCTGCTCCGCAGTTTGGCTGCGAGGCACCTGATGGCCCTTCTTTGCTTAAGAAACTTGGACTTGAAATGCATTCATTTGAAATGTTCATGTCTAAAATGTTAGACGCAAGGCATCAGTCTCAACTGCATTCCTTCAGGTTCCTTCTCTCAGGTTACTACTTCTGCTAACCTTCATGTTATTTTTCCTGTGAATGTGCTTTAGCAGAGATGCCACAAAAACACAGTTTATTCTGTTCAGAGCAAAAAAACCTGTGGCAGTTGTGTAGCAGGAGATACCAGGTGTGGGTACTAAATGGTCATGGCCATTTATCAGGAAGGGAGCTGCCGCAGAAGACAGGTAGGAGAATAACTGAGTTTATGGGAAAGGACACAAATGAACTATCTGAGGAGAAGAGGCATAGGGTCAAGAGATTCAGGACTGAGGTGGCAAGAATGAGGTCTCTGAAGACAGGGTGTCCCACAATAGTGACTTTAGGGTGACACACAGTAGATAATGTAGACATCAGTCACTTTTGTATGCCAACATCACAATTCACAAACACACAAAACTGCCAGGAATCCCCCTATATTGTGATGTTGTCCAATTTCAGTCTCTTCTGACTATTTCAAGATGTGGTAGGAATTTATTTGGCAGGAAGATTATCTGTACTTTAGCATCCTTAGGTCTAAGTCCTATGTAAATACCAGCTTTTAGGCTTTGTGATGGAGGTGGCATACATGTATGTGTGTGTGAGTGCGTACACCAGAGTTACAACGTCAGACAATATAAAAAAAAGTGGTTTTCCATTTGGTTCTGAAAGACAACCCAAGTGACCTGTTTTAACTGAATTTTTGGGGTGGGATGCCTTCTTAAACTGAAAGCCTGCAGATTAAGTTTGCAAAATGGATTAAAGCATTAAAAGGCTGGGATGGGGGGGGGGAAGACCTTTTAATGGAAAAGCCAAGCAGCTTCTAACTATAAGTGGAGTTGCTGCAGTAACCACTATAAAATTCTTATGAACTTGGGTGGAGACAATAATTACAGCACAGGAAGAATGAGATGCTATGGGGTGCCTGGCCTCTGCAGCAGAGTGGCAGCACAAGGAGATTACAGTTTGAGTTTTAAAATGCAATGCTTATTGTTAAAATATTTGTAAGACTTGAAATGTATATATGCAATTTATACAAATGTACACGTCGCTAATGTTTGAATACAGATTTTGAGAGGGGGCGGAATTACTTTTTCCCCAAAGATGACTTTAATGAAAATCTCTGATGCTCCTATGAGTGGGCTACCCCAAAACCTGAACCTCTGCTTTCAAGTTGTGACCTACTACATATCTGGGAATTCTGATTTTTTTTTTTCAGTGCAATATCATTTTGGTTTTAAATGAAGTGTTTCTCTATACCAGAGCTTGGGCTGTTTGTGAATAAATGTTCAGAAATGACTTAGCCTCCACAAAGCACACCCAGCTCTAGAGTGGAATGAAGAAATGATCATTCAGCAGGCTGCTGTGTCACTGCTGAATGGTTCAGAGAAAGGGAAAAACAGCAACAGAACACCAGATGGAAAGGACAGTTCAAAACGAAATGACTTAAATACAAAGCTACCACCTTCTCACAGAAAATGCCTTGGGATCCTTAAGCCTAATAATAGTCCTTTACCCAGCTATAATTTCAAACCATTAACAAGCTTTTTGAGGTAGAAATTATCACCCTCACTTTATAGGCGATGAGAGAGACATGAAAAGGTTAAGGCCCAGATTCACAAGAGGATTTAGCTGCCTGAAGTGGGATTCAGGTTTGATTTAAATGCTTAAGTCCAAAATTACACCCCTCAGCCCTCCCACCCCCCCATCCAGGTGATGCCTAGCAGCAGCCGCGGTGGATATCTGAGGGGCCTTCCCCTGCCAAACAGCCCCATGCCCTTGAGGCCGCAAGCTCAGTCTCCGGGAAGGAGCATCTCAGCATGGTCGGTTGGCCCTGACTCGCAGCCTGAGCCCTCCTCTGCCCCTTCTCCTCAGGGAGGTTTGGTTCGGGAGCTGCTGATCAGGGCTCACCCACTGACAGTCTCTCACAGTGGCCCCTGCTCCTGCTTTAAGCAGGAAGGTCCCTGCTTTGTAGGACGTGCCTCAGACATACACTTCGCACATCCCCAAAGGGCACCACGGCCAGATGGCTGTGGTGGGGTGGCAGAGTCCTTGACACTGGTGGCCCCAGCGGACGGAGGTCCTCTGGGAGAAGAGGTCCTTCGGGCAGAGGGGTGGTGCATGCATGGCTCTTGGGGATGGTGGCTGCAGCGTCTGGGGTGAGGGGAGATCTCATTCGACTCTTCTCCAAGGACTGCTCTTGTGTTTGACCCCATGATTTCTTCACCTCTCAAAGCCCTGTTCTCATCCTTTGCCTAATTGTCAGACCGGGAAAACCTCGGTGTAATGGGTGTTGTGGTTTTTGGCAGATCCTGTTCTGAAGCACCTCCATTTCATGGCACATTGTTCTGTGAACCTAGAAAAAGCCCTTTGAGACCTGTATTTTGTCTTTCTCCCTTTTTCCAGCACTGGCTTTCATTTGGGACCAGCTCACATCTGGCTATTGTCCAGCCAGATGCTGGCATACCTTGGTGCTCTGGCATGGTGCACGAACTGGGAACAAACATGCTCCTTGCCCTACAGAGCGACGAAGATGATGACCTCTTGGCATGGCTGCAGGCAGCGGCACCAGGTACAGGGAACAACGTAGGTGTGGGTTCACTGGAAGAGCAACATTCTGCTCTGAATGTGAAAGGCAAGGAGCACTTTTATGATTATCAGGACCATTTTAGCAAGCGAGGGACTTCCGCCTGCAGTGGCCTAGAGCAGGTGAACACGAAAAGACAACCTGACAAGTCACTTCTCCTGTAGCTAGCTGAGCATGGGAGTGTGCACTGAGACTGTTTACTTTGAGTTCATTTTCTTAGAGGAAGGACTCCTCCATACCGTCATTACACTAATGCAATGCGCATTGATTTCAGAGCTTGGAAGAGGTCTGGGGTCACTCGATGGATATCCATGCAGTCAGTGATGGGGGAGATAACACTGCCATTATGAACTTGGAACCTGCCAAGTTCCACCAGAGACAACTTTCAAATGTAGAGCAACCTCCATGGCCTCAGATATGGACGCGGCTTTGTTAGAGTTGTGGTGCATAAAGTCTAGCCTGTGGAAACTTTGTGGCCTTGCCAAAGCATTTCCTTCAGTTCCTCCCTAAACTTCAGGGAACTGATGTGCATACACACTGCTCCAAGCACCGCCCTGTTGAAGAGCTCTTATGGCATTAAGCCTTCAAAGCAGCTGCTTCCCTCCTCCTCGCCTCAGTCTTCACAATCTCCTCCCTCTCCCCCAGACACTGCCCGCTCTCTCCCCGCACCACACAGCAGGTAGCTCCCTGTCCTCCGAGGGAAGGGTAGGAAAGGGCAGAAGGGATTTAGGACAGTTTATAGCAGCACACTTTGAGGCCAAAACCTGCTCCTGTGATAAAGGCTCACACAGGAATCCCAACCTGTGCTGAGGGGCAGCAGCTCTCAAAGGGGAGGGGCAGGAATAGCATCAGTAGAGGAAGGAGGACAAGAGACAGAGATTGACACAGGGTGGAGATGAAGGCAATAAGGTTGGTTTGGAGAAAACTGTGTTGAAATAATATGATGGGAAAAACAGGGGAGAAGTAGGATGGGAGAAAAAGATGTGGAGAGTCACACAGCATTAAGATAATAGAAAAAAAAGTCTTTTTTTTTTACTGCTGCTAAAGGGTTTTTAGAAGGGAACTGATTCAGACTGATGAGGGTTTATGCACATGACAGCTGGAAAAGACTCTCCTGACAGCAATTGTAAGCCACTGACTTGCAGCATCCTCACTTCTGCTAATCCTGAGTAAGCTGACAAGAACTGCACGCCATAGGATAGTCAGTTGAAGTTCACTAGCCAGCCCTGAAGCCTAATTCGTCTCTCAGAATGATTTTGATGACAAAATAGCAGCTGTTATTTGAGCTTTAATACAGGTACATACATATATAGCTACATAGGTACACAAAAAAAGAAGTATTTTTTTACCGGAACTCAAGCAGCCTCTGAAGGAGGGCACACTAAAATAAAAAGCAAAATAAAAACAAAGGAAAAAAAAAAAAAGCTGAAGGGCAAACAGATCTCTTGAAACTATGTAACCTTTTCATCTAGAGGGGTACTCTGTTTTCCCTAAGCAGTATGCTGGTATGCCCAACTCCTTTTATCATGGCAAAAAAAATGAGAAAATGCTCAGAGGATAGCGTCTGCCTCATCCTCATTGTTAGCCCGAGTTTCAA
Organism: Strix uralensis; assembly: GCF_047716275.1. Lineage (NCBI taxonomy): Eukaryota > Metazoa > Chordata > Aves > Strigiformes > Strigidae > Strix > Strix uralensis. The sequence goes on from NC_133973.1 coordinate 34,639,907, forward strand.
AAATGTACAAGCAGAGCTCTGCAGAACCAAAAAATAGATTTATTGTTATTGGACTGAGGGCAGTGGTTCAGCACTTGGCATGGCCACTGTTTACAGCAGTAATGCTCCCGGAGACAGGAAGTTCTCCACATCGCTCTGCCATTATTTTTCTCCTGTTGACGCTTTCTGATCGAGAGTTTTTTCGCCCAGACGAAATTTTAAGTAACCCAGCAGAGAATGTCTGGGAGCTGGCAAAGCCAGCCGCAGTCATGCTCAGCCTCACAGACCACATGATGTTTTTCGAGTTAAACCCCCGCGCGGAGCTGCATCATACATATATTTTCTTACACAATCAGCAATTCATGCAAACCCGGCTGCACGTAGTGAGTGTGTGCCGAAGACGACTCGGGCAGCACTGGCATAATGAGAAAGTCTTCTCCCCTCCCCTCCTCCTGCCACTACGTCCCTGCCAAAGGCCAGCGCCGGCCGAGGCAGCCGTTGTCTTGAAAGGGCTGAGATTGCTGATCAATCTAATGCCGACCCAGGCTTGAAATAGGCATTGGCTCCTGTGCACCAGTGCAGGGAGCCTGCACGCCGAATCCTTTCACAGCTACTCAGTTTACACAGAAATCTCGATTAAAATTAAGGACACAACTAAGCAACCCTAAGTCACTTAAAAATAAAATTACCTCTTCTGGCCTCTGTCTTTTAGAGAAGAATTCACCGTTCAGACCAGGCTGGAGCGAGAAGAGCCCTGTGATAAACACTGACACTCTAACCCACACCTGGGGCAAGGACCAGCAGCGCGACCCCTTCATTTGGCCTCTGCCCGTGGGCGGCAGGGGGTCAGCGGCAGCCCCAGGCGAGCGGCATTGCAGATGCCCGGCTTTCCCACCCCCAGGGCCATACGAGCTGTGCCCGCGCCCACCCGGCGTGACGGTGGGGCTGCAGGATAGCTCAGAGGAGCTGCTCATTTCTCTGCGGCCAAACCACCCTCCCACCGGCCATAGCATCCTGCTAGCGCCGCATACTTATCAATCCGAAGTATAAATAAGCGGTCGTTTTTAAACTCTATCAATTGACTGCTTTTTTCAGTTTTGATTGCTGTTGGATTTCTTCTATTTTCGTCCCGTCTGGCAAGTGCGGCTCATTGTTACTCCAGTATCTGATACCGCGTCCCCTGAAGCATTCCAATGGCTTGGACCAGGACCCAGCGGGCTGCTCAATACTGATTTTATGATCCTGTTGAATAGCATCCTCCTCTGTTTTGCACATACTTTTATAATTTTGAATGCGTTTAAGTAAAAAATAAAACAAATTTTAACAAAGTGCTCAAATAATGCAACCACAAGCTGAAGCTGCACAGAAGGAGCAAAAATCTGACTTCAGAAGACCAATAAAAATAATTGGACTCAGAATCCAGGCCAGTAATTTCTGGGTTTTAAGTATTTTTGAGATTCCAGCTTAAACAGATTTTTCTTCCCCAAAATTATATCCAGAAGGAAGAGTCCTGATGGCAGAAACTTCTGATTATGCTTGGTAATATATTTATCTAGTGTTCTCCTAGCAGCTACACCCGTGAAAAAGGAGTTCTTCTTTGCCTCTGTGGAAATCGAAAACTATCGCAAAACTTATTCATGACTCTAATCCCGGCAGCTAGTAGGAAATACATATACGTAGGCTTAATATTCAGTCCTTTCCAAGACACGGTTTTTAAAAAGGCCTTGCTGGAAAGCTATCATGAAGCTCCAGCTCTCAGCTTTAGATTGACATCTTCTGCAGCAAGCCAAGACACTTCCCCATTAGCTACTATTATGATAACCTATTAATAATTATTTTCATCTGGAAAACATGTTTATTTGTTGGGTTTTTTTAATGTTATGTTCTACAAAGAAGATAGTTACTGGGATTAATGATTCCATGAGGAAAATATGTAATGCTTACTGAGCCACGAAGCTTTCCCTCTCCAAAATAACTATTTATTTTTAATTTTATCCAATGAACTTCTATGGTGTCAGGCTTTTTGCATCAGATTTATTTCATCATAGGAACCTAAACCAGTTCATTATACATTAAGAAAACAGGGTACTTTGCAGTAGTAGTATTTTGAAGTGTTTATGAACGGAGGGAGAAAAATAAAGATTAATTTTTTTTTTTTAAACCAGATAATCAGGCAGGGGGGCTGAGATTGGCTGAAGTTTTAAACTACATTTTTCTTTCAGAAATTACTTACTTGGGCTTACAAGCCAGACGGGCAGGTTTTCCCAGTAGCATTCTCAAACTAGGGTGAGGAATAGTAACTCTGGAGCCCAGCCAATTCCAATGTAAATCTGTTTTGTTTGGGAAAGCGAGCCAAATTGCTTTTATACAACATCTCAATGTTTTGGGCGACCTGCAATATTCTCAGCTCCCATTCCGGGTGTCAAGAAAATCAAGTGCTTTTTTTTAAAATTCCGAACGACAGGCACAAGCAGAGTAACACAGGGCAACTGCTTGCTGTTAGATATGAAACGAATGCTGAAACACAGTTCGGTTCTTTAAGCTTCAGTCGATATTTGGTTGGTGCGTTTGCTGTGACTGACAGGCAGGATCAGACCCCCGAACGGGGGGAATCGCTGTAACTCTCTCACAGTCAGTGCAGAGACGCTTATTTACCGAGATGAAAATGTGGACAATAGTCTTGCGTTTGAAACAGCCGTCAGACTGTCTTGCTAGTTTTCATTTAAAGCTCATGGAAGAAAATGTAAACTGTTTATTAAAAATGTCAAGAATGACAATTTCAGGCTCTCTCAGAAGGGAGAGAGCGGTGGCTTGCTATCGGTTCAGCAAAGGTTTTAATGGGGATGGTTCCACCTGGGCGATAACCGACGCACAGGGAACTGTCACCGGTCGAAGCCGTCCCTTATTCTCCAGCAGTGATTTTAAATCACCCGAGGTACACAAAGAGCGTCCACTCTGACCGTAACCGACGTGAACTTTCAATCACTGTTCACATAAAACTCCTGGCATTGCATTATCACTGGTGGCAACTGAACTTATTCAAACTCAAATATTACACAGCAAACAAAGTTTCGGTTAATTTTCCTCTAGTGAAGTATCAAAGGAAGCAATGCCCTTTGAAGCAGCTACCTTATGCTTTAGGCTTTATACAAATTCAACAGAACAGCACCTCAGAAATCCCGTACCAAACGCAAACAATCCCCACCTTTGGAAAACAATCCCCAGTTCAAGGAGTAAACAAAAGCATATATTAGTCACTCGTTCCAAAGATGGGCAGCCAATGGAGGTGATGAGATTTAACCTCGAAGACTGACTAATAGCATGCAGCGTTCCCAAATCACCCCATCGCTTAAAGGATCCTGAGCACCTGAATATCATACAACATACAAGGTTTATGTCTGTGTGCGAGTGACCGGCTACTAGCAACCCCTTAGAGCAGGGTAAGGGGCTCAGCGACGTGCCCTGCCAAGCTTTTCTGTATGAATAGAGACTGTTCTCTCTCAGCCACTGGATTTTGACCTTGAAACTCACACAGTTCACTGTTATGATTTCTAGCTTCATTACCATGGCCAGGAACTGAACTACAGGTTTGTTTTTATTAGCTTCTCTGCCACTTTGCCAACTATTCATTTGAATCTTCTAAACAGTCATCTCTGAATCATAATGCAAATTCCATTTACTGAAAAGGTGGTACCTTTAATATAACAAATGAACATGTTTAATGACTGATACTTTTAGACATTACAGCATCTCTCATGTTTTCAGTAAATGGATATAATTTTCTCTGCATTACCCTATTATTATTCTTTGCTAGCATTACGAAGCTACGTTCTCAGCTGCGGGTGTTTTCCACCAAGTGCATTTTGAAGACAGCCCAAACAGCATGATTTAAAAGACATCTCCCTCTGTATCCCACAGCATTTTGAGCTGAGGATACAGAGGGACTGGATTGGTATTTTATTCTTAAACTGTATTTACTGCTTGTACCTATGTTTCAACAGGGCCATCCTCTTCTACAATTGCTGACTTTATTTGTATTGGAAGAATATCTACAGATGCATTTCACTTCAAAGCAAAATAAAGGATGTTGTGTATAATCAGAATAACTTCCTCGATCTGAAGCCATGTCCCATTTGGAATAAAACATTCTGAGACCGAGTGAGCACAAGTGGGTCACCTTTGTAACTCTCCTGAAGCATGCTCATAACTCCGTGTTCGTAAGAGCCATGCATGCACCACACATCAGGAGATGGCTCGGATGCTCACATGGGGAGAGAGGGAGTGGAAAATGATGAGGAGGGGTCAGCGAGCCCTGAGTACTCAATCTGGTTCAGAGAGACACCATCGCACAAATCGCTTGAAAAAGCAGTATACAGAAGCCTACTTAAGTGCAGTAGACGCTGTCTTTTTGATTTGTGAGTGGTACAGCACTGAATTGTCCCTAAATAACACCGTTGTGTTTGGAACACCGTAATGTTACATTCTGATTTTACTTAAAGATATGAATGAAACGGAAGAAAAATATGTAAGTAAATATCATATGAAGTCACATGGAAGATGCGACAGTTTTTCATTCTTAACCTTAAAAGAGAGAGGCTGATCTTTTTTATGAGCTTTTTCTGAGCAACAGCTCACCGGCTTCTCTTCTGTGGGTTTGACGGAACCCCTCCAACCCATGCAAAGGGACTCCACTTACAGTAACAAGGGCAGTAATGCAAGAGGAGCGCTTAAAATAATCTTGTAATAGGAAGGTAAACATGACTGCTTGGAATTTATGGGGCTTCAGATTATGGACCGGAGCCAAAGAGGGAAGTTGGGAAGGGTCCTTCTGTTGATTTTATGGGCTTTTGGATCAAGCTTTGTACACCTGCCCACTCACAGATTACATGAGCTGCACGTATCAAGTACTATTTTCAGCTTCCTAACAACATTTTTATATATGCTAGCCTAAGTCAACTTCAATTCATTTGTTATTTACACTCATGAGGCCTTTTTATTTACATACCAGTAATTACTGGTTATCATAGAGATACAGCAAGCTCATCTGTTCTGTTCTGGTCTATCCTATACTTCGCAGGAGCACATTAAATAACAGGACTACTGCATATTGTTCTACATCTATTTCAGAGAAAGAAATGTCAGAAAAAGGCCCTGTGCCTTCATCAGGTCGTGACGAACCTGCAAAGTTTTTAGATCTATGCAGGAATTACTTGTAATTTTAGGTTGACTCTCTCTGTTACAGACACCTGCTTTTGCGGAGAGTGCCTGAGAGCCCCAGGACAATCATGAGTCTTTACACAATCTGAAAATTCTCATTTTAAATTGAAAATATGCTATTTAAACTTAAACATGGGTAATACTGTGCTGTTCTAAATTTGACAGGGTGGATTCCAGAATCAAAATGTGACTTGCTGTCTATGTGATTTTTTCTTTTCAAATGAGACTTTACTGTTTAACAGCAGAAGTAACACAGACGACGGGCTAGGATAAAACAAGGAAAAACATATAGCTAATTCTGTGCCTTTGGAATTGGCCTACACCAGATCTTGCAGTTTTCCCTGCTGCAGAAAACTCGCCGTCTTCAAATGCCCTCCACGTAACCAGAATCTGACATAACTGGTGAACATGACTAAAGTGTAATTGAGAACAAACACATACCTCTTCCACTTCTACCCACGAATCGGAGGTCATTGAACCTTGCTACTTGGTTTTTCATGGCGGCTGTGGCATTTCTGAGTTCTGCAGAGTAGTTTTCATCGTTTCCAGCCATCACCGTTACCAGCGTCCCATCGGGCACATCTCCCAAGGCCACCACCTACGAAATCAAGGAGCAGAAGCCTCAGCTTCCCTATACAGCATTTCATTTGGGGTGCAGAAGATCAACAAGCAACATGATAAAATAGATAAAAGCAGCAACAGCAAACACCTGTGTGGACTAAGAAGCTGTTTGGGGAAAACAGGAATCGTTTCCATTCCTAGTTTGCAAAGATACAGAAAAGTTTTTACACCAATGCACCTCTGAAATACACAGCATAATGTGTACTCTGACATGAAAAATACATGAAATAAGCTTTCAAAAATATATTTCTGTAATTGTCAATAATTAAATTCAAGTAACAGGAACTGATTCTGGTCCAATTTACATCAGTAGCATTACTTTTAAGCTACAGCAGAGTCAGCACAATGATGGAAACGTAAAATTCAAGAGAAAACAAAACCAAGCCAATCTTCTCATGGATGCAGAGGCTCAGAGTCCCTACAGCTGCACTAGTTCCCTGTCCTTTCCTCCCACCGCTCTGAACAGAGCTGCCCCAGCATAAATTCAAAGTCCATGGAAAAGCAGGCCTCGATCGAATGTTTAATCACAACTTACTGAACAATTTCTTTTTTTCCTTTAGAAGCATGAAAGCAAATCACTGACTTAAGACCTCACCCACAACCTGATGGATGGAAATCGTGATCTGAACTAATGAAATCTGCAGTCGCTCAAAGGCTTTCACCTGGTCCGAAATGTTTGCGCTGTAGCTCCTTGGTACCAGCATCTATCAAACAAATATTTAGGAACACAGGATTCGCTGCATTTTTGATGAAATGTGCCAAGAGATATATAGATTTCTAACCTTAAATTTTCTGACTTGTATCTACAATGTTCACACTGGGTAAATGATGAAAAATTTAATTTTATCTTGTCTTCTTGAGCAGGACTGAATTCTCAAAACAATTTTGCCCTGCTACAATCGAATGGATGTCTGGTGTGTCTCTTGATTTACTCTGGCAAAAGTAAAAGCTTGAATTAGGTCCCCTATCATGCTTTTTTTAGATCCCGTTGCTTCTCCCCCAGTTAAGATTGCAGTAGCGACCTCAGGACTACTACCAAAAAAAAAAAAAAAAAGAAAAAAGAAGGAAAAAAAGCTAGCTGGTTTTTATTTCCTCTTTTACACATTCTAAGAGGAAGTAGTCCTGCATCATGTCCTCTGAGTTGCAGCTCAATATTTTTCCTTCCTCTTAGCATTTTCTAGCTTATGTCCATGCAGTCTTATTTCTATTAGTTTCTAATCACACTTGTTCCTTCCAAACAGGATCAGCAGCTCCTTTACTTGATCTGTCTCTAACGCTTATTCCCCAGCCATAGCTACCTCCCATAATATGAAAGAGGTCTCCAGTCTCAGGTATTTCACAGCCTTTCCTTCTACAGGAGCCTGTGTTTCTCCCTTCAGTGCTCTCCCATTTGTCACCGATAACCCTTATTTTCACTTCCACATGCAAAGTTAAAATCACTGTGTCAAAATTCCCTCTTTACGTATCTATTTCAACTTCCTCTTTGCCATTCCTCTGCGGCCCTGACTTTTGGTTTTTTGTTCTCCTCTGTGCGCAGTAATGCATTTCTGTGGCCTGTGCTACGCTCAGCATTGCGCTTTTCAAATTTCCCTGGTCTTGGGATAAATTAATCCCTGCTTGAAATGTTTAAGCTAAGAAGCCTTCTCCTTGCACAGGGCTGTGTGAGGCACGCTGGCTCACAAGATCAGCAACTGCGGACCCAACATGCTCACCCAGTTCTTAAAAAGTTACCATAAAACATTAATGCATGTACCTGTATTAAAGGCACAAGAAAGGGAAAGGGGAAAATCAGGGCATTACCCTCACCTCCCTGCAATGCAAATGTTTGCATGTTCGTTTAAGGAAATATATGCCAGCATTTTAAGGGATGAAAAACCTTCGTGAATCCAGGGTCAGTTGCCTCTTACAGGACAAATATTTTTCAAATTACATTTTCAAATTACACTGAAGGCATCCTCAGCAATAAGGCAGGTGAATAAAATGTTACGAAGAAGTATAAAAATTACACAGCCCAGAAAAGAAACTGGAGTTAAAAGTCATGGGCAATAGAAACAGAAATACAAACATTTACATTAGAAAAGACTAAACAGATAATTTGAGACTTGCTGACCAGAGTTATCTAGTATCTCTTTAGCTCTTAAAAATATGTATTTCCAGAGAAGAGACAAGAGTATCAGAGTTGCAGCACTGCTGGGTATCTAAACTACCTACTTCTGCTGCATCAATCAAACAAAATTTGCCTTTTAAATTAAGATTTAGATTCTTTCTTAACAGCGTTTGCACAACGAATCTATATGACACCTTATTAGAGTTATTATGTATTCTTTTCTAAATTTCTCAGAATCATTCTTTATTTTAGAAAAAAAAAAAAAAAGGATGGAAATTATCATTTTGGTTTGAAATAATACCCCGATCCTAAAGATCAAACATCACGAGTGAATTTTTCTAAGGAAACGTGAAGAGAAAACTGTCTGTCTCTCTCTTTTTATTGATGCAATGGCTGTTAGCAAATACTTGATAAAACTCAGCGCGTTTTTGTCAGATGCAGATCAGATATGGGCAGCACAGGGATGATCGGAACTAAATTTTCTAATTCCTGTTCCGAATGATCCTAAAAATTACGACCTCTAAAAACGCCTTTGCGAATATTCAATATTTCGTATAAAACCAATAAGATAGTTTGTCACATATAAAACAATTTCAGGACTCATTTCTCAGCGGTCCACGGCAGGAGCGGGTTTGGGGCGGGGGGGGGGAGGACGAGGAGCACCGAGCGCCCCGGCAAGCAGGTGCCTCCCAGCCCCACCATTTCAGGGGCTCATAAGGAAACGCTCTCCTGTTGTGGGGTTTTTTTTCGGTTGGGGTTTTGGTTCTTTTTTTCCCCTTGCGTATTCCTAGGTTAAACTATCTCAGGGTTACAAACGGTTGCTTTCGCCTGTTTGGAGAGCCTGACCCTTTCCCCTGTTTGCAGAAGCCGGGAGCGGGTTTGCCAGCCAAAACTGCGCTGCGCCGCCCGCGGGCGGGGGGCGAGGACAGAGCGCGGCGGCGGGGACCTCTCGAAACCAGCCCCCGGGGGTTGTTTCCCGCGGGCAGTTCTCACTTAAGAGCCGCTTCATGTCCCGTGTCCGTGTGTCCGTCCCTCCCCCCGCCTGCCCCCTCCGTTCCCCGCCGGGAGATGACCGGGGCTGGGAGCGCGCCCCGCGCACGGTCACGCGTGGCACGGCGGGGAGCCGCCGCGGTGGCCTCCGCCCGCGGGGGACCCCCAGGAGAAACACCGGCCGCGTCTGGGGACTTCGCATAATCTCCCTTCCCGGCGGGGCGGAGCGGGTTTTCACGGCTGTTCCGCACCGTGACTCTGCCTTCCAGGAGAGGAGCTTCCCGAGTAATTAGCAGCAGTTGCCTAGTGCGTGGGTGACAGTGTAATAATTAAATCTAAATGTGCGGATTTAGGAACTGACCCTGCCGATTAGTTCCTCCCTTTCCCCAGACTCATAGATGCGTGAAACTCTCCAGACATCATAAAACTTTTCCCTAAAGCCGCCTCCTCAGCAGGATTTCCCAAAGCTCTGGGAGCTGAACTGATTCCCTTCTCCCTCATTTCTCCTCCCCCCAAAAAACAGCGGAAAGACTCGGGTCTGGTCGCCTTCAAAAAAGTTTTGCTGAGGCGGTCGGTGTTTAGCAGCGACCGCAAAAGAAAGCCCGAACTTTACAAATCCCGATGCTAAATCTAACCCCGGGGCTCCTAGGGAGCTGCACGTCTCTGCGCTCCCGCCTCGGAGAAAAGGATAACGAGAATAATTACCTGTTCCTTTCCCTGCTCGGAAACGTAGCTACATCAGTAGCTAGAAAACCAGTGCGTTCAAGAAGTCAGCGACAGACCCAAGTCAAAAAAGAGCGTGAGCAAGGCGGGGGTGAATTTTGCCAGACGCCTGGAAGCAGGCCGGGGAAGGGAGAGAGTGCCGCTTTCTGCGGGGCTCTGGGAACAGGAGACGTCCGAGCGGCCGCAGGGTCCGCCCAGGGTAGGCCCCCACATTTACTATTATATATATTAAAACAAAACAAAACAAAACATCAGAAAAAAAAAAAAAGCAGCCAAAAAAAAAAAAAGAAAAGTGTGTTTTTTTCCCGAAGAGCCTGGCGGGGGGAAGCGCGGCACATCCCGAGAGGGGCCGGCCGGTGCGGCCGGGCGTTCGCTGCGGCGGCTCCGCGGCGGCGGGAGGGTGTCTGTCCTGTCCCCCCCGTCGGTGGCAGCCCCGCAGGAGGGACCCGCCGCCGCCTTGGACAGATTCTGGGGAAGCCCGGGGCTCCTTCAGTTTCGGGACGCCTGTATCCGCCTGCACCGGGCTACGCCGGCATCTGGTCCCCAGGACAGGCAAACTCCTCGGGTCTGGCTTTTTCTTTTTTTTCAACTTTTCTTTTTCTTTTCTTATTTTTTCTTCTTCCCTTGAGCAGAGCCGCCCCTGAGGACCAGAGTTATGAATGGTCCGAGGAGGGAGGCAGCGGCGGGAGGGAGCCTGCCCAGCCCATCGCATGCCCCAGCTGCCGCCGCTGGCTCCTGCCCGGAGTCCGGGCGAGAGCCGCGCCGCGCCCGCTCCCCCCTCGCCTTCCCACGCTGCCGCGAGTAGTGGCGGCCGCGGAAGGAAGGGTGGAAGGGCGGAAGGATGGAACGGAGGAAGAAAGGATGGATGGATGGATGGATGGATGGATGGATGGATGGATGGATGGATGGATGGATGGATGGATGGAGGCGCGGGGTCGGCTGCGACCCACCGCCGGCCCTGCCGTGGCCTCCCCGCCGGGGCGAGCCGTCCCGCCCGGCCGGCCGGGTCCCGGGCCAGCTGCGGGTCCGAGCCCGGGGGCCAGCACCCCGTGCCCCCCCAGGCGCGGGGCGCGCAGCCTGCCTTCCACGCTCCCCCCCGCTCCCCGCCGGCCCACCCAGCCGCCCAAGAAACGCGATTTTCGGGAGCCGGCAGACGTACCTTGAAGGCGATGGGCAGCGTCTTGTTGCAGCGCCAGTGGGTGGGCAGGACGGAGCAGAGGAAGTTGGGGCTGTCGGTGCGCACCAGCTCCCCGGGGTGATCGGCCAGGACCTCCACCATGCTGCGGTCGGCGCTGCGCAGCTTCCCCGGCAAGGCGCCGCTGTGCTCGGCGCCGGGCAGCGGCAGCGGCTCGGTCATCTTCCCCGGGCTCAGCGTGGTGGAGGGCGGCGTGAAGCGGCGGCTGGTGCTGGTATCTACGGGGATACGCATCACAACAAGCCTTTTGAGTGAAAGACCTCCACAGAGTTTTTACAAAACAGCCAAACGAGCGTAACTCTTCAGCGATCTGCTCTCTGGGGACCAACATAAACGGATACAGGCTGAGGACCCGGGGGAAACTTGTTTCTACGCCAGTCCCCAAAGTTAATTTTTCGCTGAAGGCGGCTGAGATAGCGAGCGCGCCGAGACTTAACTCTTGGCTTCCTGGCGCGGCGGAACAGATCACGTTAATCCGATAAGCGAAAGGGTCGTCCGTGCGGGGCTTTCCCGCGACGCCTGTGCATCTAGTCTGCGGCCGGGACGCAAAAAGTTCTCGGGGGGGGAGAGCTCCTTCCAAACTCCCGAGCACCGTGGAAAAAATTAGGCAAGGCAAATAACGAGCCGCGGTCAGAAAGACATGCAAAGCCTGGGCTTCCCAGAGAGTCAGTTGCCTCTCGGTTTCTTCCAGGTGATTTCTCTACAGTCCCAAGAGAAAACAAAACACATCGGCGTCTTCCGGAGGCAAAAATCGCTCTTTAAGAGGGGGAGATTCGGGGTCAGTCTTCAGAGAAGGCAGTACGCGAGCTAGACTGCCTGATCAAAGGTCAGCTGGCTACCACTCTACATATATATTCACGTACACACACGCACGCACACACGCATATACGGTACTTCATAAAATATTTACAGTATAATCTGTAGAGAATTTAAACACAACAGGAATCCATTAATGTTCTCCGCGAGATTTTTTTAAAGCAGCCTTCAAAATCAGCTTCAGTAGTTTGGTTCGCGTTGCTCTAAGAGTACTCATGTCACGACCTTTCAATCACTCTTGCGCAAAAAGAAAAAAGGAAAGCAAAAAAAAAGCTCACAGTGCATGGCGTTCAAGCTTTAAATCTCTTATCTTTTTACTTGTCTTTGGTATAACGTCTTTCATCAATTTAAAGAAAGGTCGCAGCCGATCGCAAGCTCTGAGGCTAAAAGGTCCACAGCTGAAAAGTTGGGTTTGGGGATGTTGGTTAAATTGTGGGTTCTTTCTGTGGTTTTGTGTGTGCAACAGCGCTCTCTCTCTCTCACTCACGTCCTCCTCAGCAGTCAAACCAACAGTCTGCAACAACTTCAGCAGTCATTGCCAAGTCTTTTTTCTTTCTTCCCCCCCCACCCCCCCACCCAGTATCTGAGGCAGTCTTCCTCTAATTCGGCCACAGGAACCGGCTGCTTAACAATATTTTAACCGCAGCAGGTGGAAGCCCGCTTTCGGAAACATGGCTCTTCTCTCGGCCGCCTCTAGCCAGCGGGATGGATACCGCCAGCCTGCGTGGAGAGCCCCCACGCACACACTGAAAACCAAAAGCAACCAACCAGCAACAATTTAAAAAAAAAAAAAAAAAAAAAGGAAAAAAGAAAACCACTACTTTTGAACGAGTGAAAGCTTTCCTTCCGCAAGAGAGGAGGAGGAGGAGGAGGCGGCGGGTGGGGGCGGAGGAGCAGCTGACCCCCACGGAGAGCAGACGGAAAGCCCCGGGGAAGATCACCGCCCCGAGCTGCCGGCCGGGGTTAGCAGGGACAGCCTCCAGCCCTGGCCACCGCTCCGAGAAAGCGCATTTCCACCGCCGAGAGCTCTCGGGTCTTCACGGGCGCCGCAGGGAACGCAGCCTTCCTGCTGCCCGCCCGCCCGCGGCGCCGGAGCTCGCCGTGCCGTGCCGAGCCGAGCCGGGGTCCGCAGCGGGCCGGGGTCCGCACCGGGCCGGGTCCGTGCCGGGGTCCCCGCCGCCGCCGGGATGAATGGAGGTGGCCGGGAGCGAGTCGGCCGCGGCGCGCGGCGTGCGGAGGAATGTCATTCCCCCGGCTGCTTTGCATACGGGGAGGGCGCCGGCCAATCACAGCCCTTTCCGGGAGCAGCCAGGGCGCGGCCGCGGGCCAGGGGCTCCTGGAATTGGCGCGCCCGCCGCTACCGTGGGGCGCGAGCGCCGGGCCGGCGGGACGCCGCGTGCACCGCAGCCGCGCGCTGCCGCTCCCCACCCCCCCATCCCCCCGGCTCCGGTGGCCTCCGGTGCGGGTCCCGCTCGCCCTTCGCGTACCGAACCCCCTTCCCACCACCGCCGAGGAGCGGCTGATGCCCGCCGCCCCGGCACACGCTCGCGCCCCCCCCCCCGCCCCGGAGAGCCCCCGGCGGGGTTTTCCCCGGCAAGGTTTCTCCCCGCGGAGGGGGGTGGCGGCCCTGCAGCGGGACGCCCGCACCGGCAGCCCCCGGGGCTACCGCCGCCGGGCTGCCGTCACCCGCTCGCCCGGCTGCTTCCCGCCGCCGCGGGACAAGGACGCGGTCCCCAGGGGCGCCCATCGCCGCCTGACACGTCGGGGCGGCCGCCGGGCCCCCAGCCGGGGGACTTTCCCCCCCCCCCCCCCCTCCCCGGCACGGCCCAGCCACCGGCCGGGCCTACGGGCAGCACCGGCCACCGGCGCCCGCCCCGGCCGCCGGCCTGGGCCCGCGGAGCCGGCAGCGAGGGTGCCGGGTGGAGGCGTGGCTGGCCTTTGGGGCTGGGTTGGGGTTGGATTTTTTGGTTTTGGTGGTTTTCTTTTTTTTTTTTTTTTGGTGCTGGTCGCGACCGCCGTGGGCTCGCCGCTGGTGTAACCCGGGCTGGGAACGGGGCGATCCCGACCCGCTGCCGCCGTCGGGGCGGAGCCCCCGCCCGTCCCCACCGCGCTCTTGGCACAGGCTCGGGGTTCCCCCCGTGCAATTTCACACCCCTCCGTCGCCCGCGTCTGCTCGCCCCGCCGCGTCCCCCGCCGGCACGGCGGCCCCTCCCCGCAGCCACCCCCGGGACGCCGCCGCCGCCGCCCCCGCCAGCTCAGCAGCCGCGGCGGCGGCCGGCCGCGCTCCCCCGGGGCCGGGCGGGCTTTGAAGGAGAGCGACAGCAGCTGCGGCGGGGTGGGTGGGAGTGCGTGCGTGGGGTGGGCGCGGCCGTGGAGGGGACACCGCCGGGGCCGCTGCCCGCCGCCGGGCCTTGCGCAAGACGGCGGCGGCCCCGGGGGCGGCCCCCGGTGCAGCTCCGCGGCGGGACCGGCAGAGGGGGCCCGCCGCCCGCCGTCGGAGGGGAGCCGGGGGGCGCCGCGGGGCGACCCCCGGGGAGGGCGGCCGCTGCCTGCTGGGCCCGCTGCGGCCAGCACCGCCCGGCCCCGCCAGAGCCCACGGGGGGCTGCGGTCCCGGGGGCGCGGGACGTGGCTCCGCGGGGAGAGCCACCTTGCTGGCCGGGAGCCCGCCGGCACTCACCCCGCGGGCCTCCCCCCAGCCCGGGGCGCGCAGGGGCCAGAGGGAACCCTCGGTTTTGCCGACACCCGCTTTGGAAACGCGCCGGAGTTGGGGAAACAACTGCCGGTGGCGTCCCGGCCCCCGCGGAGGCGGGAGCAGAGGGCGAACTCCTGCCGTTGAGGGCACCCGGTTTACACGCGGTTCAGCTGACAGCGGGCTGCGTGCCCCGCGTGGGAGAAACCGGCTGGTGTCTCCCCGGAGCCTGCTGCCGCGGAGAGGGGCGCGCTGGGCGCCCCGCGGGTCCGCGCTTTTTGCGCGGAGACCCGCGCAGCGCAACTGAGCTCAGGCAGCGGCGCAGCCGCCTGCCACCAAATTCACGGGACAAGGACCAGGTGTAGGTTTACTCGCACCCCTCCAGTGCGGGCCAGGAGCGCCACCCCCTCCGCGGGGGTGAGGGGGTTGTGTGTGTGGGGGTGTGCAAGGCTCCGCTTGCCCCCCTCTTCCCCGCCGCCCCTTTGCGGGGAGACCGGTGAGGCGGCGCCGGGCCGGGTTACAGCTTCATCTTCGCATGACCTGCCCCCCTCGCCTCCTTCCCCTCTGCCAAAGGACGCGGGGCCGGGTTTCTGTGCCCCCCCCCCCCCCCCCCCCCCCCCGCCTCCCAGAGCGCTGCGGCGGGAGCGCAGAGCGAGCGGGGGGCTCAGCGCGGGCTCAGCGCGGGCTCAGCCCAGCCCGCCCTCCCGCATCTGCAACAGGTCCCTGTGTTGAGCCCGCGAGTTTGGTGCAGAAAGCTCTCTATTTCACACCAGGTTTCTATGAGTTGTGCGTGCTTTTCTTTCTTTTTTCTTTCTTTTTTTTTTTTTTTTTTTAAATTCCGTCTCTTAGACGGGTAGTCATTTCTTGTATGAAATTGTCCCGAATTTAAACTATTAGGGAGAGGTTTCCTTCTGTTTTAAGGAAAAAAAAAATATACAGGCAAGTGGCTGTTATAAAATTACAGCTTAAAAGCCATCTGGGGTATATCAGTGGCTGATAACTTTTTACGGGCATTGTAGAGATAAGAAAAGTTATTTTACTGATGTACATACATCTACATATATCGCCTAAAATGTGAAAACACGCATATAGTGTTGGGGTGGTTTTTTTAGTCAAAAGGCAGAGAGTATTTTATATTTGAATTAATGAATGTGGTGAGCTGAATTTCACTCGCTGCTTTGCATTCCGTCTTAATCTGAACTCATTATACATACAAAATAAACCCGATCCATTACATACATGGATAGTCAGAAAGATACAAAATGCCACGATTTAACAGAAGACGCAAAAAATACTACATGCTTTCATTTTTCTATAGCTTAGCCGCATTATCAATGCTGAGATGAAGGACGTTAATGCAGACTAAAGGTGACTACTCTTTATAACCGCAAGCCAAGCTTCTGCAAGATAAGTTAAGGAGTTAAGTAAGAGAGGGCAGATAGGGAAAATACCGTGTGAGGATATTTTGATACAGATCGAGCTCTATATTTTACATGCCCATTAACACTAACTACACGTGGGTGGTTGTTTTTTGGGTTTGAATTTTTTTTTTTTTTTAGTTTGCTTAGCTAATTGTATTTATCGTCTTCCTTATAATTTTATTTTTGCATGACAAAGAGAGGAACTCTCAGAGGAATTTACTGTCCCCTTACTATATGTTGTGCAGGTCCTCTGGAAGAATAGGAACGAATGAGTTAATCAGCTTGCGGGAATATCGGTGACAAGGCAAAGTAAGGAAACGATGCAGGGTATTTAAAGCTGATGTTTCTTCTCACGCGGTAAGACTTTTTAGCATCCCTAATGCTAAGACTTGCGCTGGGACAGTCAGTCTTTTGAACAGGAATCCTTTTGAAGCGGGAATCGCAACTGGTGTTATAACTTTATGAATTCACATTCAGCACTGCTTGCATTTGTATTTTGACATCAATTCATCACAGCCGTAAACAAACCACAAGTGAATCTCTATCTACCGTGCCTTGCCTCTGTCGTACACGATTACTTGACCACAAAGCACCGAGCTTTTTACATAATACGGTTAAGCAAAAGCTTCGGAAATATGAGAGAGGGAACAACAATTTAGGGATGAATTTTAAAGAGCCTAAATTGCAAAGGGTGAATTAGAGCCTGAACACAATACAAGTTTCCACTGCGCAGGTAAATATTCCCTGGCCAAGCAGGCAGCAATGGACACTTGTTCGCAAGGGTTTGGATTTGTGTGGGACAGGAGAAAACTTGCACAAGGCGGGCAACAAAACATTTTCTTAAAGGAGAAAAAAATGCAGACTTTAACAGAGCTGGCATACGTTTCGTATGAGCACAAACTGAGAGAACTGGCTACAGACCCTGATCTTGCCAACACCTCAAAACATGCCCAACCTCATTCTTAGCAGCGTTTCTGCTGAATGCAATAGAAATCTCTTTGGGGAATGCAATTACACATCCACTTAATTGTTTGGAGCATCTGGGCTTAAGGCGGTATTATTCAGTGGGTCAGCTCCTACTTCTTGCACCTGAATTCATTTAATGTATGTACTAAGACCCTCTTAAAGATGTTTATAGTGGTGTAAGTGTGCCTTGCTTCTACTAGTGATGAATCAGTGGGTTAATGCCTATGAATGAAATTTGTGGGATCAGGCTTCTGAATTGCCCCTGGAAATATTTACTGTATAGCAGTTACCATCACGGGTTATTCCACTGACTGACCTGAAAAAAATTGCTATTGTGATATATTAAATTTTTGGGGGGCTACTGGAATAATGAAACATTGCACAGAGAAAAGCAGCAGCCAGTAAAGAAAAAGACAAGATTCTCCTTATGTCCTGCAATGATCTCTTGTACACAATGAAATACGTGTATTTCATGCTGGCGTGTAAAGTGCACATATGATGCCACCAAGAATGAGATGTGAGATGGCCAGCATGATGCAGGGGAAATGTGGCCAGGACTACACAGGTGTATGGTGTTTAACTTCCCTCCATTTCAGGGAGGGGGAAGTGCCTAAACCCCTCCAGGGATCTTGTCTTTGATCTCTGTTAACTGATACAAGGTTATTCACTCTCAAAGTGGAGAAACTGGTTGCAGCTCAGTTTATGCAAAGCAGAGGGTTTGTGAGGAAAGATGAAATAACACATATTCATTCAGTATCTCAACCTGGGCATCTAGTTACTTGTGACCCGAGTTTACTAGTGAAAAAGCTCCCAAGGACTCTCCATCCTCTTTAGGACCTCCAGGTGATAATGGTGGTCAAAAGCCTGTCTCATTCTTCCTGGGCAGAAGCTGAGAGCCTTTTTCTTTTCAAATAGGGCAGACCGATCCATGCTCTCGTCACTCAAAATATTTTAGAAGGTAGACGTCACTCCTGTTTTGAGGATGTGGGGACTGATTTGCCTGAAGAGTCAACATGTTATCAGAGACATAGAGGGCAAAGACATGGACCTAAGTATGAAAGCAGCTACCTTTTACCATTTGACTTCCCTCATCATTCAGAAACTGCAACCCGGAAAGCTGCATCTCTTTTGACTTAAACTATCAACTGGTGGCAGCAATGGGCAGGGAGCGGCTACGCCCTGAGAAGGACAATTTTCAGGAGAGGCTAAACTGTGAATTTGCATCCAGTGTTAACCCCAGCTTTGCAGGTCCTCCTAGGGTTTTGCTGGGTGAAGGAATGAGTCAAACCAACAGCCAAAGGAGAAGTTCAGAGCCCCAAAGGATGGGTGGTGAAATGCGATTCAGCTGAATTTTCCTACAGGCATGGGTGCAATCTCAACGCGGTGATCCCAACGGTGTGACCGATGCAGCACCTCACCAGTGCCACCACCCCTGGAGACATTTCTCCGTGGCACCCTTCCTTCCCATTTCCTCAAGGGGGAGATTTAATAACCATGAAGTTACTGCAGCAGCAGCCTGTGTGGATGCCCTCCCTCCCTTATCCCGCTTAGTCAGGCTGGCTCAGCTTTGCTGGGAGGTTTGCTAAGGGCCAGAGCCAAGGCTGGGCTCA
Source organism: Strix uralensis (assembly GCF_047716275.1). NCBI lineage: Eukaryota > Metazoa > Chordata > Aves > Strigiformes > Strigidae > Strix > Strix uralensis. The sequence continues at coordinate 34,658,242 of NC_133973.1, forward strand.
TTCTTGTGCTCACCTGCTGTGGGTGTGTGTCAGTGTGCAGGTGTGTGGCATGTGCCCAGAGCCAGGGGCTGCAGAGCCAGGCAGAAGGCAGGGGGTGCCTCTCCTTCTCTATTTCATGAGAAACATCCCAATCTGGCTTTAAAAATAGTCGCTAGAATATCACCAGAGAGACAGTTTTCTCTGTGGTCTTACATGGCTGTTGATAAATGTTTGAGTAGGAGTGGAGACTGGTTAAAGTTTCCACTGCAAAAACACCATTCAGGGGTTTGTTTTGTGTACACTCCCCATAGCTGTGGACCAGACGTGTGAAAGGCATCACTGTGCAGTCAGGATGCAATGTATTTTGCCTTCCTCAAAGTTTGGGTATCTGGTGCACAATAAGCAGGGAGAGGCTAGCTGGAGGAACAGAAGCAGAGGGGTCACGTCTAGAGTCGAGGGAGCATCCAGTCTTATTTTTCCAGTGTTCATATCCCAGGGAGAGCAACAGGTTTAGTCCTGGCCACTGTGTTACTGGCCGAATAAGAGTGAATGAGAGAGATTACAGAGAAAGGCAACTACAGTGATTAGAGGTCTGGAAGGAGCTACCTATAAGGAAGGATTAAAGGAATTAAATACATACATATAATTTGGGGCAAAAGGAAAGCCAAGGGGACAGCGTGACTGCGGTTTACAAGTACATGAAAGACAACTATGAAGAGGAAGGGGAGGGACTGTTTTCATTAGTTAAAAATGATAAGACAAGAAATAACAGATGCCAACTGAAGTAAAATGAGTTCAGTTTTAAGAGCAGGGGCAACGTTGATCCTAAGATCAAATAGGTAGAAGAATACGCTCCCAGGGAAGCTGTAGATTCAACATCACTTGAACTTTTCAAGTCAGAGCTTGACAAGCACCTTGGAGGGGAAAGTTTAAAAAATAGTAGAAGCAAAGCCAAAAAGCACCAGCATGACCTAGAAGCCAAGATGATTTCGAGGCCATTCTAGAGGGCTGTGGAAAGCAAACACGCACAAACACTCAGGGCTTTTGGATGATTTCTTTCTCCACATGGTTCAAAATTAAAAGGGTGGGGGGTGGGGGGAAAGGCTAAGTGAGGAAAATTGGTCATTTAATATGATTCTACTGTGGCTAATCCCTAGAGGAGAAGTCAATTACTTGAAATACTTGGGAGTATGGGGTGGAGAAGGGAATGGAAATTGTTGAAAAGCTGCCATCCGGCATAAGTACTTGCTGGTTTGGAGACTTAAAAAATACATATTGTGTGCCATTATACTACGCTCATTACATGCCTAGATTAATGCAGATAGCATCACCCACACCTAGTATTTTCTGTGGCATTTTATGTACTCAGGTTCACATCATAACAACCTCCAGCACTAATTGTAACATTTGGGCTTCTGATCTTCTGCTCCAGTAGGAACACTACAGATGCCTTGTACCAGCAAATGGGGAAAAAAAAAATTAAAAGTCTGGCTCCTTTGGTTCCAGGACATTTAAAAGGAGCAGTGAATCCGACCCACCTGGACAGCAGGGAACAACTCTGGCATAAGGAGGATTCTGCAGATGGCACAGAATTAATATAACTACTTTATTCCCCCTTCCAGCCCCTCTGAGGGCAAGGCCATGCTGGCGGAGCAGGAACTGCAGTTCAGCTGTCAGCTGGCCCTGAGTGCTCCGAACAGCCCAGTTCATATTGGAGAAGCCCTAATGATATTCTGATTTATGCTAGGAGCTGTGCAGGTAACTTTCCCCCCCGTGCCCCAGACTCTGCTCCTGCAGTGAGCGGTGACTGACCAGAAAGAGATTCAGGTCACTGAATGTACTCAGTCTAGGGAAAATATAGACTATAGCCATGGTGCTAATAGGCAAAATGTAACAGTAGCATTCTCACTTCATCTGATCCAAATTACCTGGTATGGGTTTGCCTTCTTCAGGGTCGGTTTGCTTGGTTTTCAGTCAAAATTAATTTTTCAGTCAAAATGAATTATAAATGATTGCAAGTTCCTATAGGGTCATAAGCAGGAGATTGAAAGCCTTGGTGTATTCCTGGGACAAAGCTCCTTCCCTAGGCACCCCCATTGCACTTTACTGCTGACCTGGGAAGTTCTGGGACATCATCTGTGGCCTCTTGACTGGGAGGGTCTCACTCTGTCAGAAAAACATCCTCAGTTACAGGGGAGTTTTATGACATAAACATTGTTTATCAGCAAGTAACATATCAAAACTTTGTACAGACGCCTAAATCACTACTAACTTTGGCCCAAATTTGAGACAGTGAAATTAAGACAGAAAGATTTTAAAATCCCCAAATGTCCTTCTGTTATCCCTCTATATAAGGGGTGTGTTGTTCAGGTCAACAAGATGCAGAGATGCTTTGATCCTAAGGAAAAGGAGCTCCTAACAACAGAAAGGAAGAAAGATGGCTTCCAGAGGAGGTTCCCTCCCTCCCAGGCTTGCCAGAAGGAAAATTGTGGTCTTGCAGCACTTTGGACTGGAGTTAACAGCTAGGAGAAATAAGGATGCTACCTGCATTCTTTTTCTTCTTCCCATGTTACTTTCCCCTTTTAGAAACTGTGACAAATTAGAATGATGAAACAGGAAATGTTCAGAAGAAAATCATGATGTTATTCCCAGTATGACATTGTGATGCTCGTATCAGCAGGTGATATTATTAGGAAATTATTAGGATATTATTAGGATATTATTATTATCATTGGAAAGTACTCACTGAAGGGATGGCTTCTCTGCTTCTCCTATCCCTTCCTGCCCTTCATCTCCTGTTTTTAAGGGTCAGGATGGGTTTTATTTCTTTCTCTCCATTTCACTTTGTTCCATCACCCATTCAAGGATGATGGGTAAATGCTGGTAGCTTGTTCATTGCCCACGTGGGAGTGCTTCACGCACTGAGTTTGCAGAGCATTTCCAGTAGCTGCCCAACAAACTGGCAGCAAAGGAACGACTGGGGTCTCTTTCCCAGGGAGGTTGCTAAGGGGAGCTTCAGGTTTAATTTGATTGGATGAGACAGAAACTGCCTTTCAGTCTTGAATCCAGTTTGCTACTTCAAATAGAGCTAGTTTACTTTCATATTTTTGCAGCCCTCCAGGAAAGGTAGGCAGTACCCTTGCTGTGTAAGCCTCAGCAGGAGTTGCTGTAGTTAGAGAGGGATTCTTTGGGGGACAGACGCTGCTGTCCCAACCCAGAGAGCCCCTTACCCACAGCTAACATGAAACCTCTCCCAGCGTGAATCTCAGTGCGATTAGAAGTAGTAAATCCCAGATACCTCTTTTCTATAGGAGGCACAGACACAGATTTGGCTAGAAGCTGTTCCTCACCCTGAACTAGGCTTCTCCCAGTGTCTGTCTCAGATGATAGGGTTGGTCTCAGCTGCACGAGCTGCGAGTGCCTTCAGCCCACAGCTGAGCCTGTTCCACATCTGTCTGCTCTCCACTGACCAGCACACTTTATATTTAACCCTCCTCAGCACAGCAGTGACTTCATGTACACAGCAATGACTTCATGCAGAAAAGGGCTTTGCTTCTGAGCTGTTAGGGGGATCATGCTTGGGACTTTCACTGCAACATCCCTTGATCGACCTGGGGATGCAAAGGCGCTATTAACCACACTCAGCACCACTAATGCATTCTCACAGCCACAGACAAAGCCACAAGTTAAGCTCCTAAATTGTTTCTTCTCCACTTAACATCCCACCTGCGCCTGACTCTGCCTGTGCTTAGCAGGTCTGAGCCTGGGTATGCCAGTGTCACCCCATACCAGCTGCCCTGTACCCAGTGGGGAGCAGCTTCCCTGTACAGCCCAGCTCATCAGTGAGCACTTAGAAAAGTTTCAGCAATACATGTCAGACTCGTTAGTTATAGACCTTAATGACAGTAATAAGAAGATAATATATCTGGATAATTCTGAATGTGATCAATAAGGTGGCACCAGCATTGTCCACATATACACAGGTAAGTTTCTGCTGAACTTCACCTGGTAAGATGCATTTGCAGTTTTAGGCTGAGCACGTGCTTACAGGACAATGCCTAGGAAAGAGTAGGACATAGTAGGACCGGTCTTATCTGTGTGTAAGGTTGTAACTCTTCTTTTGGTTTGATAATGAGAATTTACTAGAAAAATCTAGTATAAGTGTGTGTGTGTGACACGCTTTACATAGGATACACACACCCAGTGTTGTAAGACCTTTCCCTGTTAATCATGCTTCAGTATCAACTGCTCAGGACTGTATGTAGATGCTGAATGTTACTTGCTTTTAGTAGTAAAAAGACCTGATGCTCAGCTGGTCTCATTGACAAAGCAATGCCTCTGCCAACCAACCGATGGCGACGCCTGTGTATAATAGATTAAACTCTGTCTTGGGATCTTTTTGTGTACTTCCCTGGGGTGCCCTGGGGTTTGTAAATGACAGGTACAGCTAGATATATTGCCCCTCACTAAAATCTTACATGACTAATCCCACAGTGGCACAAGCAGGGGAAGCAGGAGGTCTGCAGGCCGGACTCTGCACTCCTTTCAAAATGTGCCCTTCCCAGAGCCAAAAGGCACCAGAATAACTCAGAAGGTTTATTCTTTGTGATACTCTCCACGGCATGTTGCTTATTCCTAGCTTTTATTTTTGTTAGTTTAAGGACAAGTATATTTTCCAAATTGTTTAATTCCTTTTAACATCTTTTTTCCGTGTTACTTTCTTTCGGTACTACAATTACAGTTTAACCCATAACACTGTTTTATAGTTTGATTAGTTTAGGGGACTTCCACAATTTGATTATTTTAGGGGACTCCTAAACTGATGCAAATGTTTGCGGGAACTGCCTGTGTCAGTTGGTTAAATGAGGACTTTCCAAGACATTCATGTCCACGACAGGCTATTCCGAGCTCTTAAATTTTGCCCTTTCACAGGCCAATTTGAGGATCTTCTGGTGGCACCAGACCTACACTCAATGCCCCAAGGATAACTCAAAACAGGTCCAGATACCCTAGAACGGCAGTAGTAGAGATGGGCTCATTTTTAATTTTTAGGGAAGCCAGCAAATTCTTTAGTCTCAGTGTCACTCTCGGCGTCACTCTTAATCTCAATGTCACTCTCACTGCCTCTGTCTAAGCTGCGATGATTCCTTCAGCTCTCCACAGCCTAAATCCTCATTTCCACTTTCCACTTTAAAAAATAGTCTCCAGGCAAGGTATAACAGTACGCCTCTGCTCAGACTGGTGGGCCCACATCAGTTCACACTGGGCAAACCTGAGTCCATTTCCAGTGTTGATCAATACTATGCCAAGTCGGCACCTTTTGTGGGACACAGGAGGTTCACAGCAATTGGGGGGATGGGGCAAAATGTCTGCTTAACTTGTAGGGGAAAAAAAGATCACCTCCCCACTGGTGAGGGCAGGAGAGTTGGGGAGAGGCTTCCTGGAGAAGACCTGGGGGGTCCCTCCCTGCACATCCTAGGATGTGGCTGGACTGAACTCATGCATGGCTGGTGTAGGGTACCCGGGCTCTGCTGGGCATGGAGGAATGGCCTCTGTTCATTAATCGTGGAGATCTTTCCTCTGGCAGCCACTAAAACAGAGGGGACGTCAGAGGCCACCCCTGAACTGTGTGACCTGCAAGCACTGCAGGTGTGACAGGGGTGTGACAGGGTGTGAACCACCTCCCTCCCCATGCTTTGCCTTCCCTTGGAAGAAAACCAGTGTGTGAGCACACTGAGGGATGTCTGCAGGGCGTTTCGACAGTCCCAACTGCCTGTATGACCCAGGGAGCAGGTCTGCCATGAGCAACAGGATGGGCAAAGCCAGATCCCCTGGGTCTGCCCTGGGGACTCGTGGGTGGTCCTGGAGCAGCATGCAGGGTGGCTGTGCACCGGGGGTGGCTGCTCCCGCCGAGGCAGAAGGTTGCATTTCCAGGGCTGTCAGCTTGTCACCCTCACCACCAATAACTGGATTTAAAACATGTGTAAATAATTGCTACAAAAGTGTTACTTTGTTTTAATGGAAATCATTGCTACTCCTTTTGGGTGTTTTTTTTCTTAATAATTTTTAATTTACCAGGTATGTCATCTACTACTTTTGATCTCAACCACAGATCTCTCCCAGGTCGTAATGAGGTGCAACTTCATATCAAAGCCTCCGTCCTCATTTGTCCAAGATGAGATCTGTGCACGCCAGCGAGGGAAAGAGTGTGGTCCAGGGAGAGGGAGGGAGCAGCTGACGTGAGTCAGGTCCCCCAGCGCATCCCGAGTGGGGATTCTGAGGCAGCCTGCTGTCCCTTGCCTCTTCCTCTCTGATACCTCCTTGTCCCCAGACAGGGATGCTGGGCTTGGACCACCTTAGGGCTGTCCTCCCATGGCCTGGAAGTTGACATGCAGTAGGATGATGATCTAGCAGGGCTTAACAAAAAGTAATGCCTCCCATCTCCCCTGAGCTACAAAGTCCTCCATGAGCCTAGTTCTCTGCTTACTCAGCTCTAGCTGTGAGGCCCTGATTTGTGTCAGGGTAGGTGAGAAGAAAAGCTGTAATTCCAGACCTTTAACTTCAGTCTTGTTACAAATCTGCTCTGGAATATACCCTAACCTTATAGAATATTCAAGAGCATGAAATATTCTTGGCAGCAAGCCATAATAAATGGCTCCCTGAATACCAACTACAATACACAACTCTTTTAAAAGGAAATTTGCTGTACAGTGAACAAAGCTTAGCAAGATTAGCTCAAGATCATATTTGTCTACTGCTCTTCAGTTACAGATGTTGCACATGATACCCAGTGGCACAATGTGCCATCTATAAATTGTCAAGTTCATTTTAAAAGACAACAGAATATTTTAATCTGTTTTTCTTCTAGCTCATTTGCACAATTATGAAATTAGGGACTGTAAATGCATTATTTTTAGCTTTGTTAGGCAACAGACATATTTAGCAATATGTTTTAGCCTTTCTTAGCTGACACAAAGCATTCTTGCATGATTTTTAGGTGTGAGTTATCACCATTAAATAAAACCTACACAGGACAACATTAAGCAAAGTAGTTGCTCATTTGGTTTATGCACTACATAAACCATCTCTTGTGATAGCCAATTAACATTCTGTTTATCTACAGTATCTTCGGTGTCTTGCAGAGCAAGAATTACATGCATCTGCTAAAACCAGAATCTAAAATACAACAAATGTTTCTAACTTGACACTCACATTTGTCCTGGGCAACCAGCTCTAGGTGGCCCTTCTGGAGCAGAGGGGCTGGACCAGATGCCTTCCAGAGGTCCCTTCCAACCTTAACCCTTCTGGGATTCTGTGAGCCTTCTGTAAATTGGTTCTTATTCTATGCTCTTAAGTAAGAATGAAATTAAGAGGCTAATTTCTCAGATGCTATGAAAAAGATAACCACCAAGAATCCCTGTACCTTACAAAGCAGAAAGCATCCCACAAACACCAAGATTTATTTTAGACATGGGTCATAATACGCCGGACAGGTCAGAAAAATAACGTCTCACTCTTTTGCCTGCTTTCGCAAAGCCTAATAAATCACCCAGCCGTGTGGTAGGCTTTTTCAGTGCTTGCACTGTGTGTGAAGCTCTGCAGAAGCAAACCAGGGAAAGGCCAGACTTGTCCCAGGGGCATGGCACACGGCTGTTCCTCTGGCAGTCACAGCCTGCGCATCATCTCTTAGGACTGGGATGGTGACTCCTCAGTCTCGGGCTTTATCTAGCACTTAGGTATACTGCAAAATGATTCAATGCCGTCCTCCCAAGCACTCTGTAACAGAAACAAATGGTGATCCTCTCAATTCAGCACTGATTTAGGATGAGTGGAATTCAGAGTTGAAGGGGTTCATGGGCTATAAATCAGAAGAAAATTTGTCCCCTCATCTAACTGCAAATGGAAACTTTGCTCCAGTTAATGTTAACAGCAACGCCCTGAGGAAGGTGCCATACAGACTTGCTAGAACATGGAGTGGGAGAAGAACAGTGAAGGAATCTTTGTGCAGGAATGAAAATTAATACCTCTTCCTTCCCTCATTCCCAAATTTCATTCTTTCATCTTCATTGGAACTTTTAAAATCAAAACCATAAAAATATTTAAAACCTTGTTATAAAACCCTTTCACACACAGATATCAATTTGTTCAGTTCAGTAAATATTTAGCAGAAAAAGAGTCACTAAGAACAAAGCTAGAAACAAATTTCGCAGTATGCCAAATATTAGAAAAGACGCATGATGTCTTTCTCTCTGGCACACTGTTTGTGCAGGAGGTACTAGTAATGCTGGAAAAGGCAGTTGTTTTATTTACATATACAGAGCAAAACGGACCATGGCAGGGTCTATACAATTTGTCAATGTTTTGTTAAAATTCCTATTATTTTGTCTAAAATATCCTTGTGATAAAAAGTTGTCTTTGGTGCTTTGATGGGAAAATTTTTACTCCGTTGTCATTTTTGAGGGATTAAAAACTCTGAGCTGAGCCATTTGTTGGTATGAAAGAGCATCACTAGTGATCATAACCCTGGGACTCAAATCAATTGACAATGACCATTTACACTACTACTCTGTGATCACTTTGCTATTGCAAAGGTGCAAACCATCAAACGTTAAGTGTCATCATACGGACATCACCTTCCACCACCACGCTCAGCAGCACAATTCCCTCCGTCTTCTGTGGCACCCATATCCCAAGCGTTTGAAATAAAAACTGTTTTGAAGTATTTCCTCTGAAGAAACTGATTCAGTTAAAAAGACTTGCAACACATTTAACAGACTAGTGAAAGCTCCCATACATATTTAACTGTCTCGTGGACACATGCATACAGTGAGAGATTTCCTTATTTTGCTCCAACAGAAATTATATTACTTCAAAGAGTTTTCACCCAATACTTTCCATTACTTTACAATCAAGATTTCTATTTCATGACAATGCAAAGAAAAACTTTTTAAAAGAAAGATAAAGAAGTCTTTACCAAAAAAGCCAGTAGCTGCTCTGTTTTTCCTCATCAGGTACATGGTCCAGGATAGAGGAGAAGACATACCAAACTGCCCGTGGTTCATATTTAAGTTTATATGATAGCCAGGCAGTGGCCAGACACTGCAGAAGACCAGCAGAAACTAAACAAGATGAGGGGAGAGCTCTTCCTTTTCACTCCACTCTTTCTCTGCCCTAGAGATCATTATTTAACATGAGCAAATTGAAAAATGACATGCAGCCATACTTAGTATGTGTTTTTTTTTCCTTCCACTAACCAAACTCACATGAGACTTCCCATCTTTCTCTCTCTGCTCTCCCTCCCTCTCTCTCTCTCTTTTTTTTTTTTTTTTTTTTTTGCCTCAGGCATTTATAGGCTAGTAATTTTCATTTAGCTTCTCAGATGATTTCTCTGCCCAATTAGAGTGGAAGTGGATGAAGATTTAAGTTCAGAGTTTTGCTGTTAGAAATCAGGTTGGGATTGTTCCTGTTGTTTCAGTTGATGCACTGTTTCAAAGGTGCAAGGGTCTACTACCAGTAAATAGAGTAATGATACAGATAACGATTCTTTCTGCAGACTTAGCCTGCTCAGAGTATTTTATAGTCACTAACACCAGACAGTGGTATCATGAGAATGTCTCTGACTATGAAGAGGAGATTTTTTTTCCCAATAGATACACAGAATAGTTTAAGGCCAACCTCTTTCCCCCTGTACATGGGAACAATTCCAGTGACATCCCCGGGATGGGAATTTTGTGTGTGAAATGGTAACAGAGGTCGGCCACTGTATTCTGGTAAATCCATAAATATGAGTCAGTATTTGCAAAACTTGAAATTTCTTCTGTAGGCAAAGTGATACGCATCTCACTTCCCTGGTCTTTAAGAGAAAATAATCCTTCCTAGAACTGTACAAGTGCTATATACATATAAAAGCCTGTCACATTTGTCACCAACTGTGAAATTCAGCAATTTCATAAAATTCATAGATGAATAGATATATGGGTGAATGGAGGATAGGCAGGTAGAGAGATTTTAAAAAGTGTTAAACCAGCCTCCAAAGTTCAGTCCAGCTGCTTTGCAAAGCATGCCACAATGCTGCAGTCACTGAAAGTGCAAAAGGCATTTGGAGGGCACCAGAAGCTAGCTCTCAATGGAGATTTACAGAGCATCTCTTGTACCAATGCAGCATAAAACCCCTGCACACTTAGTGGTCCACATGGTGACCCCCTCCCTCTCTTATTTTTTTTAATTTAAGGAAGGGACTGTTGACTAGGATACCAAATGTATTTCCTGTATTTTTAAATCTCATCTTTTGTAATCCATTTCTCCCCCTAGAAAATGGAGAGATGGTTCTAAACAGTGATAAGAAGAAGAAAATCAAGTAGGAGCAGTTGTATCTGGGTAGACAAAAAGAAATGTTGCCAAATGCATAGCTGATGTGGGGTTTCTTGTTTGGTTTTTTGGTTTGTGTTTTCCAGATTCCAGGATGGGATGTTTCTAATGAAATCAGGGAATGCATGTGGAAACAAAAGGCTGTGAGATTTACTAGGATTTGCTGCTGGCCAAATTTCACATTTCAAGTTGAGATCACTGTTAGCATTTTAAATATTATATTCTATAAAAACGCTAAAATCTCACTTGCCAGCATATGGCCACAAACCTATAGGCTCTACAAACACTTCAACACATGCAACATTGCCTATGAGGAAAATTGCGTGTGTGCTTCAGCTATTCCTGGAAGGGCCAAAGCTGTCACTCCGTGAGAGCAGGTTCCAGTTCCTGTGAAATCACAGGAACTCTTGCACCACAGACAGTATAAAAGGGACTATGAAATAAAACGTACTTCTGGGAAAGGCTAATCCAGAAACTTTTGGGGGCTGTTTGGCCATTGTTCTTGTACTGAACAGGAAAACAAGAAGCAGTATGTTGTTTTCCTTTCTTTTGAACTTTATCTTACCACTGCCTGAGTAAAGGAGAGCCCCGCACAAGAAACATATTCCTTTTCCCAAGGAAAAGAATGGAAAGGGGAAAAGAAAGAAAAACCCAACAGAAAGCCTAGTGAAAAGAAATGAAACAGTACAATCTCTACTGCTCTAGCAACTCTTACACAATCCTGTGTTATGACATTATTCAACTGCCACAGGAGGACTGCGAGAGACCTCAGGCAAATGTTTCATCAACTGCACAGCAAGATGTTTCCTGGGCTTTGCCGACAGTGGTTCGGCGGAGATGCAATAGCCCCTCTGTTACAGGGCAGATAAAGCACCCCCTGCTAGCTGCTATCTTCAGATGCTAACTCTCAGAAAAGCTTCCTTCTTTCCATCCCTCCATATAGTGTTATGTTTGAGCTTTTGAAATGTACAGACCTTTAGTGCTTGGCTCTCTTAAGTTTGGGTTTTTTTGTTATTATCAGTTTTCACCTTCCTTTTCCTATTGCTTGTTGCCCATCTATCAGAGTGTGAGCACCTTGTGGGCATTTACATAAAGATAAGGAATGATAGGGCTACGCAAGATACATGTATGTTGACTTCAGAGAAGATGGGTCTCCAGGGAAAACTAAACTACAGGCCCTGGATGACTTTCGATTTCATACTTTTCTCCCCTCATATAACACCTTAGTTGACAGAAAATTTAAGAAATTTTAAGAGACTTTCATTACAACTTACTTTAGTTTGATGACTTTGTGATTCTAGGAAACAACTATCAGATGAATGCTTTTTACTCACAGCGTGACTGTGCGTTCAACAGTTCAAAGACGGTCAAATGAACCCACAAGTGAAACCCCAGCTAAATTTTTATTGTATCAACTGCACTCACTGTCCTACTAACCACTTTTCAGCTGTATGATACAGGGTTAGCCTTGAGGTCGTAGGGGGCAGAGAGGAGGTTATGAGAGCCAAGAAAGGAGGTATTCTTAATTTGTACATATATACTACAAGTGTTGGTCCAGCAGTAAATTCTGACACACTACTTATTTAAGGCAGGCATACATTTTGGCAAGGCATTAGCTTAAAAAATGGAAATCTGTTTTTCTGGGGGTGCTAAAGACCTGCGACTCTCATGGACTTTCAGTGAAGCTATTGGTGTTCAGATCACCTGGAAGTCAGGGTTGTGATGATTTTTTAATCTCAGTAATCTGGAGCATTGCACAAATTTTAAGATTAGTCCTTGGAAATCTTTATAATCTGTTTTGTAAAGCAAAAGTAAACATCAGTCTGAAATAAAATGGAAGTAACTGGGAACACTGTGCCATTTGTGACATCCCATTAGCAGGTAATATGAAAAGTGAAAGCGGATTAATAGCTTTTGTTTTTAGACTGAGAGGATGTTAGCCATACAGCTTTCCAAGACTGTAAAAATAGCCCCATAAACAAATGCAGGTTTCCTGAAGTTATGCAGCATTTTGTCTTCTTACATATTGCTCTTAACATCCCCACGCATACTGCAGGACACCTGTCCAAACCAGCTTCATGTTAACAATAAAACCTTTACTTCACTGAATATGCAAGACAGAAACACTGTGAAATGACTGGGTTCCCATACACATCCCTTTATGTACCTTGCAATGCTTTGGTAAACTTATATTTCTCAAACACAAGGCTCTGAGCTCCCTAGAGAAACGATGGGCTTCTGAGGCCTGTGCTATACAAAAAAAATGCATAAGGAAAGGAACATAATCTGATGTTCCTTTCCCGTCTTAACATCCAGCCTCTGTCCCTGCTTTAAGACTGTACAGAGAGATTACCCAATAAAGCACAGAGAGTTTCCCTTTAGGAACAGAAGTATTTTTTAGGGTTCTCTGAACTGAGCTAAATGACTGACATATTTTTAAAAAGCATAACGCAGACAAAAAGAAACGAAAGAGGCAAGTAAGAATGAAACAGGATGGAGCACACGTCCTGTTTTCGATGTGCAACACAATCTTTAACTAGCTTTGAAGCATTACATCCTCTTTGCAGAGCGTTTAGCAACTCCCTTCTGAAGCAGGTTGTTTTCTGGAAGTGGGATGTCATGGGCATTTGTCCGCATTTCTGAGGGGATTGCCAAATTTGTGAACAAGGGTGGATTTCACTGAAAAATACAGATGGCTACTGGGAAAATTCAAATGCCAGGGCGTTTTTTGGATAGGGATAATATTTTTGTGCACTTTCACCATGATGAAGCTGGATGTGTTCTCCAGTGAAACCAAACTCTGTGAGACATTTGGAGCAACAGCTAAAATTTCATTTGTTTTGGAGCTGCCCACTAGACATTTGAAAGCGATCAAAAGCATGTTTATCTTTTTTTTTTTTTTTTTTTACATGAGCTGTCCTTCCATCACTGTCTCCTTTAAGTAAAGTCAAAGAGTTGTGAAATGGTTACTTTTAGAAAAAGCCAGAGCCTTGCAACCTGGGAATAGCTTTGCTGACTTGCTGCTCCAGGGGCACAGCTGTTGGGCAGCTGTCTCCCCCTGCCAGCACTGACCACTGCATCACCCAGCAGCAGTCTCAGAGGTGGTAGCAGCGCACACCTCGTGCAGAGCTTGGGGTTTTTCTGCATTGGGTGGCCATCCCCGTGCTGAGCTCTGCTGCATGTTTGCAGGCTCAGGGAAGCACAAGGTCTCAGATCAGTGCTGGCCAGGAGAGGGAGCTTTGCAATGACCTGGCCAAGCAACGATGCCAACCCAGCTAGACCATGCCATTGCCAAAGGCCAACTCTCTGTACACCCCGAGTGCCAGAGTCTCTGCCCTGCTACATCTGCAGCAGCTGTATCTGCACTGATGAGCAGTTTTCATCTTTCTCTCCTCTGCTGAGAGCTACCCCAGGCTGTAATTACGTGGCCACAGGGAAGAGGTGAGAGTGCCCACAATCTCCCCCACCCCAAGCCAGCCACCTACCCACGCACTTTCGACAAACCTTAAGTTCATTACATGAGAATTTCTCAGCCAAGCTCAGCCAGAATCACTGCAGAACCGACACATTTTCTGTCATCTCAGCTTCCCTCCTCTCCCTGGCCTTGTACCAGCACTCAAGCTAGCCCATGGACTCAGACTCAGATGCTCCCCCATGTGTCATCTGATGTAGACCAACCTGGTTTGAAATACAGGTTGGAAACAACATTGGACACATGTGCCACAGTACAGATAAAATGCTGAAATGCCAAATGAAACCACACCTAGAAGCCTGGCAGAGCTGTTGCCATGCAGATTTCAACAAGCCACCAACATCTCTGTCACCATCTTGAAGACCTTGCACCTCTTGGTTGCTTGACGTTAGCTGGGAGCTCATATCCTGTCTGAGTGTGATACTCCACAAAGTCTTCCTCCTGTGTGGGGTTTCAAACTTTCAAATCTTCCCAGCAGGTAGGGGGCTTGCCCGGGTGGCCAGGATGAGCCATACCTAGGAGGTGAAGGTTGCAGAGCGCTAGCCACTGAGCGGCTGGCTCTCCTAGCTTCTCCTGCTGGAGCAGGTCCTGTCTTCAGGAATAGCTGAGTACAACTGGAGCAGAGACAGGACTGGGGCCTCCCACATCCAGACAGGGCTGCAGAGGCAGTCTCTAGTTTGACCCAACATCCCACCCCAGAAGCTGAAGGATGTTTTCCAGTCAAAACAACTACATATGTTTTTGTGAAAAGCTTTGGTTTTGATGAACTGACATTTTCTGACAAAAAAAAAAAAAAAAGTGTGTGCATGTGTAAAATTACCTACCATTTCTCATCTTAGCCAGAACGACAGATGTGATCTGAGGAACCAAAGAAGCACCATCAGAGAGGGCCCTGCCAAGTATGACTCATGAATTTGAGTCATTTATTAGACTTCTGCAGTGCCAGGCAGCTGCCTGGAAAGCACCAAACCCGGGACCTCTGTATCTGAACCCTGCAAAGCCAGAATTCCTACCGGCCACACAGACAAGGAAAAACAGGCACCACAGATATACCATGACTCATTAGCTTTTAGAGCAAAATCTTTCCCAGATTGCCATTTAGCAATCTGTCAGGCCTCAAGTGCTGTTGGAGATTTGGTGAGTAGTTTAAAGGTAGGACCGAAACCCCCAGGAAGCAAACCACCGTATCTGTGCTGTAGTTGCTGCTGCAATGACATGGAGCCTGAACCCACCATGTGCTGAGGTATTTGGGTACTGGTAGCACTCCAGAGCTACAGAGACATTGCTGTATCCTCCCCTTCAGCATGCCACCCAACAGGATCTCCCTGGTTATGATGATAGAGAGGACAAACCCCAGAAAACCTGGGCTGAGCATGGGGTTGCTCTTTGCCCCCGCTCCAATCCTTCCCACAGCTCCTGGCAGAGGAGAAGAGGGAGAAGAGAAAGATGAGTGGGAGAAGAGTGAGGGCCATCTTTCACAGACTTGGATAGGACACTTGTGCTTGTGGCCAAGCTGAACCAAGAGCATCACACTTTTTCCAGATGTGAAGGGAATGCCACAACAAATACTGTGAGCTTTCCATTACCACAGGGCATGCTTCCACCCTGCAGAGCAGGGACCATGAAACAGTCTGCCCAGCCTCACTGGTGGTGGCATTGATGGGATAACCTTCCAGACGTGCTTGCTCTAACAAAACCTACTTGAGTCCTCCAGACTTTACTCTGTGAAACTTTCCCATCACAAGAAGAGAGAAAATTAGAAGCCCAAGCCAAATCCCACCTCACAGTCACCTCTCCACCTTCACTGATTTATTCACCCATGTAGCATCTCTAGCAGACAAAGGCATGAAGAAAACAGAGAGCTTCACGATGATGATGTCCCACTAAGGCTATGTTTCCCTTCAGCATGCCAGGGGAGGGTCCCAGGAGAAAATCTATAACAGACAGTGACAGGGGGTGCACAAAGTCTGAGCAGATCCCTTGGTGAAGCTATAAAAGCATACAGAAGGTCCTTTCTGCCCTTCTCATGCTGCTCTGCTTGCTAGTCTCTCAGAGCCATATCTCCCATTATTCCCATTTGGAGGTTGTTGTACCTCCGAAGAAGGGAAGGTGTGTTGTATTGTTCTGGCTTCTTAACAGCTGCAGCCATTACAGATTGCTGGTGCCTTTGCTTTGGGAGGCAGCATCCTTCCCGTTTTGTACCCTCCACCACTCTTTTGGTTCCTGTTGCCTGCCCAATAATGTTGATTAGGCTTCAGGGCAGAAGCAGCATTTTGCACTTTCTTCTAAGACAGGGTTTCAATTGCGGACAAAACTCAACCTTGCTTTCTTTAATAATTCACATGGCAGTATTGTGTGGATACTCTTAACTGCTACTTAAAAGTAATTAATTGATTTTCTGACATATCAGTTAACAATGTATTGCACTGACATGAAGTTGTGATTCTGCTGTTGATTGGGCTGGATGACAAGATGCATCATACTCAGTTCAGGAGCTGAGCTTAAAAGACTCTAAATATGTTCTGCTATAAAAGGAAAGGCATTTTACATGTAGTGTTGTCTAAAACTTGAATCCATATGCTGCCTCCAATGCTGTCAGAGTAAAGTATTTCATTGTTATTTACAGTAGACCAATAGTATTTAAATTTAGAACATCCGGTAGGTATGAAAACACAGTTTCTGTCAGCTGGAGACAATAGCACATGTTGAACTGCAGAAAGAAGGGAGTCTGCAGAAGGGCTTTATGTGTGTATATATAGCCAAACTGAGAGAGGTCGCTGGAGCATCTCCTTTCTCCGTACTAAGTTGCCTACTCTGTTTGAAACTCGGGAGCAGTACAGACGTATATATGGATGAGTCTGAAGCAGGAAGACAAAAAGACAGAACCCATTTCTGGAGATTAATGTTGGTTTATACAGCTTTTTATCTTTACAGTAAGTCAACAGTTCTAATAAACTTCAGGGCTGGGTGGCAACAGCAGGTTAAATAAATTACTGTGGTCAGAATGTTCAAACCAGCCATATTCTGTTAGACAACTAAAAAAAAGAAAACCAGCTTTTTCTGGCTTTAATGAAATTATCTAAGGAACTTATGAGCATTTATTATGCTCCACAATCACAAATTCAGAAATCTACTGTTTAATTACTTAGGCTTGAAAACTCTGACCTGGATAGTGCGTGGGGAACACTACTGGAAATATTTTAATTCATTACAGAGGATATGAGCTTACTTGCTTGTGATCTCTGCTTTGATATAGGTAATCCCATAATGGATAACTTGGAAGGTCATATCCCTAACTTTTATGTGTTCCAGAATACTTCACATGTTGAGCACTGTTTTACTTCTGTTCTCAAAGAGTCTTTTTTCTCTTTCCTTCCCTTCCTACGAAACACCACAGAAACATAAGTTGAGGAACAAACCATTTCTCCTCTAAAAGTGTTCTTTTAATAGACATTTTATGGATATTTTATGTTAAAGTGTTTGTGGGGAGAAGTAAGTACTTTTATTGTATCAGGTGCACAAACCCTTCTTCAGCTATTTAGATACATATTTACCTCAAGAAAGCCTGACGTTTTTATCTTTCATGTGTCAAGAATATGAGAACATTTCTTATACACACTCAGCCTTGTCACAAAATCTAGAAGCCGCTACAGGAAATTAACTTCACCAAGACAATCCTGTTTATGCAATTACAGTATTAGCTGACTTGACTCGGCATACATGGCACAGAACAGAGTCCCACACTGCAAAACAATCTCCACCCTCAGAATTATTTATCACTAATCCTCTCCTGAGATTTGGCCATTAAAAATATGTGCAACCCTGTTATGACTTATTTTAACTTCAGAAAAAGAGCTATAGAAGAACGGCGGCAGATTCAGCAATGAGCATTTTGTGGGATGTTTAGCTTCAGAATAATTGAGTTTTGAAGAAGAAGAGAGTTCATGAATTATTAACGGTCCCCTCTGTAGATGGGAGAAAGTGTCAGGATTTTGCTGAAGACATGGATTGATTTTCTGACACAACAATTGAAAAGACGTGAAAGCAGCCACTTGGACGGTAGTGTCAGATGTACGATCCATCAGTAAATGGGATTCCTCCTCTCACTTCCCAGTACTGCTCATGCGCCATATTATATAGCCCACAGTAATACTTACGGGGAATAAAGAGTGGGAAAAGTAGGCAACAAATTGTAGGGTGGATGGATGAGTAAAAGAAAACAGACTGAAGAATTTCTGCTTTATAGAGCTGGATAAATGCTACAGCCAAAATATTTCTTTGCTCACAGAAGTAATGCAGATTTAGGCTAAACTGGCATTTCATTAATTTATGCCTTTTCTTTAACTTATTTTGCTCAAGGAGGAGTGAAAAATGTAAAAATGAAATACTTTACCACTGGTTTTGGAATGAAATTTTTAATCAAACATTTTTACTGGAAATAATACTTTGCATTTAATTTTATTTTGAAATTGTTTTAAAAGCCTTGGCAGTTGAAAACATTACTCTTAGGGGTTTTTCTTGGTTCTAGATTAATTTTTAAAGTAGTTTGCCAAAATTCTTAATGATTTGCTTTGAGTCAACTCAAAATAGAGTATTTTCTGAGGTTTTCTACATTTTTTTTTTTACATAGCTAGCACTGACAGAACAGCTACAGTCATTCTATCTAGAAACAATTCACCTTTCTGAAATACCTGATTTTGTATGTCTCTCTGACCATTCCTGTCAGTCAGAACAGGGATGTTGGATAACTGGTCTCATCCTTTCCAAGTGCCACTTTCTTCTCTCCACTTAAACTATAAATGTAGATGTGGAGGAAACAGCATAAACTGAAGAGCTTCCTCACTAGCCTGATCAAAAGTCAAAATGAAACCGCAAGCATCTTTCAAGCCTTTACCTCAGTTTAGTATTTCAAACCCCAAACTCACAGAAGGACACACAGAAATGTTATTACTCCAGACCAGCATAGGTAGCAAAGGCCTGGGTGCTTTTCTATTATCTCACTTTTTACTGCAGAAAAAAAGGCATATTTCTCTCTAAAAGTGATTGTAGGCTTGTGAGAAGAACAAGCCACCTTTAGCCTTTATGTGACTACTGTCCCTTCCCTATTCACAAATCACTTGCCCAAAGTAGGGAAATAAAATATATTTTCTCCTGGAGAGTGGGTTGATAAGACCTAGCGTCAGCCTTTGGAGCCTGGAGCAGCAAGAAGGAAAAGTAGAAGTCTATCCTTCACAGGTTTTTGAACATACTAAACTGCAAAGCAGAAGGTGAAGAGATTACAGAAACATTGGAAATTTGCTGAACGAAGTCAGATTTAAGGTAACAGACAGCATTCTAGAGTTGACACGTTTGTATTTGACTGTCTCTGGTTTCATATGTGGCTTCTTTTAAAAAAACTTATTTGACATCTGCTTGGTCATCTTCCATTTTATGATTCAGTAACAGTCTGCAGTTACTTTTAGTGGATACAGTGGGAATGATGATCCGTACTGGAGTCAGATGTCAATTTTTCGATGCATAATTTTTTTTCACATGCTGATTTATCAAGTTTGATCTTTTCATGACAAAAAGGACCTGCTTCAGACAATTTTCCTGGAAAAGATTTTGAAAACAGTCTGAAATTTTGTTTTAATAGTTGACATTGTATTTCCTTATTTCTTAAGGGAAAAGAATACTTTCTGATTTGAAACATTTTGAAATTAAGTTTGTGATGGTATTTTCTGTGGTTTAAGGTTAAACACAGTACGTAAGTATGAGTGGCATTTTATATTTATTTTTGTTTTATGAATATTTCACTGGGAATTTTGTTTCAATGGAAACTGTGTGCCTATGCATATGTGTGGGGAGGATGATCTTTTCACCCAGCTGTGCCCTAAACATCTTGACTGCCTTCAGAATCATGTTAAAATGGTTCCTGGCATTAGGTGGTGCAAACCGCTGTCATAGTTTGCCCTGAATTAGATTAGGTGAAAGCAGCAAGGAATAGCATCCCTTTGCTTATGCTGACATTTCCCTCAAGGACTTATTACTGCTTTCCTTCCATCCAAAGAGTGTAAAGCAGAAAATTATACAATACATATATATACTATATATATATGCTATATATATGCTATACTCACAGCATTTCAGCACTACAGGCTTGGTGAAGAAGGATCCACAAATTTGGTGAGTTTGTTCACCAGCTATGGTGAGAAGAAAACTAGGATGGGAGGTGGCAGCCCACTGTGGCCAGCGATGTGAAGGTGAGGCAACAGCTCCTGCAGCCAAAAGCCTTGCCCGTGCTGGGAAGGCCACCCTGGGAAGCCACTTCTCAGCCCAGCCAAACGCCAGGGCTCTCTTCTGCAAAGCCTCAAGCGGGATGGTGCTGGCCTCTGAGTAAAAAGGGATTTGCAGAGCCAGGCCCTGGGACGGGGTTTTAAAACAATGGCGAGCTTATCTGCACCGCAGAGAGCCAACGACTTTAGCACGGTTCTGATGGTAGATAAAAGCAAGGCAGAGCCTGGCAATAAAAGATGACACAAAGAGATGGTCAAGAAAAGTTTAGAGCACATTGGAAGGATTGATTAATGCCAATTTTACAAGGCAATCTGCTGTATAAGAGCAAGGCAATGGTAGGCACCTTAACACTGAGCGAAAGATGAGGAACCCAGTGCAGAATTGTTCAAATTGTGTTGCTGAATTCCAGCAACAGTTTCACATTGTGGGAAAGGCAGCCTGCTTTGTGTTTTTGTATGTTGCTGATGAGTTGTCTGTAGAAGAGTGTATTTGGTGGTCTTTGTTCAGTTCTTAGTGGTTTGTATCCCACCACATATCTGGCTTCTTTCCAGTGGAGCCCAAGTACTGAAAAAAATAATTTAACGATTAGCATGGAGATAACAATATTTCCTTCTCCAACTGGGTGGTCTATTTTATAGCCAAAATGATCCAGGAAGTGACAGGTATTTCTGAGGCTAAAGCTTGATAACAGTGAACACAAAATTCAGAAGGATGTGTCACACCATTCCCAGGAAGACAGAGGCTGGAAGTTTGCAAACACATGCAAAATAATGAAGGGAGGAGCGCAGAAGAATATTGTAGTTCTGGAGAAAACAGAGGGTGCTGATGTTTATTTCCATAGCCTTTCTGCCCATTTTCATTTTGCCAATACAAGATGGAACCTGGAAATACATATGTATTGCACACATGCAGAAAGGATGCAGGGAAAACCTAATCCCTGGATATGAAAGGTGCATATTGCAAATTGCTTAACTACCTCCATAACCATGAAACACACCATGATATCCAGTCACCCAGAATTGCACGGAAATCTCTTTTCAAGTAAGGGAACCAGGCAGTACAGAGGCTATACTGCTGCCTGACGTGAGGACAACTGCATGCAAGCACGCAGGAGGATGTGCTCTGGTGTCAAGTATGCCATGGGCCTAAATTCTGCCTCCAGACATTGTCACTGTTTGGTACCTTCTACAAAGGTATAACCACTCAGAGCAACAAAGTGTTACAAAAGCTATATATAGATCAGAAAAAAATATTTGCCTGACTCTAGCCCCTCTCCTTTCCCTGCTGCACTAGATGTAGGCAGTGCAGCCCCTGTTCAGAAGCTGGTGCACATTTTGATGGTAATTCTTTATTAGGCAGCTGTTGCTCTGCAACCCAGGTGATGCCCCACAGAACAACAATTAGTATTGCTAGATGTTTAGAGTGCCTGCTAAGGAAGACTGAAGATGACTCCCCTGAACTAAAAGCCCTTGCCCCTGAAATCTTGGAGTCTTTCAGCAAAGTCTAAGTGATGGCTGAAGGCCGCAGAGCTGAAGGCAGATGGTTAAAGCTGCTGAATCTCTGAAGAATCAGTGAAACATAAAAGTAAACAAAAAAAAAGTGTGCAGGCTACCAGTGCACAGAGCACATGATCCTTTCTTGTCAAAACAGTAATAATGGTATTAAAAAAAATAACCACCAAGAGAGTGAACCAGTGGCAGCACTGATCTTTACAGTTTCACAGGCCCCAGAAATGCACCTCCTGGGCTGCAGCCTCACAAAACTCCTCTGAATGACTAAAAGGCCCTGTGTTTGGGCACTGGGCTTGGCTCCCCTGTCGGCAGGGGCTGCATGCTGGGGGTTGGGTGCATGGGCATCAGTGGGAATCCTGAACCTGGGTTGGGGTCGCCCCTGAGCCACCTGTCAGGGAGGCCTCCAGCACAGCTAGATCCTGCCTCGGGGAGGGAGACAAAGCTGCCATTTTGATGAGCTTTCCCTCGGCTCTTCTTCTCTGAGCAAATTTAACCCTCTTCTCCACGCCCCCCACCCCCCACCCCCATGAGCTTGCTGTGAACAATTTTGCAAAATCCAGCACGGGTGGGAAAACACTGTGCCAAGATCCAGCACAACCCTGCCCTCTTTTTGCATGCTGCACTTTGCTGTTGCTGTGACCACTGTAAGGATTTTGCTTTCTCCAGCAAACAAGGGCAGGCCGTGTTTGGCAGGCTCAGTGCCTGAGAGGCACGCCTTTCTCTGCTAGTCCATGCAAATGCCACACAAATTATCTGAGCTCCTTCCTTGCTAGGAGGCGGTGGGGCGTCCTGTGGAGCAGCAGCAGCAGGTAACGGCTGCTCCACTGCTATGCAAATCTAGCAGGGGGTTGTTTGGTTTCCCTTACTGGGAAGCACCCCATGCTCGGTGCGAGGTAAAGCAGTCCAGAAATCTCTGGCTACCAAACTGGGTAGCCAGATACCACCTCCCCACCGTTACACACAGGACAGCAGCAGGAGGATCCACAGCTCCTCCTCCATACAGGGTTTTCAGGTTACACATAACCGTGAGCTTCCCACAGTTTTCCCCATTTATGTTTTGCTGGAGGTCAGTATGAAAAGTACTTGAAGATTTGTAATGAGAGCACTTGAGTTTCTGCTTGTTGAACACAGCTCTGTGTGGTCTGACCAACAAGGCAGCAGTTCAAGCAAAGGGAGCGTAAGAAGGAAGAACTGGCACCTTGATGGAGTTGGAGTACAGAGACCCACATTTCATTTCCCAGAAGGGGTTGCTGTCCATTTTGCCATCCTAGAGATGATGGGGGCATTAAGTCGTATCCATACATAAAGGGAAAAATGAAAACATACAAAACGTAGGAGTCAGCTTAAGATACAGATGCCGAATGTTTGGGAAAGCTGGTGACCTGTTTTAAGCACACTGACTACAGACTGATTTCTCAGCAGTTTCTTGTAAACAGACTTTATCTTTTGGTTTGATAAAAGTTGAGGAGCAGATAAGTAAGACTGCCAGTGCTCTTGGCAATATTTTTATGTTTGTCCCCGCGTTTCACGTCCCTATGGTAAACAGGTATGTTTTGACTGAAATCCTGACACCACTCGAATGAATGGCAAAACTCCTCCCTTGCTTAGGTGATCCTGTGGTATCAGAGATGTGCTGTATATGTTCAGAATTGCTCTGCTCGCTCAGATTAGTGGCTCCCATCTTGCTAGCACTGCTCCGTGCCCAGCAGCTAGCGGGATGCACTCCAGGGTGCACACAAAGCATGCAGGTGGCTGCAAGGCAGCAGCAAACCCTTGCTGCAGCAGAGATCAGCTGTGCAATCTCCCGTGCAGGATGTCTCCGTGGACTAGTAATAAAAAAACTCCTCAGCAATAATATAGATGAGGCTGATCTTTCTAAGGACAAGGAATGAATGGAGTGACCTCTTGAGATCTTTTCCAGCTCCCCTCTTCTAAGTTATTACAAAATGTTCTTATAAATCCCACCAGCTGGGTTGTGATCCCCCTCTTTGAGCTCAGTGAATCAGGGACCGGTTGCTGACAGCAGCATATAAACCACTGCGTGTATGTATGTGCATGTCCTTTCGTGTGTGTGTGTGTGTGTGAGCGTACTAGTACACACGTGTATGTGTAGTAGGCTACTTGATCTCCATTTACAACAGCCTGTGCCCATACTCATCAAAGATGGACTAGTGAACAGAGATACGATGTAAAGGACACTGTGCTCACTTATTTTATACATTTGTAATCTCTACCCAGAATGCTTTTTTTAACAACACTGTCATTTCCATAAAATGTTTCAGATTAGAGAAGATCTTGGCTAAATTTAGCTTTTATGGAAGAAAGAATAAAACATAATTAACTGTTTAAAGAACAAAACACAAACCACATGAAGCAATGAAACTTGTTGGCGAGAAATCTAACAGTAGTGCTTGGTAGCAAACCCATCTCCTGTGGAACAGATGTTTGGGATTTTACACAAAAATAGAAACTACACTAATGTCAAATGCTTTACTGCCTGAAAAACTGACAAACATTGAGTGTTGCTCTTTGAGCACCACAAATTTCCAGGTTGTACAGAGACGCCACAGAAAATGGAATGAAATTAAAGCAAAACAGCAGCGAAGAAATATTGATGGATATTTTTTAAAGCAACTCCCCAAACTGGCGATGTCTCTCCGCCTTCAGGCAGCTTTTAGTGCAGTCTGAATGGCTAATTATTGCCAGCAGTGGTGGAAAAGCTGGTCTGCAGGCACTTGATTACGCTTGAAGTATTGGGCTCTGTTGTCAGCAGAGCTGTACACAACTTTCTATAAATTCTGCTTAAACAGGCTTGTTAGCCCCCTGCCCCCTTATTTTATAAACAAATATTGGGACTGTTAATATGGGGAAAGTAGACAAAACAACAACAACAAACCCCTGGGGTGGTTGTCTCATTTCTCATCAGCAGAAGGGAAAATCGGTGGCCTGATTTCCAGGGGTGACTCAAACGGGGAGCTGTAAGATGTCAGTGCCTCTGCCAATCACACATATCACGGTTTTTAGGGTAAGTAGCAGACTGGGATAGGAAGCTATATTAGCTGGAGCACCACCCTTTAATGCTTGTTGTAATATTTTTTCAGAGCCTGGATGAATGTGTTAGGATGCATTCAACATAAAGAAGATTTTAAAAAACCCCACAGTTTTGGACCTTTGGTTCACAAGATATCATGGGTGTAGAGCTTTCCTGGACATCATATTGACCATGAAAAAGACTTTTTATGCATATGCCCCATGAGTTTAACCCACCAGAATAGAGATGATATACCCTAGCAGACTCTGCATGAATTTTCTAAGTGGGTGTTCATGTTTTATATCACCATATGATAATGTGCAGCTTCATACAAAGAAAGACATGAGTCCCAGCCACACACATGCACACACACACGGACATGTACACGCTCCCCAAAGTTAAACAGATGTCACACCAAGCCCACATCTCACCAAAATTTTCCAATAGTCAAAATAGAAAACATCAGGCCATACTTAGTCTCCTCTGATGTGTGTGCACACACCACTTTCACTTTGATTCAGTCTTCTTGACATATGGTTTCCTCTCTCCTCCCACCTCCCCTCTCCTTCGTATTTCAAACTTGAGAAGATACAATAATTTGAATTTAAATATTACGACTGCAGTGGACACCAAGGGAAGGAGGGAAACCCAAAAGCAGAGCTAAAGTTTCAAAGGGCAGACCGAGAACCAGCTCCCACCGCTGAGGTGAGCAGGCATTTCCCAGGGATGAGAGCCGTGGTATGCACTGAGCCCTGCGCTGCACTGTGGTCTGATGCTGGACCCATGTGAGGGGGACAAGGCTCAGATGCACACGTCTCTCCTGGGTGGCTCCTGCCTGCAGTGGCTGTTGCTTCGCTTCTCTTTGCCAGGCTTGACCAGTGTGTCATACTTGCGAAGTCTAAACTGAAGTGAGGTTTCCTCTCCTCCTTCTTATTCTTTTGTTTGGGATGCTCTTTTAATGCTGTTTGGCTAAACAGTTGCAAAAAACCCCAGCACCCTCCCTACCCTTGAAAGTCAAAGACACTTTCTTGAATAGAATTTAAGTGGAGGATTAATTTACGGCACTGGTTTACTTATTCACATGACCAGGGAGCTTTCATGAGTGCTATCACACACACTGATATCTTTTTCTTTGTTTACCTGGATGCCTGGAACAGCAAAGAGAGCCACAGACACAATGTCATTTACCCCAGAAATCCCCAAGACCTCCGTGGAGGGCAAACGTGTACTTTCCAGGAGACGTTCAGCATTTTATCATGCTTTATAGGACTAGAGCATAGGAACTAAACAAAAAGCTGAGGCACTTTTGAAAGTAAACACTCCTTGTATGAAGGGAAGTAGGATTCGTTCATGTTGCAAAGCTGAAACTCTCTTAGTACTGTTTTTGGGCCAGGAGATGTTTTTTGAAAAGCTTACGTGTAGCACCATTTTCATCCCTTGTTAAGCCTGGAGGAGAATGAGGCAAAAATTGGGAATTTGCTTCCCACTAGCTTAGTGCAGCTTTTCAGATTCACTTGACACCAGCTTTTAATATTATGATGGGGGAAAAAAGAGTGCAGCCAAACCCAACCCTCTCAGCAAGTAGGTAGAATTAATCAAGGCAAGTTTGTACATACCAAGGCTGAATTTGGTTCATGTTCTGTCTAATATCTAAGCAATTAGATTTATTATTAAATCTTTTAGGATTAAATTTCTGTTTGGAAAATTATTCTTATTTAGCTGTATGAGTGAAGGAAAAAAAAAAAAACCAAACCAGGAGCCAAGGATCTATTTTGCACTCATATTCCACTTTGGATCCAGCAGATTTTTGTTGAATGAAGAAAAAAAAAAGTGATTCCTTCATAGTCTGAGCTCTCGTTTCCTCAGCCTGGAATGAAGCTGTGCATGTCCATCTTTCCCAAATTAATGAATAAATTAAAAAAAGCTGACAGCGCCGAACTGTACTTCTCTGGAACTGCATCTTATAATAATATTGGCTCCAAAACACTGCTGTAAATTCTTGCATATTTTGTTCAACTTTGCTTTTTCCCATATGCAAATTTTATATTGGTATGCAAGTTTGTTATTGCTTTATGTCCTGCGAACATGCAATCAGAAGAAAAAACTTAGGCCAACAAAAGTGAGATTTTCAATACCTTGTTATTTGCCTTTGCAAATGTAAAGATCCTTCATCCCCTATTTTAGCAGTATACGCAATACTAATTTTCCTTTATGTAGCTCTTTTCATCCCAAAGAATTCTGTTGAATGTTCCTGATCACAGAGGATTTGGAAGAACCAAATAGGTGCAACCACATCTGAGGTGGAATGTGGGAGCTTTTTAACCCAAAGAGGAATAAATCACCCATCAGCCTGCAGAGAGGAGGCAGGGGCAGAGGCTGTATGAGCCCAGTGCGATGTCCTGTTGCAAATTTATGGTTTCTTCAAGGTACGTGTTGAAGCACTTGCAAAACCTCATGCCACACGTCTAACCTGGAGACTTTTCTCTGAGTACAGCCTTTGCCTGGCTTATGCGAATGGATGAAATCTCGGCTGCAGGTAACACCACCACCTATCCACCATGGTGTGCATGTGCTAAAACTTCTCAGTTACGTTCACATACGTCACTGTTTCTGCAGTGTCCCCCCCAGCTCGAGGCAATGGGCAGCAGAGCATTCCTGTCCAGGGAGCTCCCCCAGCAGACTCCTCTTCACTGCTATCCCCCTGACAGCAAATAGCTGGGTGTGCCCAGGGTAGCATGGGTGTCTGCAAAGGATGTCTGAGAAAGCCAATGAATCCGCAGTGCTGAATGGATTTTAATGATGCGGGATATAATTAATAATAGTAGGATCCACTCTAGCTTAGGCTCCAAATCCTTCAGATGAAAGGAAAAAATAACATGTGGTCTGCCATGTGCTAAGTATTCCCCTGTCCTTGAATGTCCTTGTTAGATCTGTTCTGAATTAGAGATATCTAAACACCACAAATAACTGTATTTTATTGTATATATCCATTAGTAACTAAAAATAATCAGAAGCACCAAGTAATAAAGCTAGAAATAAAACCAAGGGCAGCCCAGTGGAAGTTGTTTGCACTAAGTTCAGAGGCGCCGATGCACCCTGTCTGGGGCCTTTCAGGGGGCCAGGGTCCGGCCGCTCTCCTACTCAGGGTCTGTGGGCTCTGCTCTCGCCTTTGGGCACAGGGGTGACATGCCTGCCCCCTCCTTGGCATCCTCCCCACCACCCGCATGGGCCCCTTGGTCCTCCTGGGGGCCAAACCAAGGTGATTACAAGAGGGAAGAGCCACTGCCACAGCAGCCGTGTGACTTTTTAAAACTTTCCATTTTCCTGGCAGCACAAGTTGCCACCCAAGTTTGGCACCTGAGCCCCTTTGGGGTTGCTGCTGTCTTGTTGGTGAGGGCGACAAGAGCTGATGCACAGGCTCAGTCTTACTGCCACATGCTCCTCCGCCCCTTTGCCTCTGGATAAACAATTCCTCCTTTCTCACCCTGCAGCGTCTCCAGCCAGAAGTAGCTTCTTTTTGTATTTTATACATTTCATTTGGAAAAGTCCTCAGAGACTTCCTTGAAGGTGACTAGTAAAGGAATTCTTTTTATTCACAGAGCTGCCTCAAAGCTGACATGCCTCTACCTGTACGCTCTTCACAAATCATTTTTGCCAATATGCTTTTATTATGTGACTTTCCTGTCTTAAGATGATCCTGTATGTTTTCCGTTACAGTCTGGACATTTTCTTAAATGTTTCCAAGGTCTGTCCCCTGAGCAACAGACCTTTTTATCTCCCAGACTTACTTTTAAAATCATTGCTTCTGCATGTGTGATGTTACGCTGATTACAGTAAAACTGGAGAATTCTCTTAAATGTCAGGCTCTCTGCTCTGCTGCAAATGCCTCACTGCTTTATTCACCCCAACTCTTTTTGAAGGTCACTTTACTAAAAGCAAATAACAGTAAAATTAATGTAGGGATTCTCATTTTGTAATGGTCTAGAAAGCTAATGATAATTTTATTGTTTGATGTTTTGTTATAGACAATGATTTTTGGTGTTTTTTTATGAAGATCTGGGATTGGATTCTTTAATGAAAAACATATGCTGTAACTTAAGCTTAGTAAGCTAAGACTGTCTCTGTGTCCTACAAAACTATGCTAAATCCTTTGATTTATGTTCAGTGTTTTGAACCACACAATGCAATTATCTTATCCATTCTAGAGATACCAGAAAAAGAGAGAGAGAAAGGCTTTCGAGTTCATACATTAAATAGACTCAAATATTTTCCTTGCAAGTACGACCAAGCCTTCACTCCTTGCATTATTGTTAGGGAGATTTGCAAACCTTTTTTCCAAGGGTGACAAAAATGTGAACTAATTACCACAGTAACTGCACTTCACTTGTTCATAGTGCTTTTACCATAAATGAAACAATTTCATCTTCACCATCTCATTCACTTGCTTTCTGTTTTAGTGAAGAGAAACTCCTCAGTATTGAAGACTTATCGTCTAAGTAGAGCAAGTAGAGACTGAAAGTAGGGGCTTAGGGTTACATAGGGAGTGAAAGCTTAGTAACCAGGACTGTTATTACACAGAAAATAGAGTAGGATAAAATTACATGAGTTATATTTTCAAATGAGTTAATTAACCTGAAATGGATGAGGTGTATATGTATCGATGCAATTTTTTCAGGCCCAATTTTAGTGTATTCATTTCAAATGCTGTGCATGTGGCATGCTTAGTGTATATACGTTTTCCTGATAAAGTCTGGACTGTCTGGCTGGATTCCACAGTTCAGTTTAATCTGTAGGATGTTTTTTTTCTGGCATCAAAAATCAACCAGATTTTTATTATAGTACCTTTCTGAACGGAAATACATCCTCTTTTTGTCTCTATCAAAATATATGTGAGTGTTAAGATTACTGATCTTTACAGAAAACTACAGATTGCAGAAAAATTGTGCAGAAGAAAAAAGAACAGATTAAATAACTGACGTAAAAAGCGTTTGAGGGAATAACAGTAAATACTATTCTGTAATTATTCAATGCAAAAACCCTACCCAAGTCTTTAAAAATTGCAAATGCACCTATAATCAGAGCAGAATAAAAATGCTGACTGCAGCAGAAAATGCATGAAACCACATTAGCCAAATTACTGCAAGTTTAAACTTCAACTTCATTGGCAAAAGCCTCCAGTACCCTAGTTAGAAGAGTTTGCAGTTTGTCACTTGTTTCTTTCTTATTTTTAGGCTTGACCCAATGCCCATTAACTTCAATTAAAATTTTCCTGTTTACATCCATGTGCTTTTTTAGGCTATATTTAGCATACTGAAGCATGGGACCATGTTTTAAGCTATCGCTTACAGGAATGACACCAAAGGGACAAAACATTAGCACTAAACGCTCCCTATATTTCTGTATATTTTGTTAAACCTTAAGCAGTAAGGACCTTTGATTGCCTTTGTCTACAAAGTTAACTTTCCTCCCTGCACCCAGGAATACTCTGACGGAGAGTGTTTCATAAGGTCATGGTTCACATTTCAAGACTTGCAGAGAAACTGGCGGGGGCTCTAGCTGAAACTTAGCAAAACACTCAAATGTGAAAATTAATAATGTTATGAGGTTTTGCAGAGGTGATATGGCTTAAGAATGTGCTTAAAATCTGGAAAGCTCTTAAGTGCTGTGCTGGAAGGTATACTGTCCTGTGAAGGGGAGACCAGGTGAAAATGTACATGTGTGATACTACTCCTGAGTCACTCTGGTTTCTAGCAGCTCCTCCATCATTTGAGGAGTGTGTGGTGGTGAAAGCCTGGGAGCCCAGCACAGGGGATTTGGAAAGAATAACTCACTGCTGGTGACCTTTCCTTTCAGGACATGTCACTGTGCAGGGGCCTTGACAGTAGCATTTTTTCTGCCTGACACTGCAGCTATGTTTCTGCCCATCTCCAAAAGAGCTGTACCACTCCATCACTGGGAAGCCACTGGACTGTGTGACACATGAACCCATGCCGTGCTTGGACCCTGTCCAGAAGCCCTCCCTCTTTGATGTGTGTTTGTTTGGGGTTTTTTTGGGGTATTTTTGTGGGGTTTTGTTTGTTTGTTTGTTTTTGGTTTTGTTTTTTCTTTCTGGTTTAGAAGGTGGTAAGTTTCTAATGTTTGAAAAGCAATTGTCACACCGCTGCGCATGTGAGAGGAAACAGCAGAGACCACCCGAGTCCAATCCTTTATGTGGACATTTAATCTCCTCCACCAACATCAAAGCCCTTGCTCTGACATCCTATTGCACTGCCTCATGTGAGCTTTCCAGTTTGTTTTCTCTCCCTTCTCCCACCCTTACTCTTTCTCTCTTCACTTGCTTCACTTAATAATGCTAGCCTAAGGGATAGCTTTTTTTCTCCTTCCTCCTCATAAAATGGCAATCCCCCTCCTAGATGTGTATATATATGTATAATAAAGCAGACTGAGCCAGGGTGAGCACCCAGTGTCCCCTAGTCTGGTGGCTTTGGCCACACGAGGAGGTGAAGAGGGGCTACAGGGGATGTGAGGGGACAGGGCAGTTGGGGGGCTACAAGGGATGTGAGGGGACAGGGCAGCCGAGGAAAGGACAGAGGGATGACAACACTTGAGGCCAGTGGTGTGCTGGCCTCCCTTGCCTGGGTCCTTGGGGGTATCAGGGCGGGCAGCGTGGTCCGTGTTCGGAGACACCCCTATGCACCCACCCATTGAAAGGCAGAGATTAAACCCACCTAAATTGGAATGGGCTGGGCTTGAAAGGGACGAGCGGGTGGGTGTATTAGGCGCAGCATTTCAAAAGCATCACGCTGCGGGCATCTTGGGGAGGAGAGGGGTCTCCTGCACAGCCACTGCCCGGGGAGGGGACCAGGCAGATGTAACGGAGCCGAACGGTGCTGCCCAAAAGACCTTCAGCTTCAGAAACTGAGGGGCTGTTCCTTCCAAAAAATACCATTTAAAAAAAAATCAAAATGTATTTTTTTGTTCACAAAAGGAATAGTTTTTTACCTTACAACCAGCTTTATATTTCGGTGCTTCTAATGCACCGTCACTGCGCTGTTAAAATGTGCAATATCTAGGCATGGGATTTGGAAAGTAAGCATCTCTCCTCGCATTCGCTAGCATGACACATTTCATATTTGCAATTGAAATGGCTGAGAAAGTATGTAAGATACAGAAATGTGGAATTCAGACTCCGAGGGTATAGTTTCCTATTACACAATATAAGACTCTGTGGCAGTTGTGTTTTATCATTTCAGATGAAATATGGATTGCATTGCACAGTTGGTTTTGTGTACACAAATTTACACAAGCACACATTAAATATATATTTATACACACAGACATGCATATATATGGATATGCACACACCCAGAAAGACAGAAAAAGAGACACCGAAGCCTATAATAACACTGTAGAACTTCTAAAATGATTAAGAGGGAAAAATATTGCACAAGCCTAAACTCCCCGCTGGTTTCATATGAAGCGTGGCACTCAGTGACGAATGCAAGATAGGAGTTTGATATCACAAAAACTTATGTATGAGAGCAAACTCCGAGAAGTTACTCATGCAAGTAAATTCCTTGCAGGTCCAGGAACTGGGCAGATAAAAAAAACAGACACTTTGCTACCAATGTAATATCTGACTCTGGAGTATCAAATGCGAACACTACTTTCCAGTCTCAGCAGGCCACCCAGCTCAGTGCAGTAGCCTTTTGTAGTCAGAACTGCAATTACAAACATCACTTTTCTAGAGAAAATGAGAGCTGTGTCAATTTGTTTGCAAACTACTACAAACATGCAGAAGTTTTCTCAGATACAAGTTGCAAGCATTACTGTTGTATGCATGCGTGTAAAGGTTAGATCCTGAAAATGCAAACAGTGAATACAGGATCTTTCTATTCTTTTGATCTATGCTCAGGATCAGAAAGGAGAGAGAATTTTGCCCTTGATACACCAAGTAGGAGAGTGAATAACACATCAAGGAAAGCACTTCTGGATTCTGTTTTTCCCCAACAATGGTAATACATATGCTCAAATTCCTTTTGAAGTAAAATTAGAAAGCAGCTCCTGTGTGTGGTAAGGTAACTGGTGCGTGCACTGAGCCACACCAGAGGCTGACTGGGGGCTCAGCAGTTACATCAGTGGGGATTTTCCTTCTGTTCCATCAGAGAGGATTTTGCCTTTCCATGTCTAACGGTTGCACATACCCCCCGCCCCCCCAACTCATTATCACCCAGTCTGTCAGCATGCTGAACGCAACAGAGCTGCTCCTGATTTCCTTGTGTCAAATTCGATCTGAACCCAATTTGTAATAATTCAGTCACTGATAAGAAACGCAGGAGAATGAAAAGCACGGGCAGAGAAGTCAGCTGTAGTACCACTAACTCTCTGCTGATGGATGCTGGCTTCCTGCATGCAGCTGCATGCTAACAATCTTACAAACTATGTTAGCAAGTGTATTACCAATAACCTGTGAACAGATGCCTTCTCGATTTTACATGTCTCTAAATCACATGAAATAGTCCTAACATTGAAAACCTCCTAGTTGCTAGCAAAAGCCAAACTGTATTGTGTACATTGGCTTAGCTAAGAAAAGCTCTACTTGAAAAGTATCTAAAGGGGAGCTGATGCAAAATGTTAATACCGGAGAGAGACAGCAAAGGGAAAAAAATTGGTCTTCTTAGTGTCAATGTGCAGCAGGATGCAGAAATGCAAGAAATACCCCCAATTCTGAAATCATCATGGAAAAGTTCTGAGCAGAGCTGAAGACATTTTTTTCCAGTGAAAGCTGATATTTCAGGGGGATGAACTACAGTTCATGAATTTGAATAAAGTTTGCATATAGATTCAGTCCAAAAAAAATGGGGAAATTGTTTCGAAGCTGTTAATTTCATTCTGGCATTTTCTAAATGTGATTTTTTTTTTTTTAATTGCACTAAGGTATTTTTAAAGTTAATATTTTGACTCTTCATTTGGATAATTCTTGTTTGCTTGTTTGTTTGAAGACTGGTCTACATTACAAAAATAGAAATAAAAAATTATAAACCAATGCTAAACCAAACACAAAGTGAAACATTTACATTCAGATTGAACAAAAATATTTTGCACCAACTTAAATTGATATTTTCAGGTTTTTAATTTTTCCACAATATTTTTCTCTTGGTTTATTCTGGTGTTGGTTTGGGTTTTTTTTGGTTAGGGTTTGGGTTTACTTTTTTTTTTTTTTACATATGGAAATTAACCCCAAAATTCATAAGTCATCCAGCTGCTTTGGATGAATGACTTCAGTCATGATAGAGTTCAGCAAGGTGGAGAGTTTACAGCAGATCTGGCTATTTCCTCCTGCATCGTGTGACCTGGAGCTTGAGAGAGGATGAGGAAAAACCTGCCTTTAATTCTGTCCCATCCTCTCAATAAATCCATGCATTATGTATCACTCAACTCAGGAACTAGCCCCCTAAAAGGAAGCATTATTATTTATACCATAAATGAGTTTAAAGGCGTCAATATAAAGATGAGGAGTGACAGCGTGGCAGACAATATTTATGTACAACAGAACACTATGAGTTCACACTTATAATTTTGAACACATGGTCAAGACATCTCGTTTAGTAACACAGACAGAATGTATTTATAAATATGACTCAAGTAAGACTGATGAATCAGGGAAACTATTCCACCTTTTATGGAAACAAAAATGCTCCTGCCTTTCAGGCCATAGGGAACACAGAAATGTGAACAGCCCCTTCTGGCTATGCACTACTCAGCCCTGCCACCCCAGAGTTGCCTATTAGGCCTAGTTTTAAGCAAGGGAATGTCACTTTTGTCATGTGTGCATGGTTTTGTAGGCACATGGACTTTGGCTATTCATGGCAGAGATGACCCTCACTGTGGGGCTACCAGCACCTAGCTGTTGAGTTGGATCGGGCTGCACGTGCTGTGACCTAAAGAAAAATGAGGAATGTTTTTGCTGTGGCCCACCGCCATACACTGCTCCAGCAGCTCTTTAACTTGGGAGGCATACACTCTGGCTGTGTTTGCAGTACAGTAGTGCTGAGCAACAGGAGTAGGTCTGCAGAAACTGTTGGTGCTATAGACCTGACAGCCACACTGTTTGTGTTTGAGAGATGTTTCCTTGAGTCTAACCTGGGCCCTTCAGTGGCCAGGGCATGTACTTGAACCCCCTGGACCCTGCTTTTCAGTTTTGTTTCAGCAGAAAGGGAGCCAGCTCATGCTTGCTGAGACGCCTCCATGATACACACCACAGTGTGGCGGGTGATGGTTGAGAGATGCCCTTCAGAGGTACAATCCTGATCACATTAAAATGCAAACAAAGGCCCACCCTTGCCCACTAGTAGACATTACAGTGGATGAAAAGCTGTCTTTTTGGGATGGAGTCAGTTTTGCCCTCAGAACTGTATAAGTGAGTCAGAAACGGATTGACATTGCCCCAGGAGCTGAACACAATGCCATCTGATTGACCACCACTTCTTCCTTAGTCACCTGATGCAACACTAGTCACAGAAAAGACAAACCCTTTCTCTGGATAGAATATATATTTTGTACAAGCACTACCACCTAAAAGGTCTTGCAGCCCACTGATGGTGCTTTCTGAGAGGGAACCACCCCATTTACACATCAACTCTTCAATGCAAAAGGCAGCCAAGATCGTAGGCTGTCTCAAAATAACATGATATGACTTAAATGGAGGATTGATGTAAAACATTATGATGTGCTGCATATTCAGTAATGAAAAACATCCTGGAAACTGATGAAGGAAAAGGTCATTCGCATACTGCTGAAATCCCTTAAGAATCTTAAGGCTTTGCCGGGTGCATTGATGGATATGCGCTAATGACCATGCAAAGATGTGGTCTAAGGCTGACCACCAGCCCTCAGCCCTCACTGCAAAATTATTGACAGCTATATTGCTTATTCTTGTAGCGGTTAGGAAATGAAATGCCTTTCTCTAATCAAGTAATTGCATTAAGCAACTGCTGGGAACATTTTGCTGCTCTTGTTTAATAGCCTAGAAGTCAAGTGTATTTCATATTTGTTAACTGTCAGGAGTAGTTTTGTTCACATTTATTTTTTACCTAAAACAACACTGTTACCACTTCTGCCCTTTCAAGTAAAACTTTTTTTTTTTTTAAAGTCAACTAGTAAACACACACAAGTGAAAAGTCTGGGCAATCTTCAGCCAGTGTGCAAGAAGGAACCAAACAAAGGAATTCTGGGTAGAATTAAATACTGAACCAGTGAATCTGGAATAACAATGATTAAAAAAAAAAAGATACAAAACCAAACCCAACAACACAAACTGGTTATAATTGAAACCATGCGATTCCTGGCAGACTTTGTACGGCTAAGATATTTTATTGTCTCTCTTTCTCTCCCTGAGACCGCTGGTGCAGTGGTTGTAGCCCACCTGCCTGCTACTGGGTGGAAGGAGCCACAGTGGCGTTGCCCTTCTGGCTTGCTACCCAGGGACTTTTCATTTCCATGAATGCCAGGAGAGACTGTGGGCTTGGGCAATCGATGTCTGTGTGACCGAGGGAGAAGCCATTGTCCTGCTCCAGCCCATGGTGTCCTCAAAGGCTCCCTTGAGCCACAAAGTCCCACATTGTGGCCACAGAGAAAAAAGGCAAGGAGCTGATGCTCAGGCACAGGTGGCTCTGGGCATCCCACACAACTCCTGGGGAGCTGTGCTTCAAAGAGAGGGAGGCATGTCCTGAGGAAAGCACCCCCCAGAAGGCTTGCTCTGGTCAACAGCACTGGTCTTGGCACTTGAGGATCACCAGGGTCACCTGCTGGGTCTGGCCCAGCTCACCCAGTGATGCTCCTTGCCTGTAAGTGTGCACTGCTCTTAGTACAGATCTGTTTGCTTTGGCAACATACTGCTCTTCTTGCCAATAATGTTACAGCTATTTTAACCTGAAGCAGTTCTCTCCAAACTGAGGAGAGGTTAATAATAGAGCAATAACCCCAAATGACAAAAGACAAGATCATTTTCAAAGATAAGGATGCAGGAATTTGAAAAGCAGTACCAGCATCTTTTGCCACCCTCACAAATTCATTAATTTCTCATAGAGGCCTATTTGGAAATGTTCAGTTTGTAAAATGACTAAAAAGGCAGGCTGCAAGGTAGCTACTTGTTACCGGTATACACACGGCTCATCACCTGGATTGTACGTTACTTTAGATGGGATGTGAAGTAACTAATGACAATAAAAGTAGGAATGGAAACAACTTAGGGTGTAAAATGGGGGCTGGTAAAGACACATAATGTACATGACACCTGACCGCCCCATCCATGTTCAGTAGTGTGCAAGGCTGAGGTTTGACAGTGGATCAACACAGCTGCCTGTCATGCTGATACATGAGGAAAATTGACACTGTAAGCCGGCCCCCAGCTCAAATATTCAAACCTGCAAAAGGTCTAAGTCATCACACGAAACGGACTAGAAGCCAAGCCCTCTTACATCTGCCAAAAGTAAAAATAACCCAGAAGCCCTGCTGACAGTCCTTGCTTGTGTTCTTATCGCCTTGTCGTATGAGTTTGTTTTATCTTCTCCAAACAAGAAATGTGGGACAAAAATGTTTTGGGAACAAGTAAAAACTACTCTGAGCCCCCTGAATTATTATTCTGTCCTCTTATTTAACATTTTCAGGCCATATTTTGAGGGTGCCTTACAGCTTTTTAATTTTATTTTTCTGCTCACATATTCTGTACTTGCTAGCTCTGATGTTTTCTTCTATGAAATCACCCAGCTGCTCGAGTGTCCCTTCTACAGATCAAGATGCAGTATATAAGGCTGAACTTGGAATGCACAGTGAAAATGTAGTGCGGCCGATCTTTGCTAAAAATATCCTCTTTCAATACATATTATTTAGTACATGTTTTCTACAGAGTTCTGCTTTGTTTTGTGGGTTGGTTTTTTAATCAGCTAAGTTTCTGTCCTGAGCAAGGAGTTATTTAGGAATCCTTAACCAGCAAGCCAATTTGTTTTGTAAGGACCAAACGTAAGGTTTGTAAAGTTGGGCAATTGCTCCCATAAATACACCAGCCAAGATGAATTTTTGAGAGCGGGCACAGGTATACCCATAAAACCTCTCCTGCTCTGTATCTAACTGGACAGGGAGAAACAGCTTTTGGAGTATTTTTCCTGATTATAGCTGGGGAGCTTCTGTGTTTGCAGTCAATATTTGAGGAGAAAAATACTTACTTTGGTCCTTCACCAAACATCAAATCGATTTTCAGCCTTGAGAACTCTCAAGCCTCCCAGAGGGGAGATGTGGAGGAAAGTCACAGATCCAAGAGTGTAGTAAGTTGAATAAGAGCTTGTATTGTAGTAAAACTGATCATTTTCATAGGTCTGGAAGCCCTGCTGGGCTTCCTGTGTGCTGAGCATGCTACAGTTGGGGCTTAGTGATCAATTGAAATTCTCTTACTTGGTCACTCCTGGCCAGCAACTGCCCGCTCCTGCAACCCTCTCCCGTGTGATAAAAGCCCTTCTGCAGCAATCGTGCTGGGCTGGTGGATCCACAGCAGCGGCCACCCAGCAGATGAAGCTGCAGGCACCTCCCTCACGTGCTGGACGCCTGATTGCTGCAGAGGTGGGGGGGCACAGGACTTTGGTTGCTTCAAAAACTTCGAGGGCTTTTTTAAAGCGTGTGGGCTGATTTTTCAAAATTCAGATTTCCTATTTTTTGATGAATTGTAGGCAAAATCATGGAGGGAAAGTACAGCCAATCTAATTACATGGGCAACCATCAAGTATCTAATTCCATTCATTAAACCGACCATGGAATGTTCATGCTGTGCTATTCCTAGCACAGAACAAAAGTGTTCTATTGCTGCTTAAAAAATCACTCAGCTGAGTGAGTGTTCAGGTCTCAGCTTCTTACATTATGAGATGTTCAGCTTGCAAAGAAAGTTCAGTGTCCATTTAGCTTGTGTATCCTTGGGAGTATAAACTTCTGTTAAAAATAGCATGAAAGAGATTCCTAGATGAAAAAGAGATTCCTAGATGATTTTTGTTTTTAAAGAGGTGATGATTTTGGAGAATGTTTACCATGCATTCAATAATTCAAGTTCAGTAAAGATTGAGACTTTTCTGAGAAAACATTCATAGCAAGCCTAGGAGAGCAAGCAAATCCAGTGGCAGGGCAGCCGAGAGAACAGCATACACTGAAGGATGACAGACAGAAAGGGGATTTGGGGGAGAAGATGAAATTCTATAAGCTGAGCTCCACTGCTAACCCTTTTGCTAACAGCTGATTCCAGCTCCTCAGACCAACCAAGAAAGGGAGAAAGAAAAGATGAAAAGAGGAAATATAGGAAAAGGAAATGAAAAGAGCTTTATTAGTAAGGTTCTTCTCCTGCCTGACCCAATTATCAGATTTTGCATTTAAGTTTAAGACAGTAGATCAAACAACAAGAGCCACTTTGTACTTTTGCCAGGAGACCATATGATATCTCTCAGTGACTCTCCTGCATGCCAGGAATAAGAAACTGTGCCTCTAAGTTAGTTTGTCTTACATATGGTGCAATGTGCAAAAAATAGCAAAATTCATAAATGACTGCACTCATGGATGATGTCCAGGATTTATGGCACTTTATCAGCTGGGGTGGGGGGAGAAGGAGGAAAAGGAAAATCTAATTATAAGTTTCCACAAATAAGCTAAAAAGGAATGAGAACTGAAAGAAAGTCCAAAGGTTGGTGTCATGCTAAGTTAGCAAAAGCAATCCATTAGAGTTATTTTGAATGAACAGTTTACAATGTTCAGATCCAAATCTGCTCTGGATATTTGGATATTTTTTCAGGGATGAACAATCTGTTATAGAAATTAATCTGAAAACACCCAAGATGAACTACAGCAGCTATAACACTGTGATACCTTATAAATGCTGAGTCCTTCATTGTCACCTCCTTGAGACCCTTTCTCTAGGTTGCAGCATTTCAGGTTCTGAGTATTTTAAGGTTGGAGTGGGATTTGTGCACTGAATGAGATAGAAGATGCCCTGAAGGGTGCTTACCCTTCTCTTCAACTTTTTTCAGCAGTACTTTTGGTAACACTGGTAAGCACTGGAACCCCTTCCACTGCACTGTGGGGGTAGAGCTTGTTTCTCTGCCATGATGTCTAGCAGTTCATAAAATAACATATGTTGCTTTCACTTGTGCAAACAAAAGCAAGGAACTGTAAGTTAACTGTGCTTAAGCATATCCCTTTAAACAAAACCAGAGGCAAATGTTTCTGAGAGATTTTATATTAGGCTCTTCTAAAGATGAGGTTACTTGCTTACCTCCCACAAGAAATGCACTTGATTTTAATGCCTGTACTTATTTTTCACCAGCTGATTCTGACACTTTAGCACATTTGTTTCTAAGATATTTTTAGTTTTGATGCATTTCATTAACACCTGTGTTTCTTAGCACAGTACCAGCTTTGTTTTCAGGGGACAACCGTACTCTTGCATTTATTATCCCCTTTGGGCTGGAAGCCATTCTAATGGACTTTACTATTATCCACCACATTCCTCAGTAGGAAACATCTAGTCTGAACTTGGCCATCTTGGTCCTAAACTTGTTCCACAGCTAGCCTTTTTGTAAAGAGAGGCTAGGACTTTTTGTCCTCCTGTTTTGCCTACGTAGTCTCATTGGAGTTTAAATATATTGTCCCTTTGCTCTGTCTTCATTAACCAACAAAGATAACAGAGCCTTCTTATTTTTATAATTTCCCTTTACACAGATGTATACACAAATAGTTATGGACAACCATCTTGCTTTAACTAGATGGCATGTAGCCACTCATATTCCAGATGTTTTTGCATTCCATTTTCTCCTCCTCTTGGTGACCAGAAAAGATTCAGCATGTGTTTGTGTCAGTAGAGAAAGTATGAAAGAGGTCTATAAAATCATAAATAGAGTAAGGAAGGTGAAGGCAACAATTATTCATTATTTCCCACTGCACAAGAACAAAAAATTAGCAGGTAGCATTTTTGTAACGAGCTAAGGAAGGACTTTTTCACATGGCTTTTAATTAAATCATGGAACCTATGCCACAGGATGCTGTAGAGGCTGAATTAGAAATTAATTCAAAGGGGTTTAAACATGTTCACAAAGAACAAATTTGATGAACCCATGGAAGTACAGGTCTGTTACTGTCTACTAAACACAATAGTCTACATGCAATTTCCAGCCCAATAAGTCCCTGCGCTACTGACCGCTAGAAGCTGTGAAGGGCCATGAGTGCCAAGTCCTACATACTTTCCTGAACCATATGCTACTGACCATTGCTGGAGACAAGATGATTCTTTGGTGTCATCTCCACATGCCTATTTTTACAAATTTGGGCAGTGAAGACGGGACAAGACAGACATGATGTACAGAACAAGACAACCTCTCATGCATCAGTGAAGTTATGAAGAGCAATCTTGCTCTTTAGCTTAGAGTCTGAGCTTGCTCAAGGAGGCAAACCTTTCTTTTCCTTTTCAGTAATCAAAAAGTCTGTCTCTGTACGTTGGGGTTTGCATGGACTCTTTCAGTTTCACCCTTGCTGGAGAAAAGTCGATCATCTTACCACAGTAGGGAAACCTTCCCATTAGCTCACATCAACTAAACTAATAGGAAGAAGTTTGTCTCCCAGTGACTGATCTTGAAGAAGTCTTCTGGAGGGGTCTTCTCACCTCTTGGCAGATGGGCTGCCATCAGCCTTGAAGGGAAATGGCACCACATGGACTCTGGTGGCTGGGATAGCCCCTGCAGGCAGAGGTGACATTCACAGCCATAGCTCTCCTTCCCACCACAGATTTCCTGGGCTGACGCAAATGTCTGGGGGAAGGTGTGTGCATGCATGGGTGGCAGTACTGCAAATCACTGCCCTGAAACCAAGCACAGCTCTACAGCGGAGATCTGGGAGCTGCTGTCTAAGTACGAAGGCTTCCTGGAAAGACCTGGAAAGCTATTCCTCTTCATTCACCCTATGGATACTGTCATGAGGAGCTGTTACTTTGCTGTCAGGATGGCTGATAACTAACAATGTTTGATTCTTTGCAAGTCAATATGGATTATAACCTTTGCTCTTAATCCAGTCCCAACCTGCTCTGTTTTCTTTCCACCTCATCCATAGTGGCATCCACACTGATGTGGATCTGGGAAGGAAATAATTTTTCTTGGAAAGATTTTGGCTACTCCATGACAGCTTCTTGTGTTGCTGAGTTTTGTGTTTCTTGGTTAAAAGCATGCTCATCATTTGCTTTTTTTTTCCTTCTTTTTTTTTTTTTTTTTCATAAGCCACGTTTGAACAAGGAAACACAAATATATAAAAAACAGCTGTTGAAATGTAATTAAAGAACAGACGGGGCCTTCTGCCAGGTCTTCTGAGAGAAATGAGAGCTTGCTCATTACTTGAACCCTCCTCTGTACCACACCCAAGCACTAGGATGCCTCGCTACTGAAAGCAATCTCTGCTTGCCTAGTGGGAATAGACAAAAGCAGATACACAGCATGTGTTAGCGGCGCTCCTGTCATGTGACTGGCTTCAGTTTGATCAAAGCAGAAGCAAATTACATTTCCATTTATACTAAACAACAAGGCTGTTTTCTTCCAAAGCAAATATTTAGGAATCAGTTGCATAAAGGAAGCCATACAGTGCCCTCTTTATGTTGTTTGATATTTTGCAGTGACTTCAGAGCTGCAGAGAGCAAAGCTGTTCTGGAACAGTGTGAAATGTACCATGATATCTGGAGAAGTAAGGATGGCTGGCATTTTTCTATGCCACAGACCCTGTTCTTTGGGTGATTTACCACAGAAATGTTCCTCTGCTT
The DNA here is from genome assembly GCF_047716275.1 of Strix uralensis. Classification (NCBI taxonomy): domain Eukaryota; kingdom Metazoa; phylum Chordata; class Aves; order Strigiformes; family Strigidae; genus Strix; species Strix uralensis. The sequence goes on from NC_133973.1 coordinate 34,700,706, forward strand.
GAAGAGAACTCTTTCTTTGAATCTTGTATCTCTAGGAAGTCTTTGGTTAAGAGCGGATAACTCTGTTGGACTACTAGGAGTGGATTCAGACACCCCCACTAGGTATCTAATGCCCTTTGAGCTGACTTAAGGAGTCCAAGATGTCCACCTGGTGACAGCAGACATCCTAGGTGACTCATGGAGGACACATGCCTTGGGAGGTGCCAGGCTGCGCAGCAACTGGAGGCCATCTGGAAAACCCCAGGGCATCTCAAATGGCACCAGATGTCTATGTGTGGGCAACAGAATCAAGCCCCCGGTGTCATTAGGAAATACTTATTTAGGGACACCTATCCCCAAGAGTAATTCATAACCCTGCCAGTTGTTGTAAAAAGAATGCAGGCTTCAGCATTTATTCAATTAGACAGCATGTAGTCTCTGATAGCTACACACTATGCCTGTCTATCAGAACAGAAACTTTTGCCTGCAGCTCAGGGATCAAAGGAATTAAAGTTAGTCTTAAGAAAGATCAGAACATAATTAGCAGAATCGTTGAAAAGAAATCTGAATGAATATGCGCGAACTACATATTATGGACATAGGAGCAGAGTTCAGAAACTGTAGGGAGAAGATAGGCTCATCCAAACCATGAAAATGGCAGAGAACTTACATGAAAGTTTTCTAAATACATCTCACAAGTTATCTGCAAAACAACTTTCTGCAAGAATACCCAATCCTCTCTCGGTCAAAGCAAAACAACTGAGAGGGAAAGCCAGTACTGCAACATTTCAAGATTGCTTTGTGTTTATAGCAGCACAACACAAAGTTTTATGTCCTGTATAACACACACATGTACATTTATCTATTGACAGATGCTGTATGTTTCTCTTTCCTGCATATCCAAAAGTCTTGGCTACTACAGTCAATGCACTAAACTTGAAAAGGCCAAGAAAATTTAAAAAACAAGGTGTTTTCTGGAAACAATAACCCCTCCAAAGAAACAGGGCTGAAATTCAAAATGAAGCAATCTGGAATTTTATTTCTGTTTAATGTTGTCTTCCAAGCTTACCTCTAATATTCCAGAGGGAACAGTTTTTCTCATGACTGATGGAAACTTAAGTCTCCTCATAGGAAGGGTTTCCCTTCCAGAAATTTAAAACTTAAAAGAAAAAAAAGTATCAGACAGTACAACACTGTGCCAAAGAACAGAATTTTCCAAAGATTTGGATGGAATAATCACTTTGTTTTACATGGCAGACAAAACCTCCACTGAAAAGAAAACACAAAGATGTGGAAAATGCAGAAACTGGACTTACAGGTTTAAGAGTCAACCAACATTATATCTGCAGAGTTGGAAACCCAGAATTATCCATGTGCTAATAACTGAAGACTCAAAAATAGAGAGTGAAATGTGAATATGTCAGAAACTTTTGGATTAAATGTAGTCAAAAGGTTAAACAATACGATGTGGGTGTCATTAGAAAGATGTGAAGGTGAATTTTGCTGGGAAATGTCAATGGCCTTCTCATGAGACCACACAGAGGCAATATCATCCTTCCAACACCATTTTCAAAATATACTTCATATGTAGCTTTTCTTAAAAAGCTACTTTTTCTTACTTAAAATCTTTACAATTGAATGTAAAGAGTTAGATCCTTAGCTAGGACAAGTCAACATGTTTCCATCCTAGCAGCTGACACCTGGCACAATGTCATCGTGCCTCATTCAGGTGAAGGTAGGAAATACCTACAGCTGCCTCCAAGTCACCTGGTAATCCAGATTTTAAGTGCAGAGCTCTGCCTCCAGGAATGGCAGGATGCTATCCCTTACATATTTTATTCTCCTAGGAAAAGGTGTGTCACATAAATAAAAGTTTCTCTTTTACACCAAGCCTAAATTTTGCTGGTTAGGCACCTTGTAATAGCCTTAACATGTATGCACATAGGGAGAATGAGAACCTATTTCCCTAAGGCTGTGACTCCTGTACTAAAAGATAGACTGCAAAACTTTGGTCTGTCCCTCTCTGGTGTTCTCATGAAAAGATTGCCTACAGGTGAGAGCCGGCAACTGCATAAAATCAGAAAATACCTTTCCAGCCCCGATTCTGCATTCACCAGTGTGAGAATGTGTTAATATTGATTTATTCAGAGCCACATAGAGAACCTTTCTCTTATGGAGTGAATTCTCAGTAAATCTTTAAGTGTTCTGCAAACAAGGCAAGTATCATTATCTCTACTTTACACATGGGAAATTGAGTTACAGGAAGGGGGATCTTATTTGCTCAAAGTCATCCACCAATTGATTAAAACCAGACTATCTGTGAATATGTGCTATTCAACAGTAGCAGAACTTGATCCTTTAGAGTGTGTTTTCAGGAACGTGACTTATGCAGTCAAGAAAAGAAGATCATTATGGGCTTGCTCCTGCAAGGTGTTGAGCTCTCTGACTCCAGCCTCAACAGCGCTTAAGAACAAGCCCGACTTTAAGAAAGTGAGTTGATCTGTTGATTTCTGTGAGATATAATAACGTGCTGAAAGTTAAACATGTGCTTAAACATGTGCTTTTTGCAGGACTGAGCCCTTTATGAGTCACCAGTGCAGTGCTACATGTTCTGCAGATTGAGATAAACCCACTACAAACCACGGCAAGCTCACTGATGGATGCATGGGCTGGAGGGATTCTCCCAACCGCTGAACGAATAAACAAATCCAAAATGGCAGGACGTTAAGCTACACACAGCAGAGTTCAACTCAGAGACTACTCCAGCATACCAAATAAAAATAATTTCAAAGCACCATTGCTGCCTGCCTTGTCAAATGCAGTGAGACCTGAAACCACAAGGAAGAGTAAGAATTAAGAAGGTATTAAGAAAGCAAGAATAGTCTGCTCTTTCCGAGGGCTTGGAGATCCCATTTGTTTGTGCCAGAGACACAGGGCTTAAATTAGGTTTCTTCCGGCACAGATGTGCTAGGAGGGGGAGAAGGAGGCAGGAAACTCAGCCTGTCCAGTGTATTTATTTAGACCAGATATCATCTAACCTCTGGACACGATTTGGAGAGCTAGGTGAGGACAAAGAGCAACGCTGGCAAAATTAATGCCCACAGATGAGTGGCTGTACAGCCCAGAGCCTCCAGGGCCCAGCCCTTGCAGGCAGCCCTGCTGCTCAGCTGCAGCAGGGAGGACCCCATCAGTGATGACTGGCTTGGCACCAGCCTCCAAAGGGCACATCTTTGGAGGAGCTGAGGTCCTCTCCGTCACTGTGACCACATGCTCTGCAAAGACCCAGCCAGCCTGATGCAATCCCCTCCTGAGCATGGCACAAGTCACTGAGGATATCAAACTGGAACTGTATAGGATCTACTAAGCATTGACCCCAACACCCAAAATAAAATGTCCCCCTCCCGCTACTTGCTGTCCATCCTTCCCCCAGCCCGGACGAGGGCTGCGAGAGGGAGCGGGTCCTGCAGTTCAGCCTTAGGCCAGCACATCTGGGCCCCAGCAAACACACTGCCAATGGCACCAGCCGGGACCCCTGGCTGGGATGGGATTATGCTCTAATCGAGCACAGACAACACTTCTGCACATTAATAGTGCTCCAGCAGCAAGTGCTGACACCATTATTAGCGTGCATAATTCTCCCCAGTGTGGTTGTTGCCATTCATTTAGTTTTATTTTCTCTCGTGACTGACTGACTGCTTAAATGCTCTAACGAGGCTCACATGTGATGCAGCCCGGGTGGGGAGGATTCAGGATTCAGTTTGGTTGCTCATACCAATGTGTAGCAGCATGACATTTAAACAGGGGGTAGCTAGCATCTTAAATTTTGTATATTCCATAGCACAAGGCTGATATACATGCACAGAATAAAAATACTCTAATTAGCAGGGAAGGAAATGCATACTTCTATGCCACTGATTAGTTTTTTCTACTGAGAATGTGTGTGTCAAAATGATGTTGGCTACCAGCTGGCAGCAAGCTCTGAGCCTCAGATTTCGGGTAGAAAAGGCCTGGCTGTGGAGGACCCTTTTGGCCAGCATGCTGCAAGTCAGCCACAATGCATTCATAGAGAGGAGAAGGAAAAAATGAAGGAAGAGAAGAAAAAGCCTAAAGAGAGGAAAAATTTACAGGCATAGCTTTGTACCAACAGAGTTTATTTGCTCTGCTACCTTGTAAATACAAGCAAGCCCTGTGCAGAAGTCTGCTCCAGCCCATGGAAAGACTCCTTCAGGGCACCACATCCAGAGGGAGAGGTTGGAAAGCCAGTGTAGGCTTATCGCAGCTCGCACCTGGGAGACAGGAAAACCAGGACTGGCCCGAATACCTCAGTGGCAATATTACAGGCACATGGGCTCCTTTCTCCTGCTGCTCCCAGCACTGTCCCCGGCACACAAAGAAGGCGCGTGCAACTGGTTTTTGCTAATGGTGTGTGTGAAGTCCCCAGACCAGCTGCCTTGCGCCCCTTCGCCTTTTGCTCTGTTTGTGTCCACGGGCACAGGAGATGGGATCAGCACTCCCTGGTGGGAAAAATCACAGTGAGAGAAATGTAGAGGTGTCCTCCAGGTGCAGCCAGTGCTGCTCTGTCCCCTGTCAGGGACAGTGATGGAAGACACACCGGGCATGGGGAGATACACTGCAACTGGTCACCCCACAAGAAGGGGCTGCAGCTGCTCAGCCAACCCCACAAGCTGTTGGAAATCACAGGTGTTTAAAAAAATAAAATAAAAACAAATCTAAAAACCTGTATACCCCTGGATTACTTTTAGGATAGTCAGAGGTAAGGCAGACTGAAGACAATGTAAACGAGTGGGTTGAGGTGATGATAGATGATGGGTGATTTCTTTGTGCTGTGAATAACCTGCAGTAAGCTGCAAGCTACTTGCCACATTTTTGGCTGGTCAAGTGTGTTTAGGAGGATGCAATTATTCCTAGAGAATTAACATTTTCTGATGTGCAGTGCCTACAGCAGGTAAACCAGGCTCAATGGCAGAGGTCCCACAACATTTGGCCTACCACCCCACTACAGCAGAGCGACCTTGCCCGCTGCTCCTGGCCTTTGTGGAGCTTTGAACTTCAATCAGTGCCAGACTGGCAAATTTTGTTTAGTCCGGTCTGACTGTCCCGCAGGCTCCCTGCTGAGGGAGGGCCAGGCCAGGCACAGTCAGGTCTTTGTTCAGTGAACTGCTGCCTAAAGATTGAATTAAATCCCATTTAGTCTGCTCCGCAGCTGCAGTCCATGTCCCTACTGTTTCAGACGGCAGCCTTCATGCGGGGCAGGGAGGGCTGGCGTGCCTGACGGTAGCTCCTGCGACTTGCCAGCTGGCTTAGATGCTCCTAAGGTTGTCCTGCTGTGGGCTCCCAAAAGAAAGAGCAAAGGACAGGGCAAAAAGCCATCCTGAAACAGCGACACTGAAACCAACCCTCATCTAAAACTTCTGTTAAACCTCGGGAATATGGGAGCTGCAGAGAGAGGGGACGGGGGAAGAAGCTGGAAGTTGAGGTTGCTGTGATTTAGTTGATGGGTTGTTGAGGTTATCCTCTTGGAAAATGAGCACTAGCAGGAGACACCAAGCACCTCTGCTCTCACTGGTCCCACCGCCACCCTGCTGGGCTGCGCAACGTGATGCTGCTCAGATGACAGGCCCTGTGCCTCAATCCCTCTCCGTGTTTAAATGGGGAGTTGTAAATGCCGCACTTTGTCAGGCCGACAAGCTGGAAGGCGCTGATTTGATGTCGTAGGAATGTGCTTTGGATACAGATCAATATAAATGTTTATTTCTGGATGTGGGAGCCCAGGTTAGGAGCTGACTCTTTCCAAAAAAATACTGAGTTCTGACTTCCAGTCTGGCGGGTGCATCACCAGCTGATGACCAAGGGGTGGGGGATTGCCTCTGGAAACTCCCACACCAGAGAAGGGAATCCCCACTCTCTTTCTTCGAAAGAGGTGAATCTGAAAAAGATTTGGGGACCCAGTTCAGCTGAGAATGTGTTGTTTTAACAGCAAGCTGAAAATTTCTGCTGAACACTCCCCTCGAAACAAATCAAAACCAAACCAGAGCAAGGAGTGCTTGCACTCTAACACATGCTGCAACCACTGCCCCTGTTTGCTTATAAAACTATAACTTTTTGCTAGAATTTTGCTCTTATTTAATCTTCCCACCACACTTTGGATTTTTGCTTCCCAGCTTGTTAGGGTCTTGCAGGTCTCAAATTTCTATCAGAGCCTGTAGAAGAGTCTCTTGCATGAGCCCTAGTTGAAGACCTTCTTTCTGAGTCATTTCTTGCTGCCTTTAAAACTGGCACTGGCTGCCACCGGTAAATTCTACTTGACATAGATTACACTGCATTTTCCATGCTAACTAAGAACAAAAAACATAACCACAGTTTTTAGAAGACTTTTCTACTCTGGGTTTCCTAGAGAATGAGTAGGAAGCACTCTAGTTAAGCATTTCATTTCAGAAACCAGTATTTTGTGTGGAGTTTTGGTGCAATCCATGCCCAGTACCCGCTCAAACCATGAGCTCAGTGTCAAGCTTGCAAAGGACCACTTATTAAAGACAATGTCAGGGAATAACTGAAATGTGAATTATGTCTAATTCCTGAACAGACTCCATGACCTGCAGCTCAGCAACTCCTGAGAGCAGCACAGCGAGATGCTGGGTGGGAGATCCACCTTCAGACATGTGAGGGGGGAATATCCTTCAGGGACCACTGGGGCAGCTTTTTGGTGCTGAACTAAGACCAGATTTCAGTCTGACTGGCATGCAATCTTATGGGAAAGCAACAGAGAAGAGGAAAGAAACAACCCCTTTACAGAAGGCTTAGGGTTTGTTTGCGTAATATAATAATTTAATAATAACAAAGTGTGGCTCTGCATCAGCAGGCCATTCAGTTTTTGTTCTCCAAACCTAGGTCAGCCTGTGAGGTTCCTGCTGTAGTGCCTGCATGTGGAAAGCAAAGCTTTTTGGACAATAAATGACTGCCTCACAAGGAACACAGTGTGCAGTACATGTGCAGGCACTCGAACAAAAATGCAAATACAACTCTACAGTCTCCAGCTATTCCGGTCTGAAATAATTGCCAGCAAATAACTCCATTTAGTGAAAACAAAAAGGACGCTGCTGCTCAAGAAATTCTCTTAACAAGTTGTTTGCAAAATCACTTGCTTTTTGGCATAACTAAAGAGAACATCTACACGACCCATATGCAGACAGACCCTGTTCCTGTGCCCCTGCTTGGGGCAGCCCAGACATGAACCTCCTACAGCCTGGAAGGATTTGAGGCATCCTCAGCCCCTTGGTGGGACATATAGCCCCAGGCAAGTTAACATGGAGCTATGGCTCCCCTGGCCAGAGCTGACTTCAGCCAGCTGAGAGCAGGGAAGAGCCAACATGGGGTTGTGCAGCAGCAGGTCTAAGCAGGGCACCGCAACCCAGCAGTCAAGAACTTTGTTCCCCAAAAAGTTTGGGATTAACCTTTCATTTGGGATAAACGTGAAGACAGCAGTCAATTCCTTTAGGGTTGAAATAAGAGGAGCCCAAAGCCAACAGAGAAGGGACTATGGAAGACACAGCAACAGCATGGTGCCACAAAGAAAAAAACCCATGAGAGCTTTAAACACTGGTTGGGCTGAGAGAGGCTTGGAGCCACCATCAAAGAAACCGTCGTCTGTTTGATTCTTACTGCATTCAGGGAAATAAGGCTTCGAACAGTGTTTGTAAACAAACAGGATTACAGCAAACAAATATCTGGCTCCAACACTAGCATCTACAGCTAGCAGAAACCCCCTCAAGGCCTCCAACTACTGTCCTTTCCACTTGGTTCAGAAAGAAGGAAAGGTGTCGCATCTTTGCACCACCAATGTCAGATCAGTTGTGCTCAGCAAGAGTGATCCTCAGCAGATGAAGCACCATGAAGATCAAGGCCCTTCTCAAAAGAGAAGTCACAGATTTGCCTTCACATCCAACCACCAAAACCTCCTGTACAGTCTTCTCTCAATCTGTAAAGCTGCAGTAAAACATTGAGCAGAGATGTCCAGAAGGGAGCCTGTTTCCTGACCAAGAAACTCAATATCTCCATCCCACACATGCCACTGTCCCTACACACTTCTCTGCTCACAGCAAGACTGGCCAAGCAGGCAGGCTCACTTATAAATCAGGATGTCCAGCAGCTGTCAGAGACAGGAATCCTTCACTGAAAGCCTTCTCCTGCCAGCGTTTAATTCAGGAAGCAGCCAGTCTGAGCGTTTCACCTCTCTCTAGCTGCTAGAGTATCATGTAAGGACAGAGGTAGCAGCTAAGGGAGAGAGATTTAGCTCATAAAGGCACAGCAAAACCCTTCATCTTGACCTGGAAAGCAAGTGGAACTTCAGCCAAAAGCTTGTTATGTATCTGGATAAAAGCTGAATGAATTCCACTGATTTCCTATAACAAAGGAGGGTGCATCCAAAAGCCTTTTAATCACTTTCAAAAGTGTTAAGAAAGTTTTATCTACTCTTATTAAGCATTAAAGGATTTTTTTATTTTTATAAATACAAGGAAAATTCAAAACATCTGGAGCCTAAAATAATTATTTAACACAGACTGTTTGGGGTATGAAATCCATAAGCTTTACAAAATTCACCCTGTACTACTCACTGAGATGGACTGATCAAGGAAATCCAGATGACTCAGACTTCTTCCTTTCCTTCAAAAGAAATGGCTGGCAACAAAAAATCTTCTGTTTTCTATATACGGGCACAATTGGATGGTCAGTCTCCTTGATAGCCAGTAAGCTATTAATATATACACTGTAGTCACCCTGCTAATGAGCTTGCACTAATGGAAATGGATTTGGGGTCTGGTTTATGAGATCATATCGCGAAGTGCAAGGGTAAACTGGAAAGCACCAAAAAATTGTAGATAACTACACAATTATCTTTATAAACCTCTGTCATTGGCTTGCTGTAAACGTCTCAGACTTTGTATAAGAACTTCAATGTAATCATGAACACGCACTTACAGTGCACAAGTTATTTCAGACTAATTACTTCTTGTGGATACTCTCAGTGGGCATCAGGGCAAGGTACCTTTCTTCACTTTCAAAATGCAGTGTAAATTCATTGCTGAGTTACCCCTCTGATATTTCCTCTGCAAACAGGATTTGGCATGAGGGAAGAGGGGCTAAAGCTGTTACAGGACAAGAAAACGAATAAAACTGGGCAGTTTCCAGGTCAGCACTGCTATCTCATACCTACATTACTGAAAAAGATAAGGTAATTTCACATTGTACTTTAAAGCAAATGGCTGACTCCTCAAATATCTACTGCAATCATCTCAACACGCACATAAAAGTAAATTTGAGTTTACACTATATCTCTTCCTATTACAATGTCAAAGCTAAAAGAACAGCCACCATCCAACTATGGAAATAATTTAAAAAACTTTAGGGTGAAAATACATAGTTTCTAGAGTGGTGTGGTTAATTGCTACAGTCCACCACACTTAATTATATAGATATGGTTAATTGACTAGACATTTTTATATTGTGTTGATTAATTAATGTTAAATCCACTGGGTTTTTTTAGGGTTTCCTAAAACCAGCATCTTAAAAATGAGAATGCCTGTTTATGAGAATTCAGACAATACTACTTTTCGATTGGTTGTATATATATTTCATTGCTAGAAATTCTGACAGTTTATAAATAATTCTGAACTTCCTTTGATCTAAAAAATCCTACAATTCCCACCATGCAATGAAAGTTTTGCTTTATTCTGTAACATTTCAAAAATAGCAAGTGCAGGAAAATGTTTTTCTCTGTGAATGAACCTATCGCACTAAGCTGATTTACAAGTTTGATCATACTGTGTGCACAATTCTGGATGGGGAGCTCTGGCCAGGGTTTAAGACAGAGGTGCCAAATCCTTTGACACAGGCTGTTCTCATGGCAGGTCCAGCCCTCCAGATGTGGGAAGTGCTGGGGAGCTCATGGGCAATTCCAGTCTCATGACAACTCCAGACCAGTTCTGGAGGCCCAAGAATTGTGGTCATTTCAGATAAACATTTTGGCAGACATAGATGACAACATGCTGACAGCTCACTCTTCATCTACCAGTGATGCTCCTGTTGATGGCAGCTGCTCTGTGAAAGCAGGGGAAGAAAGTATCCAAACAAGATGCTCTCTAGGACTGTTGGCACTGAAAGGGACACATTTCCAATTTCACTTTTTTGTTTGTAAAACAAATTGTCTGAATTGTAACCAAAGTTGCATGCTGACAGCAATTCTGCAGTTCAAAAGGGCACCAATCCAAAAGATAGTAGCCAGTAACGAGGGGACAAAAGTTAGAAAGCCAAGCAGTGGACAGAGATAGGTTTCCTGGAAGTACACTTACAGAAACTGGCAAGTTTTTGCTGCCCAGCTATACTCCTCCGGGTTTAGCACTCCAAATCTATCTCCTTGGAGTAGTGGAAGTGAGTCAATTATGAAGTGATTGAGATCATTAAGTACTTTCCTAGAACTAAGAAGGAACTGTCAGCCTGTGGAATCCCATGCATTTCGCCTGCAGGGCAGAAGAGGTAGATAACATTAGAGGGAAAGAAGGTGGACCCATCTTCAAGGGTTTTGCACTCTTGCCAAAGTTTCCTTTTTTTAAAAGCCAGGGGAGAACACTGGTAAAAATCCTTATGATCATCCTATTCAAATCCTGTTTTCCCACATTTCATAGTTTTCCCAGTTGAAAGAACAGTTACATGTGTAACGTATTAAGGAGCACCACCAGCTCCATTCAAATTTAGTAAAGACTCCTGTGACCCCCATGGAGTAGGGCTCTCTCTCCAAGAGAGCAAGATGGTAGCCCAGGGATGACAGAGCATGGAAACTAAATGGTCAGCAATCCTAATCTACTGGTCTCAGATTCCTCAGTCATGCTGTTGTAGAGCAATTTGTCTGGGTGCAAAGCTTAGGGTGGGATACGTCTCACCTAATTTTAGCTTTGTCTTGTCTAAGCCAGTCTAAACTATGCTCCCTTTATAGTCACTGGAGGTTAGAAAGGCACTGCCAGAGGGTGATTCAACCTACTTATCTTAGAGACTTATCTTGTGATGGGAACAAACCCTATATGGAGGTGCCTCTCTCCCTCTCTCTCCCCTCATTAACTAGAGAACAGACAAACTTGAGCTAGTTAGGTGAAATGAGCCTCATCCCATACTTCTTGTAACTTTACAAGTCTCCCAGAGCAGCAGACACCTTTTCCTGTGCATTTTTTGGAACTTGCAATCTTCTGGCATGCAGATCCAGAGCACAACTTCCTGACATAAATCTGAAATAGTTATTATCCTATCATACATGCAAAGTTTTTTTTCATCAGCTGTACAAACTGATCTAACAGCATTAGTGTAATGACTAGAAGATATTTGTTTTCTGACCTTTTTCTAAGGCTTAACTTCATTATGGTGATTACAGCTACCAGTAAAACAATAACATAACCTCTCAACCAGTAGACAATGTAATAAATTCCCCTAAAACTTCCAAAGCAATTGCACAAGGCTTTAGATATGAACCCTCCACTAGAGTCAAAAGGAACTGCATGGCTAATGCTCCACACACTTCTTTGGAAATGTGTGTCCTAATTATTTTTCCAGTCTGCAAAAGCAGTTACTGCACCCAAGTTTAATATTAAAAAGAGTGAAATGTCGATGGGCTGAGGTGTATCCTAGTTTATGTACACGATGCCAAAATGGCAGCGAGATAGATATCTAATTCAGGGAATATATACATATATCCCCTTTTAGACCTTTTGTAGCAGTAAGACAGCTGGTAGTGAAATCACTGGTACACATGCAAGTGAGTCAGAGAGGAGAAAGGGTAATGGGAGACTCCCACAAGTGGGAAACTCAGTGGATCTAGACATAACTATGCCAAACCAATTTACAATTGCACATAGTTAAGCCATGATTTGTACTTTGATGATGAGTGAACAAGAAGGGAAAGAGCTGCCTGTGAGACATGACTCATCCATTTCTTTTTCTTGAAGGAAAAAAAAAGAAATGAAAAAAACCACCCTCGTGAAAGAGTGCTGCTGTATGACATCACCAATGGTAGAAATATACATGAAAACATTTCTTGTAAGTTCTAGGGTCACAGCTCTGCCGTTAGCTGCACCCAAAGCAGCACAGCCAGCTCGGGAGAGGAACTGACTGATGCTGAACTGCAGACACACCCTATTTATGGGACATAGATGGACATGGAAATAACAGAGGGCCTAACTTGGTATCTTAACATACCTGAGAAGAAATCAAACCAACTCTTTTTTTTTTGACATGTGTGGAAAGAATGTCCTAAAGTGTTCAGGAAATCCTCCCCAGCTTTGCTTTGGACAATGTTTCTGTCCTAAATAATCCAAGAACCTTGGAAAAGTGATTGCAAAGGGAAAAGCACATCTTTCTCCTGAAAGCACAAGCAGTGTTTCAGAGAATAACTGCAAAGCCAGAAGAGATGTCCTGCACTGAAACAGAGGAACTGACAAGTTCATCTTGAAATACCGTAAGTGGCTGCACTTACTTAAACAAGCATTTAGGGACAGACTCATAAATACTGCTGAAATTCCAAAAAAATCTTTAGGACAGTTTCCTAAATGCCTTTGCAAACTCAGGCTTTAGGTGCCAGCAAGTTCAGCTGGGCCATTGCACGCTGCTGCTGCTTCTTGCCTTGAGGCTTTCTGAACTGGGGGTTTCTGCCCGGTCCTATCAGTGGCTGTGGGCACGCATGGTATGGCCAGTTACACACCAGACAGCCACTATGGCCACCTGGGGAAATGCCCTGCTTTTCAGCAGGAGCCGGTGGCCCAGGGCACCCCGTGGGGCATCCCGTCCCTTGCATGGCGGCAGCCTCTAGCCCGGCCCCGGGGCTGCCCGTGCCCTTTCCTGGTGCTGCACACCAGAGGGCAGGAGGTGACCACGCACAGCCCCAGGGCTGGGGCTCCCTCCTGGCCGCCCGGCTGGCTTTAGCATCAGGATTTGAAAGGGAGCCAGGCTGCACCTCCCTGCACCTTTACCTCATGCATCCTTGATCCAGCTCGTAAAAATCAGACTTGTAGCTGATTAGGGCTGCAGGGGTGACCCAGGTCACCAGCTCTGTCCTCCTCTACAGCAGCAACCATAGGGCCTCCTGAGAATTAAATGAGAGTGGCCCTGAGAAGGGCTTGGGGATAGCAGTGAATGGAAAACTGACTATGAGCCAGCAGTGCGTGCTCACAGCCCAGAAAGCCAACCGTATCCTGGGCTGCATCAAGAGAAGTGTGGCCAGCAGGTCAAGGGAGGGGATTCTCCCCCTCTGCTCTGCTCTCGTGAGACCCCACCTGCAGTGCTGTGTCCAGCTCTGGGGCCAACATAAAAAGCACATGGACCTACTCGAGCAGGTCCAGAGGAGGCCACGAAGATGATCAGGGAGCTGGAGTAGCTCCCCTGTGAGGACAGGCTGAGAGAGTTGGGGTTGTTCAGTATGGAGAAGAGAAGGATCTGGGGAGACCTTATAGCACCTTCCAGTACTTAAAGGGGGCTACAGGAAAGATGGAGAGGGACTCTTTTATCAGGGAGTGTAGGGATAGAATGAAAGATAATGGTTTTAAACTGACAGAGGGTAGATTTAGATTAGATATAAGGAAGAAATTCTTTACTGTGAGGGTGGTCAGACACTGGAACAAGTTGTCCAGAGAAATTGTGGCTGCCCCCTCCCTGGCAGTGTTCAAGGCCAGGTTGGACGGGGCTTTGAGCAACCTGGTCTAGTGGAAGGTGTCCCTGCCCATGGCAGGGGGGTTGGAACTAGGCGATCTTTAAGGTCCCTTCCAACTCAAACCATTCTATGATTCTATGACTCTAATTCCTTTTCTGGCTTTTTTCCCAAAACCTTATCCTGAGCGAAAGCTGCCAGAGACCCACTCCTATGCCCCTGGGTTGAACTAGGTATACCACACTGTGCAAGGCCAGGCATATGATTACACAGAATGCCCCAAGCCCATACGAACAATGCCAGCAGTGGGACCTTGTGGTTGCTGTCCATACCCTAGAACATACAGTAGATGGGATTTTCAGCATCACTTGGTAGGATTTTGGTGAAAACAGAGCAAACATGGGTTCTGGTTTATCTACAGTCATTTTCCACCCCCCAGCCTCATGGTGGTGGCCTTTTTCTTCTACAGGGTTTCATGCTGTCAGACTGCATGGTAATGAGATCTTTTTAGCAGGGGTAATTTCAACTGGAAACTAAAATGAATTTTATGACAGGTCCACATCCATGTGTATAGTCTATTCTTCTCTAAATGTGTTCTCCCTTGCCAAAGAGTGGTGTACTGTATTCAAGAAAGTAAAATGAAACCCCTTACACTATGGTTGGGATTTCTATTTCCAGGCACAAAACCAAGGCAAGCCGCACTCGACACCTGATACATTGACACTGTAGGTACTCTAAGGGATGTGTGTATAATCAGACCAGACCTGCTGGATAATCACTGTGGACTAAAAGGGAGGAGGGTATGGAGTGGTGGTGGAAGGGTAAGAGGGAGGTCACAAAGGACCATAGGCTGGACACCCAGCAAGGTACACCATGGTGTAACAGGCAGCACACGGCTGGGGAGGGCTAGAGCCATCCTTGCTTGGGAACCAGTTCTAAGACTTAAAGATCCCCTTGTGCCATGGGACACACACCAAAGCATGAAGCAGCACAAAGAACAACACTACAGGTGCTGCTTTGGAGTATCCTCTGTAGACTAAATTCTTACCATAATCTCAAGGAGAATGCATGGGACATACCTGAAATCAAAATGAGGTGGTGGGTTACTTCTATATCAGAGACATTCTCTTCTCCACACCCCCTTGGAGTTTAATTATGATGACCAGCAAAAAATTACAGCAAAGACCAAATCTGCTCCAGAAAATATAGATAAGCCAGAGGTGTAAGATAGTTGCTCTGGGATTGGAGGGTTTTTTTGGTTTTTTTTTCTGGTTTTTAATTAAAGATGGAGCCTCTGGGTTCATTCTGGCAAATTTTTTCTTCTTCTTATCTTAAATATTTTCCATCAGCTGGCTTGGAAGCTCCCATGTTAGTATGAATGTTTGTGGTGTTGGCACAGGTTGCAGTAAGAAATCATCAACAATGGCACCAAAGCATTAATATAAAGCAGCATTTTTGTGGCTGTGTGAATTTATTGCTTGTGAAGGGTGACTCACTGATAGCTGTGGAGACTAAGATCCTCGGTTAATCCATAAAAGAGAGAAAGCAAACAATTCTCCCACTCGCCATTCCCCACAATGCATCTCCTTTCACAATGACCAGCTTCAGAGGTAAGAGGAGACACTGCAGAACACGCAGGCAGCCCAGTCTCCGCTGGGTCTGCCAGCAAACAAATTCACAGTCAAGATATGAAGCAGCCCACTCGTTCCACAAAGGAGCAACCTGAATTAGCAGACAGTTTGTGGCATT
This sequence comes from Strix uralensis, assembly GCF_047716275.1. Taxonomy (NCBI): domain Eukaryota; kingdom Metazoa; phylum Chordata; class Aves; order Strigiformes; family Strigidae; genus Strix; species Strix uralensis. The sequence continues at coordinate 34,716,136 of NC_133973.1, forward strand.
TGATCATTCCTAAAACATTTGTTGGATTGGGCTCGGGTGCCTTACACCATTCTCACCAGAGCCATGACAGCTTCTCCTCCTTGTCCAGTATGGGGTCTCTATTTATTTGGGAATGGCTGCTGGACAGACAGGTAGCAATCACCTTCTGTCTGTTGTTGAAAAGCCACCGGGAGAGTAAACCAGATTAATGTACAGGGATGTTTTGGTTAGTTATATTACTATGTGCACAAGCAAATGTGCGAGGCCTTGCATGTTTGCAGTGGCAGCTAATTCCATCAGCCTCTCAGGGAATAACATCTTTATTTTTAAGTGTGCTGCAGGCTTACAGTAAAGTACTCTGCTGTTGGGCTTCCCCGGATGCAAACACACTATTATTATCATGTAGCTCCCATTTCTGCATATTGCCAGAGCTTTCCCTTTGCCCACTTCATATAAACATGCAGGCTCGCAGGGGCAGGATCTGTACCTTTGAAGTGACTCTCACAGGACATTACAAATCTCCCTGGAAATCTACCACAAACTCTAGTTTATTTTTAAAGGTTTTACTTTTTGTCTTAAGAGCAACAGCTTGTCTGCAGTCCTGGAAACACCATTAGGGGTCTGTGTGACTCAATTTATGACTCAGGAAACTGCTTATTCTGTCTTTCAAAGCACCACATTTTTAGATCCAGACTTCAGTCAAATTGAAGTCAGATTAAACTGATTTTTTTCCCCTTCTCTGAGTAATTTAATTAGGCTGCACATCTGAAAAAAAAAAAAAAGGAAGAAAATAAGATAAATCCTCCCATTTTACAATAAATACCCACTGGGTTACTTACTGGACATTGAGATAACATGGTTACTTGTCCCATGTCTCACTTCTAGAAGGCAGTTCCTCTTCATACCGCTTGTCTGGTACCTGTGGGCATTTCAGGGGTGCATTTGTCCACAAATATGTTGTGCAGCTGTGTCCTGACATCATCCTCAGAAGTCCTGCCTTGACAGTGGCAACACCTCCTGGAATAAAGCTACCGCACAACCTCAGCACTTCTAGCTGTGTAAATCCTTCCATAGACCAGACCAGACAACACAGCGAACTTGCTTTGGTACAAGAAACATGTCATTGCACAGCCTCCAGTTTGTAAAGCAGCTCAAAAAACATGGTTTTGGTTTAGCAGGCCACTCTCCCTCCCCTCGACCCACACTCTCCCTTCAACACAGCTAAACTAGCTGAACTAGTTGAACACCACTTTGTAGCTTTCATCCTTCTGTTTCTACCTAAGACAATTTCCACAACATTAAGTTCTTGAAACAGAACACTCCTCTCAAACTGAAGATGCCCAAAATTAAAATCCTGATTTTACTGCCTGTTCCAGCTTGGGCTTAGCACTGAGATTCTCACCGGCTACCAGGATGACCTCTTTTATCTTGTGGGCACAAGGGCAGAACGGTTTCTCATGCTCTGTGCCCTCCTCAGTCCACTTCCATGCTCTTGCAAGGAAAAAAAAAAAAAAAAAGGACAGAAAAACAAAAGCCCATTTGTTCACCTAGTGATTTAGGAGGACTCCAGAAAACCCCTATCAATTCCAGGATTTAAAGCCCTCAGCTCTCCTCCACATCTCTCTGCCAGGGGCTGCTGCCTCTGTGCCAGGGCTGAGGAGATGTGGAGGCACCCGGAGCCCCAGCCAGCCAATTTCTATGACAGTCGGTGCTGGCACGAGGTGGGGTGGGCAGCCGGGGGTGGTTATGCCGTAGCACAAAGCTGTATAGAGCCAGCACTGCACTTACCCAAACCACAGGCACATAAGCATGCACACTGTGGAAGGTGGACCTTGCTCTTCACTCGCAACAGGGGAGCTCAGCAATGAGAAGCTCACTCTGCAGGGCACGTGTTTCCCTGCATGGCGATTTGCAAAGACCTATGAAGTCTTTACAAGCTCAGGGCTGTATGATCTGTCTGCAGCCATGTATCTATGCAATCCTCTCCCTTCCAACCCCATGGCCGTTGGGCTTTGTCTGTCACCACACTGAAAAATGAGGCCCAAGAGTTTAATTTAAAATGGGGGTAGGGGGTGTAGCTGCTTTCCTTGCTATGTAATAGCAATATGTAAATATAATATATGCATACAAATTCTGATATATTACATATGAAATTAAATTAACTGCTGATTCTTGAAAAGCTTGCATCACTTGTGAGTGGCAAAGCCATTGACTGAGGTAATCGCCATCCAATACCAATAGCACATTTATACCACACTGACACGCTTTCCACACATAACACACAATTTGCAGGAAACCTACTTTAAAACTAACATTTTTAGAACCACCTCTAAGCAAGATTTCCTCCTCCCCCTTTCAGTTCAGACAGCTTCTCTCTATTTTTTTGTAAAAACCAGAAATCTGCCAAGTATAGAAATGAAGGAAGAGAAACCCTTTCCTTTCCCCTCCCCCAGGCTAAAATATTTTAGAAATCTGTACAAGTGACCTAGACTAAATTTTTTCTATTACTAAAGCAGAATGCACAGTTTAAGGAAGCGATTAGGTGATGTGCTTGATGTACTTGGGAGGACAGAGGACAGAGTGATGCTGTGCTTGAAATGGTGAGGAATGAGAAACCTCTTACGGTAGGAAGGCAATTAAAAACAGGAGGTGAATGTACATCACAGGTCTGAAGTTGCTTCCCTTTGCCTGACTAAAGGAAAAGAAACTGTTGGAAGGAGAAGAAATAAGACTGTGGTAGGGAAAGCCCTGGCTTTGCTCCATATTACTTTCTTAGGATGACGCTGGTGAGGGTAACAGAGGAGTTTGGGTTTTGTTGGCGTTCCAACACTCGGTCACAGCCCTGAATAGCCAGGAGCTGCCCAGGACCTATAATCGCACCCAAGTAATGCACCTGTGTTACGAAAAGCAGTCACACTTTCCATCACTGAGGGGTGCCGATGCAAGTCCTGCCAGCTCTTCTGGCTGCTTCACCCCGCTCCAACAACATTGCCTCTGTCTGGAATAGGCATTACGGATGAAACCAAGGGGAAAGAAATTAAGCTGAATAGGAGGAAAATTTGCTACCATATAGCTTATTTAGACTGCAGACTTGTCTCCCAAGGGAAGTGGTAGGAAGCACCATAGCCTGAGTCATTTAAAACTGCACAGGACAAAACGATCAAGAAGGCAGAGTAGGAAACTATCCTGCACTGGCAGCAGGGGAGCGTGGGTCACTGTAGATGATACTATTGCTGAGTTTCCAAGTGGCTATGAAAATATGGCCAGGCCAAGAGGAAAACATCCACTCCAGGCTTTTAAAAGCAGAGCATCTGAAGCCTCTTGATAATTCCCAATTATTAATTTTTTTTCTGGATAACCTTGCATACGCAGACTTCTGCCTACACCTCAGCTGCTCATTGGAAAACCAAACAAAAAAACAAGTGTGAAATACTGAGCTGTACGGAAAACCAAACAAAAAACCAAGTGTGAAATACTGAGATGTACACTTAATTCCTGACAGGGCAGGAGTCATCCAGCTATTGAGTCAGGGTTTGCAAAAAGTATTTTCCGGGTTTTGTGCATGAGTCTGCAGCCCTGGCCTCCAGAGGACAGACCCTATATCACCCCCTGTTCTGCTGCTCTGTCAACAGCACCTAGGTCCCAGTAATGCTTTGTGTCACGGAAAATATGAAGGAAGGTTTAGAATTCAGATAAAAGTTTTGTTCAAGGCCAAGCATTTTTTTTTTCTACGTTGGTGGAAAGAAATAAATATAATATTAAACTGTATCTGAAATACCTGGATTTTTGTTACAGTTCGGGTTAACCTGAAATGGAATTAAAAAGAAGAGTTGAACTTGACCACTTAGGCAGTTTTTTCAGACAGCCCTCCTCATGCAGCTTGGCTTTAACTCTCTGCTTTGCATAAACTTCCCATATGACTTTGCACAAGACAGTTATTCCCTCTGTCTCACTTCCCTTTCAGCAAAATAGGAGGTGGTGGGTCCCCGCTTGCCACTCTCTGTCCATCTTTGCTTGGAGTTACCAGCACTGTGAGGTAAGGCCTGCCTCACAGCCCTTTTAAACACTTTAAAGTTGCATAGAGGACAGCCTCTTAAGCTCATCGGTCCCCATCTCCAAAGCAGCTGGGGGAAATGGAGTGAATCTCCTTGCACAGCAACAAGCAGATCACTGGCTGTTTCTCACCCTGCTCCAGCATCCACCTCCACCATGTCTCTGCTAGAGCTCTTTTCCTGCAGACCCAGCTGCCACCTGCCAGCGGTGCCTTGCCACAGCCTTTGCAATCCCTACTCCTCCTGGACTCCACCTTTTCCCGAGCATCCCCTTGGAGACCCAACACACACTCGCTCCATCTATCCCAGTACCTGTTCTTGACAAAGTAATAACATAATTAGTGTATACTCTAGATAGCAAGTGAGCACATGCTGTTAAACCAAATGAACAGGTTCTAGTGATTATGGCGTGCTAATTAATGGTTTTGAACAGGACAGGCTTAGAGGGCAAGATGAAATTTCACTGTCGTAGGACATCAAACAGACATGTACATAAAAAGAGCCACTGGTCAAAAAAAAAAAAAAATCTCATGATGGTAATTGAGAGGCAGATGCATGGCTCTCAGAGGGAAAGTTGGTCGTGTGTGCATTGAATAACAGGCAATTATCGGCGGTTTTACTGTTTGCCCTAAAGAATGTAGAAGAGTGTCAAATGGAAACTTGAACTATGGGGGTGGAAATAGTACGGCATCCTTAACCCTATGCCTGGGTCAAATTTGTTTCCATAGTTAAGTTTTTTGTGAAAAGTCTAAGAAAGTTTTGCTAGTCCACCTCTGTGAATGTGCACTTAATGCAGATCCATTTTGACTGGTCAGAAACTCAAGGGAGAAACACCAGGACGGAGGTACCAGTGAGGAAGCATCTGCATGTCCCTGCTCACCAAACTGCTGTTCCCAGCAGGACTTGTCTCCATGTCTGGGAGCAACACGTCCTGGCCTGGCCAGGAGAAAGCATGGGAGCATTTTCCAGACAGACCTTTCCACCTTTTCTGGTGGGTCCCACACCGACATGGCATTGTTACCTGAGAGCCTGTGCAAAAAAACCATCCTTTGGCCTCAAGCCATGAGATGTGAAGTTATTTGCCATATCTGGCAGCTGCGTGCTCTACCCTAGAGGAAGACCAACGTATGAAAGCCACGATTATTCATGTTTAAGCATTGGCCTGTGAAATAAATGTAAAGTGTGTTTACCGTGAAGTGTTACAACAAATAAAATATTTAAAAAGCATACTTCTCAGCCAAGTGATTTTGTTGCTCCCTTTGGTATTTACTGTACTAACTTTTGAAGTTCAGATTAATATTTATATTCAAACTATGAGTGCAAATAGAAATCAATCCATCTTTTTCTCTGTTTTCTACAGAATATGGTGCCATTACGCTGACCCTATCTCTGGCCTAAGTTATCATTCCTTTTAAAGTTACCAGGTGCTCAGCAATCGGAATTACAGACTGAAATGGTGCCTCTACTAAAAACTCCAAGGAGAACATGTACTGGATTCATTTGCTTCTAACCTCGGGCAAACCATTTTCATCAGGATGTTTTAGTAATCTTTCCCTGAAACTTTTCTCCCTTCTCTTTAGTGCAATCGGTAGATTAGATATTTTTTTTTTATAAAAACATACTTCAAGTGGTTTAAATTGGGTGTATCCTTTCACTGAAGAACATACTGATTTTCAGGGGATTACAAGTGGTCAAAAATAGAGAAAAGTTTCACAAAACATCTGAAATATGTTGAAACAGAACATCTGGGCACTCTCAACACTAGCTTAAAAGTTTTACTTTCCCCTTCCAGTTTTTTCCTCTCTCTGTTGAGTGCAATATATTGAATGAGTTCTTAATTCTTTTCTCCCATTTGCCCTTTTTGTCTTTTACTATTCTGCCAGTTTGCTAAACTTCCTTGGTTTTGAAGTGTTACAGATTGATTAACGCAAACATGCATCTCTGTCTCTAGGACTATAGCTTTCTAACCTTCTTCAGTGTAAAGTCTGAGGCAAAATGGAGAAAAGAAAAGCTGGCAACCTCCAGTTGTTGAATTTGGGGGGGAGGTGTGTGTGAGGAAGAAATTAAGTGGAAGAAAAATAATAGACTTTCACAGAAAATTAAAAGAACACACCCCCCCCCCCATTTATGAGTTGTCATTTCTCTTTTAAGAACACTTCATTAAAGACATATAATGAAAGAATTGAATAGATATATTCAGTATATTTTTAGCATTATATTTTTGCAGAAGACAATCACTTGCACGTTTATTGGAAGGTAGAGAGTCTTTAGGATCCTTAAAACCTTCATTTCTTATGCAGCTACCATTCCTAAGCAACTAGTCTCCAAAAAGGAAGCTTTTCTACTAAACAAATGGATTACTTTTTTTCATTGCCCTACATAAAAATCCATTATATATTCATATCTCCAAAGAGGACACATCCATCCAAGCCCTCTTCAATTTATTTGAGGAATAAAACCATAGGTACCTTATGAAAAATGATGGAGGATTGCTAGAGCTGAAGAATCCTACCAGCTATTTAATCTGCCCATATAAACCTTGAGCACCACCTATCATGGGGGTCTATATTATTCACACAATGCATAATTTAAGTTACAGTCAGCTGGGGATGTCAAAAGTTTTGGAAGCAACTATGCAAGTTTATGGCAGAAAAAGCCCCTATCCAAGTCAGGAAAGCATATCCTGCTTGCTATGTTTCTTACATGTTTTTCTTAAGTACCTGTGGATTGCTTTTCTCAGGGAGAAGATGTGGGACCAGATGGATTTTTGTCTGGATCTGGTATGGTCATACTTCCACAATATGAGGCTCTTGCTTTTTAAATTAAATTAAATTAAAGACTGCACAAAATACTTTCAGCCCTATTGTATCTGCAATTGTGGCTAAAATCTGAAGCAGTCAAAGCCACAGTTGTTTCAAGATGGGATCTGACAAGAAGAATAAAACCATCTTCTGTTCTCCTTCCACAACACTTCCACTGATATCAGGTGGGTCAGCTCCTCTGTGGGCAGGTGACAGCGCAGGGTCCTTCTGGAGCTGAGACCCCCTCCCAGCCTTGGATTCAGAAGCCAGCTTGGCACCTAAACCCCATTAAAAGTAAGTGGAAGATGGACTCCTAATTCCCTTGGGAATCTCTGGAAATCTGAAGTTGTGCCCCTAAGTAGACCAAATATTGTGTATCGCTTCAGAGCTGCACTCCTACTACAGTCCTCTGTAGCCTGTTTCCTATGGAAGGATGAATTGTACATAGTGAATAGATACTACCTAACATTTAAAACCTCATGCTAACACCAATGCTCAAGATGCATAAAATCAAAGTCTAGACATTCTTATCAGCTTGCTTATACACTAGCTCTTCTTCAGCATTTACACATACAGTTTCCTCCCCCCACCTCAGCTTTTAAATAAACTCCGTTGAAAGCCACAAAAGTGCTCTGGACCCTTTTTCCTCCAGAAGTCTAACGATCCTACTGAGCAGCTGGCCTGTAACATGAGTCCTGTGCCCCACGGTCTCTTTTGTGTGTGCCCTCTCAGCTAAAGAGTGGGTTATTGGGTGTCCTTTGGCAGGTGCTACTGGATTAAGGGGGCCATGCACGAATTCTGAATTGGGGCTTTTTTGCACTACTTAAGTAAACATCATCAGCTGTATAAACCTCCTTATCTCCTACCAGGGAGTTGGGATTTTGTAGGAGAATGGCATTTTTTTGTGTACATATTTCATTAAAAATTATATGATAGTTTTGTTTTCTTGCATGCAATTGTGAAATAACATGCTCTCATTCTGAATACCTTCCATTGACACTATACTGTCAATTTACCCCTGAAGACTGAGTAAAAACATCCCCAAACTTGAGCTGGCACAACAGTTGCTTTTGACAAGAGTCATCCCAACCTGCGCTACAGCAAGGGCAAGGACACCCAGCTTTATTTCTGCTGTCCTGTGCCTCAGGAAATCGACTCAGAGTTGTAGCTAATCTCTTTGTCTACTATAGCATGCCAGTTTTTTGTACTGACTAGGAAGCCATGGCATCAGAGTGGTAAAGTAATAGGGAACTATTCTTCTGCCAGTGTAAACATGAAAACCCCATAGCTGGGGTCTTAGGCTTTAAAGCTTACTGAGAGTCACATATTCACAGAAAAAAACAAACTTTCCGTGTAGCAGCAGAGCTGCAGTAGGAGGAAACTTGTGGGAGACCCTTTTCCTTGCTGTCAGGGAGCACACGAACCTGCTTTGCACTTCAAAGAAGCAAAAACCTGGAGGGGGATTTTTGTGTTGGAGATACGGAGGGGAAAGGTGTGCCCCCACTCCCTGCCTGTCCCAGGGGGTCCTTCTTCAGCAGCTTCTTCCCTCCTTTCCTCTACACCTTTTCCACTTCTATTTCCCCTCTTCTGCTGATATCCCCTCTCCCCTAAAAGCAGGCTCCTTTTTCCTCTTAGCCCTGTGGTTCCTCCTACTCCCTCCTACAAAACCCTCTCTGATATTCTTTGCTCTTTTACTTCCCCACAAACATCTCTGGAACATCTGCCCCGTGCGGGAACTCATCCAGAGGAGAAGCTTTGGCCAAGTCCCCTTGTCCAGATAGGACCACTTGGTTTTTTATAGCTCTAGTTTCATAGCTTGCATTTTTCTGCTCTAAATGCAGAATCGAAGTGCTGAATTTGAAAACTTGACCTGAAGAGGCAGAGGTAAATTCATAGAGAGGAGTCATGTCAGTACTGCTGATCCTCCAGAAATTTCTACAGTGTGAGCTTCACAGCTATTTGTTGTTCCTATGGCAAGCATATTGTTTGCATTAGGGAAGGAATTATTTCATACTGATAAGAAAAGATAGCTAATTCAGCGTAGTAGGAAAACTGTTTCATAGAGGTCAGAGAGATTTTTTGTTTGTTTGTTTTAAACTAGGAATAATAGGATTTGGTTTTACAGCTATCAGTCTTCACATCTTCTATGCCTTTTTTCCATCTACAAACATTGACCCTCCTCTCTGTCAGTTGCCCCATTTTGCTTTGGAGTGAAGGCACATGAAAAGGAGAGCTCACAACAGCATCACCCGTACAAAGCGAATACACCTGTCCTCAAGGCAAATGAGGCTGTTCCTGGGCAGCTCCCACTTATACAATAGGAGAAACTTTCATCTACTTGAGTGGTGCTACCATACCAACCTATCAACGCTTCCCTGCCCTCTACTCCTAACCCTCCATAAGGCATATCCTGACAGCAGCAGAGAGAGCTCCGAAATCCCCGTGGCGGAGCCGCCCTCAGTGCCTGCATTAGTTGCTTGCAGCCTACCACAAAGCCCAAAGTGCACAAGCAGGCTGTGCAACACCGTGTGTTTCCTGATTTACTCAGCGGCAAGCTCACCGGAGGCTGATTCATGGTAATTCATAGAATTCAGGTGCTTGCATTTCAGGGACTTTTTTAAATATGTGCTCTAGCACTGCACAAAAAGCTCCCGACTACCCAGAGACGTTCACCAAGCACACAATAGGCAGCCTTTGCCCCGCAGTTTCTAGGAAGCCATGCATCCAGGCCACCAGCACCAACCCATAATGCATCTAGAGTAAGCAACCTGGACAGCATGAGCTGTTCTACCCTCCTGTTGCACTGAGAGCTGATGAGGATGTAAGCCAGCTTTGATCCCTTAGTCAATGCCTTAGTCTACCATGGTCTTCTGTGCCTACTGGGCAGCTCAGCTCAAGGCTTATCCAGCAACTGCCTCCTCTCAAGCAAGAACCTTCCAGGCTCCTCTCTCACCCACCGCCTGCTCTTAAAATGACAAGGAATGGGTATGTGAATTGCCCTCTCTCTTTAAAGGTATCTCAGGAATTAGCCAGTCTCTCTAAGTAGGGATATACTCTTGCTGTTTCTGCTTCACCTCATCGGTGCACACAGAGGGTTTGCACTTCCAGGTTTGCCAAAACTGGCACAGCCTTCGTGGCTTCCCAGGCCATGCAATGAACTTCAGTAATCTTAAGAAAAGAGAGGGGCCCATTCATTTGAGTCCTGGCCTTCACCAAAAGAGCCGATTTAGAATTGCTGACTGTAGCAGCTGCCAAATATCCTTCATCCTAAAACACTGCCATTTAGGGGTGGCTTTGCATCTAGAAAACCAGGGATACCCACAAATAGTCTAGGAAGGATTTATCTACATTTAAAGGGATGGCCTGAAACTGCCACAAAGGCTTTGTGACATATTCTCCAGAAGAGGTGTTACTTCTTGGGTTTTAATGAAATCCCCGTGGAATGGCTCTGTCAGGCCAGTCATTAATACAAGCTGTCTTCTGTATGTCTTTCTGTTAAGAAAACAAAATATTCCGAGACAGCAAAACAGAGATGTTTAATAGTGACACTTATACTTTAGCTAGCCCTGAAGGGGAAATGACCTATTTTTGACAGTAGCTAACAAATAATGGCTTTTGTCATTTGAGTGGAAAACGCTTATCAGGAAAAATCCATTTGTATTGCAAATTATATGGTAGGGAATAGACAATGAACCACCATACAGCCTGTTTTAAAATCTACTGATAGACATTCACAGTTCACACCTAAGCAACTCTTCTGTGGAGGGTCAGAAATGTAAAACACAAGCTGTAAGCTTTTCCCTATGGTTTAAACTGGAAGCTCTGATCCGATCTTGCCAACTTGAAATCCTGAAGTTGAACCTACCACTTGGGAGTATGAGAGTTTGTGCTGAATCAGGAGAGGCAGAGCTTTGCAGAGACCTCTGAGCAAGGAAGGTGGAGGCAGAGCCCCCTCAGGAGACTGCAGATATGTGGGGTATGTGGTTAAATCTGGTAATCCTTTTAGGATTATATTTTTATATGAAACAAAACTGCAGTCTGAACTGTGCATCTCGGCCAAAACAAAGGATGGCAATCTCATGCCTACAGCAGGCTTTGGTTGAACTTCAATGTTTTAAGATTTGTCATGCTTCTTTCCAGCTCCAGCTCTGTTACTGTACTAATGTAAAGAAATGCTTTCTAGGAAGAAGATTAAAAAAATTAAATAAAAAATTGCGCCATCCAGGGAGGGTCCATCCACAAGCGCAGACAAAGCTTTTTCCCATGCACCATCAGCTCTCTAGTCCAGCCTCCTGCACCATGCTTCTTTCCCGTGGCACAGCTGTTAATTTTGGGAGGTGAGGGGTGGCACCACTGCACTTCTCTGCTATTCTGTCAAATGCAAAAAGGATGTGTTGGGAATAAGGCAAATTAAATGTGAAATGCTGGTGGAAAAACATGAGGTCAGCTAGCCCTATCTGTGGCCCAGCAGAGTACCCCATTTACCTCCAGTCTGCCTATCATCAGCAACCAAGGAATGATTGTGGTGGAATTAGTGGTGTACGTGGCTTTCGCCTTCCCACAAGAGAAAACCTAATACTTTTTGCAGCTTCACTTTCTATGTGACGTGGTTTAACTCATCGGGGCAAACGGCATCACATTCACACTTCTGGTAACTACAAGATGAAATCAAAGCTAATCACGGCACCATAAAGTCAAAGCCACTGACTATGGTTGTCTTCTAAGGAGCAGCTTCTTCCATTGATAGAAGAGAAAGGGTAAATAAAAGCAAACGGAACTGATGTTGGCAACAGATAAAGATACCAGCAGGCTCCTTCAGAGGCCCATGCAGAGAGGTACCAAGTGCTGACTCATAGCAGCCAGGAAGGACGGCTCTGCACTGCATCCTCTGGGGAAGAGCAAGTGACAGCACCCACCCGCCTGGGAGGACCGCGATTCACAGGCACACCTGGCAGCTTCATAGGTTCATCAGGTTCATAGGCTGGAAGAGTGGGCTGACAAGAACCTTATGAAGTTCAACAAGGACAAGTGTAAGGTCTTGCACCTGGGGAAACATAATCCAGGAGGGGAGCACAGGCTGGGATCTACCTGGCTGTGGAGCAGCTCTGTGGAAAGGGCCCTGGGGGTCCTGGTGGACAACAAGCTCAACAGGAGTGAAGAGTGTGCTGCAGTGGCAAAGAAAGCCCAGGGGATGCTGGGCTGCATCAACAAGGGCATCACCAGCAGAGATAACAAAGTCGTTATCCAAATCAGTGCCTGTCAGGCCACACCTGGGATACTGTGTTCAGTTTTGGTCCTGCTATAGAAAAAAGATGTGGGCAGGCTGGAGAGGGTCCAGAGAAGGGCCACAAAGATGATCAGGGAACTGGGAAGCCTGCCACATGAGGAAAGGATGAGAGAATTGGGCTTGTTCAGCCTTGAGAAAGGAAGTCTTAGGGGAGACCTTATCACCATATTCCAGCATTTAAAGGGTGGCTACAAAGAAAATGGAGACTCCCTTTTTACAAGGAGTCACATGGAAAAGATGAGGGGTTATGGGTACAAGTTACTTCTGGGGAGATTCCGATTGGACACAAGAGGAAAAATTTTCACAATGAGAAAAATGAGCCACTGGAATAATCTCCTTAGGGAAGCGGTGGATTCCCCAACATTGGACACTTTTAAGATTCAGCTGGACAGGGTGCTGGGCCATCTTGTCTAGACTGTGCTTTTGCCAAGAAAGGTTGGATCAGATGACCCTCGAGGTCCCTTCCAACCTGGTATTCTATGATTTTACGATCACCGAAGACACAGCCCAGGATTACTCCAGTGCTGACGGGGGAATGGGCAGAGAACACTTGCACCTCCTGTTAGCTCTGCAACGCCCAGTACACCACGCTCTTCCTCTGATCCCCACACAGATGTGGCAGCAAGCAGCACTGCCACATACTTGTGGTGCTCCCTTGACAGAATAAAGACAGGCTGGCAGCCCACCTCACCCTGCTTATCACCTGCCTTTTAGGATCAAAGGGCCGAATACACCACTCTTCAGCCTGTGGTGCCCCGTGCTGTTACCCAACCACTCAGGAGATTTTTCAAACAAATGCCTCTACCCTTCCCCTTTGCTGCTCTCACTTTGTGGCACACCTATGATATTGTCCCACTATTCCCCTCCAATTCCTCCTTTGCTGTGGTATCTACAAACACTTGGCATGAGCTGCTGCCATGTCAGAGCACTGTGTAACTTGACAGCCTGTCTTGCTGCCTGCATATTCATTTGTTGTCTCTGGCTTCATTTTTTTTTTTTTTAAGCTGAGAAACTGTCTGAGGCAGGGATGCTTTCTTTCATCTGCTTTTACACAGCACCCAGCTCAGTGAGAACTAGTTGCAGTGATCATTACCTACTCTGATTTTGGGAGGGTAGCTGCAAATTGAAAGGAGGGTGTGAAGGGAGGAGGTATGTAAAACAGAGCATTTTGGGCTTTATTTGAGCTGGACAATGATGGTTCTTCCCAGTGGGCAGCCCCCTATGAGTGCTCTGTGCCCTGCCTCAGCTTGTCTCAAACTTTTCACTCCTACCTCCTGCCCTTGCCTCTTCCTCGCCCTCACGCATGCTCCCTCCCAGCGCTGGAGCAGGTGCTCCAGACATCTCACTCCATCCCTGTTCACCTAGTAGATCCACACACAGGAGTAAGTACCCAAAACGGAGGGGTCACCACACTTTGGAGGATACTCTGAGCCAGCCCCAGGGAGAGAGGCATCTCCTCCAGAGGAGGTCCTGTTCGGGGCTTTATAAGGAGGACTGCTGAAAGGCTTTGTTATAGACTGATTCGGGCCAGCCTTCAAGATCCAAGCATTGATGTAAAATATCAGTATTGAGGCCTCTGGCTCATGTAACTGTCGTTGTGGGGCTACAGAAGGAGCCACTTTCTCCCCCTGGGTCCCCCCCTGCAGCCATGCGCTGCAAAACCACCACCCTCCCGCGTCTCTGCCCACTCCCCTCGCATGTGGCATGGTGCAGTACATCAAACGTGTCGATGAGAGAGAGTGCAAGAGGTGTGAACGGGGCCTCAGCTGCAGCCACCTTCCTGGTGGGCCCAGGGGATGGGCTGTGGGGCTGCTGCGCTCATCGCAGTTCCTCAGTGCAGAGTGAGAGGATGATTTGAGGAGTGTGTAGCTAACAGGTCGAGGAACAGGTTTATGAGGACAGCTTGGAAAGCTTGTCCTTGGATGAGTAATGAGTACATGGCATGGTAAGCACATCCTGCAAACACTTAGAAGGGTTTAAAATACAGAAGAGGTATTATTTAGACTGTAAAGTAAATAAAATACAATGTGCATACACATGGTGTATGGACATCCCTACACATACACACATGTGTATATATACCTCTGTATTGTATACTGCAAACACACATTCATAAACTATAATAGTCTACAATAACTAGATGACTTAGATGAAAAGAAGAGAAACTTGCTGAATGCTAAGGAAAAATCCCTAACCATAAATTCTCTCAGTGAATGACCTAAGGGAAGGGATGGAAAGAATCCTTATTACTAGAGCATTCAAAACCCATCAGAGCAAGTACCCTGCAACCCTTTGTCTGGATAACCTGAAAGTTTCTCCACTCTTTATCTTTGAGGGGGCACAAAAGGCTTCAGCAAAAGCAAGCCACGCATGAAAAGGCTATCTTTTCGTGCCAGCAAAATAAAAAGCCACCACAACTTATAAAGCAACAGTGTCTCTATCAAGTGAGGGCAGCAATGCCATAGCCCTGATCGCTGGCTGGCCAGAGCGCCTGGGATGGGGACCTGGTGCGCTCGCAGCAGCCAGACACAGGTGCCTGTGTGACCCTGGTCTCTGAGGGATCCTCTGTCACCTCGGGGTACATGGGGTGGGAACAGGGATGAGAGCAGCGAGCTGCCAGTTAGTTTTTCACCTCCTGACTCCATATTCAAAGACAAGGAAAACAAGCCCTGGAAAACTGCCACACTGGCTAGAACAGCTGTTTGTAGCAACTTTTGTTAATTGGCTCCAACAGCTAAAGAGACAGCTCACTATTTGCCCTGTTCTCCAGTTGCTCTGTGGCAAGGAAAGGAAAGTCTGAAAAAGGAAAGATGATTTCGTACACTAAAACACACTTTTTAAAGGAGAAACCAATGCAGATGGGTTACTAAATACAGCAGGTCATGTATGTTTCCCTCACTTACCAATAAATGACACAGCAAAGTACACTTTCTTCATTTTCTGTCACTTAAACAAGAGCCTGAAGCACTAAACAAATAAGCTGAAGCCAGTAAGTTTGATCCAGCAGCAGTCTCTTGTGAATCCCAATTCCACTTTCTCATCATAACTTGCTACACTGAGAGATGCTGCAGCAAACCCAAGACTTAGAGTGACTGAGGGAGTGGGATGTGCAAGTTACTCTGAAGCCTATCGGTGGTGGCTTGCCTAGATTCCTTTGAAGATCCCAGTCTAAATGCTTGCTAGCATGTGAATATCAATGTCCTTCTAATGTCTGAGTTCTGCAGAAAGATTTCTTGGGGGTTTCCCACTTACAAGGCAAAGAAAAATTGTAAAGCATTCCTGTGGTCCAGGCAGGGAGGAAGATGGGGGGTATGCAGTCCCAGAAAACGTGTTACTAGATGGGAAGGAGAGGCGAAGTGACCAAAGGGCAGCGCTGGCCACGGTGCCTCTAACTCTGTCGGGATAACAGAGTGGGCAATGAGGCAGGAGGCGGCCACAGAGGGGGACGTGTTGTGATGCCCCCACTGAGAGTGGGGCTTTTGTGAGGAGCCAGGACCAGGAAAGGTCTTGCACTGGAAGGAGCAGAGGGGAGAGGAGCATGCACGTGCCTGGGGAGGGAGACCACACAGCAGAGAGCCCCATGAGGGCCTGGGGGATCTCAGTATTTGGGCTAAAACGAGACAGGCTGCAACAGGGACAGAAACAAAAAGAAAGCAAAACAGTTGAGCACTTTTGTTGCAGCTAGGAGAGAGAAGTAAAAGCATGAGTGGAGAGTAATTTGTGGAGATTGAGGTGACTTCAGACAGCCTTGCATTACAGAGGGCTCTCTAACTTCCTCCACACACTTGTGTGACTGATGTTAACACTTGCCAAAACCATTTTTATCTTTTTGTTTCATTTCATGCTTCTCACGAACTAAGTTTCAACAGTACTGGTCCAGTAAGCCCATATCCTTCACCTATCTTCAATTGATTTCTTGGCTCTAAATTCTTCAGGGTGCTTTCCTGTACATTTGAACAGCTCCTGGCACAGCAGTGGAGCACGTTAGTAAAAGAAAGAGGGCAAAGTCACAGGGAAAACCGTGAAACTCAAAAGCTAGTGGTTTGGCAGTATTTGAAATTAAAATGTTGTCCACATTTTTATTATTATTATTCATTTATAAGAACAAAGTGAATTGACATTTTATTGAAGCAATTTTCCAATGTATTTTTTCCTGAGAATCTAATTCCTTACTAGAAGCCCATCTTTCAGCAAATGAAAAAAATTATCAGGATCACATAACTGATGCCGATAAGAATGCTGGTCAAGCTGTTTTAAACAAGCATGTCTTGAGATATCTAGCAAGAGAAAGAGCGGTCTGATAATACTGATGAATTTTATGCAAAGCTCAAGAAAAATAACATTCTTGGTTGAAGAAAGAAAACCCCTTTTCTGCTAGCCCCAGCATTCTGATCAAAGAATGGAAAGCCGTTTATGTTAACACATGGCTGAACCTTAAGGTGAGATGTTGAAAAGTGAGTAAACCTAAGTCATGGGAAGCCCAGTGAAGATCCCAGCTTCCCGCTGGGGGAGATACACGTGTCTAACACCTTTGTAGACCGTGCATCTGTGAGCTTGAGCTTTCTAAGCCTTACACATGTGCTTAGCTTTGAAGAGGTAAGTAGCACCATTTACATAGCTGTACACAAAGTCAAGGCTCATGCTGCAAACAGAAACCACACACGCATGCATGCACACACTTCACCACCACAAAAGGGTTCCCATCAGACCCGAGGGAGCCAGCAATAGCCACGGCAATAAAGTCATGCACAGTTGCAGAAGGGGGGTTTAGGTCTGCATTGCGCTGAGATTTAAATACAGATCTATTTGCCTAACTGCAGGCCTCTGGGCCCAAAAATGCTTTTCCCTTTGCATTACCAGTTCTGGTCTCCTCCAAAAATGCTCTGAATGTGGGGTTAAATGAAGCCTCATAAAGTGCCCTGAGATCTCAGGCTGAGGAGTGCTGGCAGGGAGGCAGACATGGGTGCAAGATTACGAAACCCCAGCCCATGACAGGTACACACTTTTAAAGACACTTATTTGCAGCCACCTTCTTGAAAGCCGGGCCCTATCCCCCCGCTCAGCCCCACGGACGCCTGCGGTCCCCCCTCTGATGGAGCAGGCGCCTGGCCACCCCTCACACGCCGTTTATAGCAGGGGAGGGCCCTTTTGAGAAACCAGCGAGTAACTGAAAAAATGTGGCAGAACTCAACAGCAAGAAACGGCAGCGAGAAAAAGCGCGAAACAGGAAAGCGCCAGCGAGGCTCGCGCCGTCCCCCCCGCCAGCGCTCGGCGGGACGGAACTGCTGCAAAAGCGGCGCAGGGCTGTTATCAGCCCTGCGCAGGGCCTGCGGTTTGCTCGCTCTTGCAACCCTTCTTTAACTGTCACTTGTTTTTCAACAAACAGGATGCCTCCGCTTGGGCTGACAGCTTCCCCGTAACTTTGGGGCGAGGGGCGGCGCGGATCCTTCTCGCCACCTCAGGGACGCTGGGCCCTCTCCCCCAGGCAGGGCGGCTTCAGGTGCACCCCAGGCAGGGCACAGCGGAGGGGACAGGCCTATCTCCTTCCTGCAGCCCTCCGCTGATGAGCAAAACAAGAAGCATGCGGTGCAGGCTTGGCTGCATTGGAGAGGAAAGGCTGACCTTCCATCTTGCTCGCTTTTTATTATTCCACCTAAAAGCAGTTACTAAGGAAGTGCTTGTGCTATGTTTAGGCACCAAAGGCGCATCCAAGCTGCTCACCTCCTCTCCAGTCTGTCAGCAGCCACTGATATCCCATGGCACAATGGCTGCAGGGATGTGGATAACACAAGTTCTTTTCTATGCAGTCCCCCTGCACAGGCTGGACCAAAGGCACAAGGTAGGACTGGTTGAATGGAGATGCTACCAGCGGAGGCAAAGGAGCGACTGCCCTCACTGCCAGCAGCTCCAGAGCCTGTGGCAGGACCAGGGCTCCTGACATCATTGCTGGGAAGCTCCTACCGCTCGTTTTTGCCCCAGTTAGGAAAAACCCTGCACCAAGCTTTGCTGCTCTGGCTCCTCAAGAAGAACATTCTGTTTTTCAAGGTTGCTTGGGCTATGCTATGCAGAAGTCTGTTGTCTCTGCAAACATGCAAGATACCAGCCTGGGTTTCTACTCAGAAGTTAGATATGGGAAAACAAAACACTCTCTGCTCCTGGTCTGATAATTACCTGGCCAAAGGTTAGCCTCTCTCAGGAGAGGTGGAGCCCGTGCCAACAGCAGCGCAGGCTTTGCTGCAGAGCTGCAGCAGGGCTCTCTTAACTTGCAAGCTTTTCTGGCACTGCCCGGTGCTATGGCAGATGAACACTAGAGAAAGCAGGAAAAAATATATCTCTAGAATGAAATTTTCAGAAAAATTAACTTTTTTTAAAAAATATTTTCTGCAAAAAAAAGAAGAAACACTCCTAAATGGATGCATGGTTTCTTCTCGCATCTCCCTGTCCCACAACGCCGACCTCCTTGCTGGACGCCAGGAGGTTTTTAGGGAGTCTCCAAGCAGTGATGTTTCCAGCTGGGTTAGTAGGACTGAACTGTAGCCTACTCCTGCTCTCCCTGCCCTTCTCCGCTGGCACGGGGAGGTGCAAAGCATCACCTACTGCCAAGATGGTGCTAAGCCAGGCTGGAGAAAACCCTAGTGCACTGCTCCTCCTGGATCTGAAATTCTAATGAGCTGAACGAGTCTTGTATCACGAATTCTTTGACATCTACTCTTATTTCTTTTCCTGTTACTATATTGTCCACAAACAGCTCATAATATTTTCAAGTTTACCTGCTGCTCAAAAGTAATTAGAAAACAATTTTTCCTGGATTTTCTTTACTGTTTGCTCTTTGAACTGGATTGCCCAGTTGCAGCTGGAGATGTACAATACCCGGGCCCTGAAATGATGAGTGTAATGCTAAGGTAAATTTCTGATGCAAACATTGACTTGATCAGATTTGAAATTCAAAGTAAACAAGAGATCATTTTGTAGATAGTCAGGCGCAGAACTGTAAGTCAAAAACATTCAGGTTCTGTTTCGACTTCTCTCTCCCTCAGACTTCTGATATGACCACTCTTCCCTAGTTCTTCATCCATGAAGATGAGGAACATGCTATTCCCAAAGTAGGTTAAGGAGCTTCTGAATGTATTTTGACTATCTTTGTGATTCACTTTGGCCCAGTTCACACCAAACTGAACTGCAAAGCTCTTTTATCAGCCTGCTTTTCTGTGGAGGCAGTGCTTATGTGATTGCTCCCATTCTCTGTATACTTCCCCTAGCTTTTCTGGTTTGTGGGTCAACTTTAAATTTGATAGAGTGGAAGTGGTCTTAAGTTCCTACAGCTTTCACGAAACATGGCAGTAGCAGAGAGGCTCTGTCAGTGCTCCCAGCTGAAGGGTGCCCAAGAGAGATTTTAGAGATTCCTCAAGAAGAGAAAAACCTTCAATCAGATTAAAGCCTTATCAGCTTTAGAGAATGCAGCCACAAGACCCATGTCTGTAGGAAATCAGCCTTCACTAGTTCTGCCTAGAACAGCATGTCTCAGCTTTTTAAATGCATCAAACTAGACTTGCCTTGAATTCAGAATGCTTCTGTCTGAAACTTCACCATAAACCCAACATTTCCATGGAGAAGATTTTTAGTGGTTTTGCACGCTTTCAATCAAATAATCCGAATTAGCTTTTTGAAATTTCCCAGTGCAGCAAGGCTTACCCAGAAAAGAACACAATAAATTCTCATGAGAAGTTTCCCACAGCCCCAGTAGCATGAGAGCTTTTTACCACATTACACTGGTTGTGGGGAAGGCTCACATTAACAACATTATGAGAGCATTTGGATTTAATAGAGTTAATATACACAGCATAATTACCCATAGTGTTTGAGGCAGATCTCAGTCCATCTAAGTGCTTCCCCAACAATTCCTTAACAACATGACTAGAACATTCATGATGTCACTGATCACTTCCTTAGCATCCGCTGTGGCTCAAGACAGGTCTTGGTATGCTCCAGTTCCAACTATCTCTCAAATAACAACACTGAAAAGTCTCATGTTAGCATTCTAAAGTTGCATGGGGCTCAACAGAGGTCCAACACTAAGTCTCACTAAGAAAGAAACTACTAATGCTGCAAATGGCTTCTGGTTTGGTGGAGGACACCGTGCTAGGCTGATATCCACTGCAGAACACAAGCCAGCATGATTAATATTATTCATTTATTGTAAGGCACACTGAAGGGTAATGCTACAGTAAGATTAAAAAAGAAAAACAAAAGTCCTGCAGGTATAATCTTTAGTACTTGAACCAGCCCTTTAGCTTAATATCCTCATCACTTTTTATCTACCACATCATAACTTGCATCAGAACTCTGACACAAGCTGCCTACCAAGTTTCACATCAATTAATGTATGCTAAACATTAAAATGTAAGAGGCTAAGAAACTAGTCTAGAAATACTTCTCTTTTTCCTACCTTTGTTGTCCCTCCCACACCCAGCACACACCACCTTCGAGCTTTGCATTGATTTCATCACATTACCAAAATCAAACTAACAGGCTAAGTCTCATGCAGAAGTCTTCTGGGACAAGCTGGAAAAAGGAAAGCATGAACCCACAGAAAAACACACCTGTTGATCCCATGGCACCCTATGCACAGTGTACTAAACTTGAGATTTCGGAAAAAAAAATCAGAAACCTTGTAGGTGTATTCACCACTTACATAGAAAGGACCAAGTACACAATGTGTTGTCTCAGGACTATCTGCAAGCTTAGAAATTAAAGAGTAGGATTGCATAACAGCACCACAAGAAGCCAGTCCTTCCATCCCTTTCTGACTTTCTGTATCAACTGGAAAGGGATGAGACTGCAGAATCATGATCAAAGGAGGCCAGTACCAGGTGCTAGTCACAGAAGCATGATATCTTTTGGCCACCTGTATCCATCTAATTCTAACCATAGTGGGAAGATACCAGTGAAGAAAAGGTCGATAATTTAATAAGTTGGTAGGATGACATTATGAACAACGGGGGACTTAGTTCAAACACCAAGCTTCTAAAAAAACCCAAACAAATGCCACTGGATTATTCTCAGAGCACAACCTGTAGGTGTTACCTATATTGCATTACTCTGGTGCTGGCTGGCTGGCTGGCAAAGGCAGCTCCAAGCACCTGTGTCTCAAATATCAGCAGCTGTGCCTGGTGTCTCTATCACCCACTGATCCCCCAAAACCATGTCAGCTACAATTGGTTGGGAGTATGCCCTATTCAAGCTGGAAAATGCAGTACCCAGTGGAAATAGTACTATGTTCCACAGGTTTGCTGAGGAAAAGTACCTTTGCCAATACAAGGGCTAAATCAGGCACGCTGCTTCTGCCACACAATAAAATACTTCCTCTGATTCTTGCTCTCTTCCTGACTTTCTCACCCTCCCTTCTGTGCTGCAATCAGGAAAGAAATGCTTGGTATGGATATGCATATTCCTTAGCAGTCAAATATATGCTCCACATTTATTTTTCCCCCTTTACTATGTGATAACTGAAGGCATTTTTGTCTTGAGATGCAGAAATGAAAACCTGCAGCGAAATTAGCAATGTAAGTCATACACTAGAAATGTTTGGGTTAATTTGTTCGTGGCAAATGTTGCAAACAGCAGCGTTTTATAAAAACCTCAATGACAAGGTAGTTTGTTTTCTCACCAAGGAAAAATAAATGAGGGAAACTTTGTTACAGCTAATTATCTCCTAAAATAGGACAGCTAATGCTTTTATATAGGTTATTTTTCTAATTCTGATTTCAATCTCCCTTTGAACTGCAGTTTCAAATAAGGGATGCCTTAAAGTTGCTTCTATTTCCTGCAGAAAAAAAAATAATCCAACAAGACCTTGCAAGAAAAGGGGCTGAGATGTTAGCAAGTGAGGGACTTCAGACAGAAGGGAATTTGGGGAATTGTGAAAAGATTTTCCTTGAAAACAAGTTGGAGTCTGACAACAAATTTCTGTTAAATCATGTTTTGGATTTTTTTTTACCAAGATGGTTGTGTAAAAAAGTTGTATTAGCCTAAGCCTTCAGAGGAGGCTATGGTTTTAGGCAGGAATGCTCAATTACTGGCTTAAGTCATGTACATGGGAGAAAACCTACCGAGCTAGCACCTTGTGTTGCCTTGGTTAGCTGTGCATGCTGCTTGGTTGGCAGCTACATGACTCATGCAGTGAAGTCTCTCCAGCGGGGACTATGGGGTATACCAGGATGTGTTCATGAAAAAAGCTGGATACTGAGCAGTATTTGCTGGAGAAATTAGCAAAGAATAAATGAGAGCATGTCTGACAGGGAGAGAATAATTCATAAACTGAAGATGAAAACCATGTTGAAAAACTGTTTACGGAGAAAGACCCTTTCTCCTCCCTCTGCTTACTTTAGCTGGCCCAGGGTTGTGAAGCCAAACCCTGCTGCTGCCTTGAAGGAACTCCCATTTACCTGTAGGTACTGTGGAGCAAAACATGAGATTTTCCTCTTACTTCTGAACAGAGTGGAGGACAAGCAGAGATGCCTGGTGGGGAAGTCATCTCCCGGTCATATGGCAGGATGCCCATACCCCAGGCAGGGAGCAGGGACAGCCCAGGCTCCCTGATGCCCTTTGTGGGACTTCACGAAAGCAGCAGGCAGGCCAAGGGCGCTCTCTTTGTCCAGCCACTGCCCTGAGCTTGTACAACACCATCTAATCCCCTCAGACACAGTGGTGTTCGGTTGTATTTCCTAATCCCTCTGGCCAGAGTGGGCTTTTCTGAAGGCTGAAAGGGGAGATGAGAACCTGAAAAACCTCCAACTGCTTCTGTTTAAATAGTGCTTTTGATCTCCAACTGGTGCAGTGTAGTCAAAGCAGCAACACTCCAACATCTGGAGGATGCTGGCCTATGGAGCTGCTTTGGGCCCATCTCTGTGTGGGTCTGGGACATACCCGAAGCATGGAGCTGTTAGAGGGAGGGGAGGAGCGGGAGAGGGCTGCCCTAATAGCCTTTCAAAAGGAGCCGGCCCATTAGCAGGTGGCTGGAAATGCGATCTCTAGCTTGCACAGTGCCATTTTTTATTCAGCAGCTCTTGCAAGCATGTAAAAAGGGCAGAAAGCACCGGGATGCCACTCCAAAGAAAAGATGGGTTGTGGCACAGAAGGGGAGCCAGCCTCACCCCTCCATATTTCACGTGTGCAAGGGTGTAAGGACAGCTGTGCGAAAAGGGACTGCTGACCTGGGCTGTCAGCAAAGTGACTTCAGGTTGTTAACACCTTTATCTGGAGGATAACAGCCATCACAGGTCTCATCCAATGCCCAAGGATGTCAGCCAGGTCTTTCCTCTGGTTTCATTGGCTCTTGGATCAGGTGCCATGTATACAAAATACTGGGCTGCTTTAATCGCCCCAGTAAAAGGTGAACCTAAATCATCTTTCCTCATATAGACATTTGTCTAATGACATAACTTCACCCCACAGGGGAGCTGTAAATCCCTCTTCATGTTGGTACATGCCTAGTTACAGCAGAGCACTCTCCCAAATGGGAATGGACTTATATAGGTGTTCATACTGATAAAGATTATTCCTACGTAGAAAAGGAAAGAAGCTGTTTGAGGCTAATGTAGCTTTTCTGCTGCATAGTGTAAAATAGATGCACCTAAAACCATCAGTACAAAATAATATATCAGTCCTCAAAGAAGTACTCAAGGTTGTTTGGACTGTGTATAAAACTGTAAAAAAATAACTGTTTTGCATTGCAATCCCTATTAGGAGAAAAAAAACCAACCACCCAACAATAAACCATCCTTTAGTTTCCACAATAGCCCAGCACACTGTACTTGAAACACCCCGTTTCATTTAGAAAAGCAAATCATTTTCTCCAATGCAGCAAGGTACAGCCAGAATAAGTTCCTGTTCTTATATGAGACCTGAATCTTCATTTCAATATGCAAGTTATTTTATATCAGTGTAAAAAATGTGTGGGTTGTTTAGCACCATACATTATCACTTTTTACAGGCTTGGTGTGGAAGCTAAAGAGAGAATTAGTGCAGAGACTAAGGTGTCATTTTTCCTTTCAGAGGTGGCCATCTCTCCAGGTTGCGTGAATGGCGGTCCTTAGAAAGCATGTGGGGGCAAACCACATGGCAGCTCTCTGTGCTGTCCTTCCTCTAGCGAGAGTGTGACCTACCTGCTGAGCTGCCAGGCTCACCCCATTTCCCTAGATTGAGTCATTTGCAGAACACTTTCCACACAGTATCTGCCCCCCAGGTCTGGGTTCAGATGAAATGGTGACAACAAAATAGGAATCAGACTGGTGTAGAAGCATACTCAGTGATCTGGTGGATGTAGGTCTGCTTAGGACCCTGCATGAAGTAACCTCTGCAGCTCCCTGACCCAGAGTCCACAGAGATGCAATGGACAAAGTGGTACTGATTTTCTTTGCAGAGCATTTTGCCAATGTGTATAGGATCAATTAAACCATTCTGTATTGCAGTAACTGATTCACTGACCCCTGCGCAAATGGGGTTAACAAAGTCTTAACTTGAATGTGTCTTCCAGATATGAATTCTGCTACACCCAACCTATGCAAAACCCAAAACTCATTTACATATATGTCCTGAAAAACAGAAGCATTTTACAGAAGTCTGATATTATCTATCAACTGTATTGTAAAATAAATTGCACTTCCTACGAACTGGGCGTAGCATGCAGTCTCATATCAGTAGCCTGCTCTGGATGATGTGCAATATGGACAGATGGTCAGCAGCCATGGCAGTCTTGCTGTGTGGAGACTGACCGCACAGGTGAGGCCTCCTCCTTGTCTCTTACTTCAAGGTGCTTTCAGGGTGCTTTCCAAAGCTGTGGTTGCACTCACAGAAGTCCTCTCCCTCTCTGTCCTTCTATATAAGACCAGGAGACGGTACACGCTAAAGAGTGCTTCTTTCAGAGTCTCTCTTCACTGCTTAGGAAGGAAATACACCTCACCTGTCCACTGGGTGAGGCCTACACCCTTGCTGTATAAACTAAGAACTAGCAACCAGAAGAAAATCCCAGCCAACTCAAACTGCATAATATGCCATAAATAATTGTTCTACACCAATATTTCCTAGGTAGAAGAGACAAAATATTTCATTCTCAAGCCATAGTTCTGCTACTAGGCATTACAGGAATTACACTTGCACCTTAATGCTATGTTTCTTTCAGCCTTCAGAGCTCACCTCATGTCTTATTCACAACTTCGTGTTTTTCTCACAGGTTTCTTTGCTCTTGAAGGACAGCCCCAGCCTCACTGCAGTTGATGGCCATTTTGTCCCTGTCTGGGTGGAGCCAGGATATTATCCTAAGAATTGGCTCTGGGGCATGCTTTCTGCTCCTGGTCATGTCTACAGAGAAAAGGGGAAGCGTGCCTGCAGGCATGTGGGAGTAAAGCACTGCTAGCTTAAATCTTCCCAGCCCATATAATAACAGTAGTGAAAACACAGAGGTACGTCTCCCGCCCCCGCTCTCCACCACGGTGTGTACCGACATCTTCCAGGGGTTGGCTGGAGGTGGCTTACACCCATGCGATTGCATCTGTTTCTGTTATCCTTGCTAGAGAGATGAAAGCCTTCATTTTGCTGTGCCAGCTTGCCTTCCACTACCCTTTGATACTGCAGCAAGTATAAATAGAGACCTGAGCGCTGACAGGCAAGGAGGCTGGTCTGCCCAGTGCAGAGGCTGTGACACACCACTCGCAGCCCCAGCTCAGCGCTCTTGCAGCAATTGCCTTCACCAAAGGAGGAAACTGCAGGGCACTTTAGCACTTACGGAGCTTGGCATCCTTCGGTGCTTCTTCAAGGCCTCTGCAAACACCCCGATACCTCCAAGGCACGCATCTGGCTGGCACGGTGCAGGTGTATGCCATAAAACTGACTAGAAAATGGACTTATGAGAGATGCAGGTGGTGCTGAGGTTGAGAAGGTGCAAGACATTTGTCACAAACGAAAGAGATGCTCGGCCACATGCTGTGCCACTTTGCCCCAAACATGCAAGGTATTTCGCAACGATCATCTTTCTCTTTTAAAGACCACAAAAAGACACTTGAAGGGCTGGGTCAGTGCCTTCTGAGGTTGCTGATTTGACAAGGATTGCAGGGCTTGCCCTAAATACAGCTGAGTGAAATGTTTATAGCAAATCACATAAAACTTGACATGTTTCAAGTTTCCTCACACCACATTCATGAAAAGATTCGTAAGAGAGGCAAGCCTTTCAACTTACAGTCAAAACCCTACCTAAGGGCAGCTTCTCAGCACATCTCAAAATCACAGCTTCAGTGTGAAACCAGACAACAGACTGCAAGACAAAATACTCAGAAGGCAAAAGAAAAAGCCCCAAGCCCCTGACTTGGACTGCTTTTGGGTTCACTGGAATCAGAAACTCAAGACAAAAAGCACAGGCTGAAAAAAATACCCAAATAGATCAAAGCTGGAGAAAATGTTCTCACAGACCTTCGTGAAGTGAAACTACCCAATTTCACAGAGTTTCACTTGCAAGCAGAAGTGGTGAGCCCTGCGGACAGTATTAAGGATGAATTGGAAACTCTACCAGGTAGCAGCTACTGTCATTCTCTACTTCCCTGCTTTCACAGTTAGTTCTTCTACGCCCCCTTTTTTTTTTTCCCTATTTGAATAGTCTGAATACATCTTTATGGAGAATTTGATGGTTTAGACTAAAATGTATCTTGGTTGTAAGCTGAGGCCTTACTTTGCTGGGATCTAAGTGGAAGAAAAGGCATTTCTATTGAAAATTGATTACATTGGGAATCTGTATATATAATTTCTAGTCTCCTTTCCACTGGCAGCAAGAATGACATGTCTTGCATTCAGTATCACTGGATATGCTGGTGCATGCATGGATTTCACCAACATACTGTAGACATTTGTAGGTGCTCTACTGCTCCAAACACACCACTGCTGTCACCCCATACAGTTCAGTAATACACTTCAGAGAGGAGATATCCCTACTACTCATCTACTGTTTGGGAATCTGACTCAAGTCTACACAAATACTATCCATTCTCTTAAGATGACAGAAGAGGTAATGAGGTAGTGTAATGTTTTCTTGTCCTTCTCTCAGACCAGTGATTCACCTAGCCAGGGGCCTGTCTCTCTCCATGGCCAGTACAAGATGTCATGGAGGAAGCCACATTTTGCGGATGACAGACCTGCTTACATGGGAAGCTTTCTTTCCAAGCTTTAACAGAGATCAGTTTGTGCTCTGAAATACAGCAGTGAGAGACAAAGAGACAACTTAACCCTTCCAAAGCTGCTTTATTCTTTACCTGTCTGGTACATATTAAGAAACTGCTATGTATATACAGACACAGCTGGTTTAAGGATCCTGCTAAACTCAATGACATTTCAATGACATTTTATGGCAATGAGTTCTAGGCCGTGATCACCCACTGTTTAAAAAATTTCCACCATACCTTGCCCCATTGACTAAGCACAGAGAAAGGAGCAGGAGTGGGAGAGCTGATGATCAGAGTTGTTTTAGGAAAAAACAACCAAACAGAAAACACAAGTAAATAAATAAAAATTGAGAAAAATCTTAGCAAAGGCATCCTTGCAATCTGCAGGAACACAGAAAATCTGTCAGGCTCATGCCCCTGCAGTGAACGGATTGTCCTGAGCTCCCTCATTGCATGCTGGAGTGCCTTGTCTCTGGGCATAGCCTGATGCTCACAGCAGCCACCTCCCCTCAAAATGCCACACACCCCAATTTAAACTCACACCCTGCATCCAGGAGGCCTGTGCTGGCACGGGGAGGACAGAGATGCCAGGTGGAATTTGGATTCAAAGAGTGGGTGGTCCCTCTCCAGCCAGCCTCAATCCATCCTCTTACCCAGAGCCAGAGCTACTTCTTCCTTGCCCTCTTGCCGAGGCTGTTGGACCCATACTGCCGCCCTCACCCCGCAGCCCATCAGGTGCTCACGCATTTCAGCAGAAGCAGCCCAAGCCTCTGACGGAGGTCGTTATCACTGCGTGGTGCAGCCTTCCTCCTCCACTGAGCCACCAGGGCCAGCCAGGTACTCTGTGGCAGCCTCCTACGTGCAAAACTTTGCCCTGCATGTGCAGGAGGAAGACAGGTTTCCCTGTCTTGTCACAGGGGTGAGCAACCTCAAATTATCGCTTAGCGAGGCAGCAGTTTCTGAAGAGCACCAGACCACCCTGAGTTTTTCCTGCCTGTGGCATTCCCCCTTAGCTCCTGAGCCCACTCTTCATGTCACCTTTGCTCTCCATAACAGCACAAGAGGACCTTAGGCTAACACCCCTGTCCAGCCCTCCGGGCACTGCTTTGGAGGTGCAGCAGAGACCGCTGGGACCCAGCACGTCCCCTCTGCGTGTAGCAGGGTGTCAAAGTCAGATGAGCTTCTCCTGTTGGTGGAACAACCTCATAGTTTTAGAGAGAAATGCGTTTGCCATTTCTTTAGGATTGCTTCTGCTTAGCTTTTAAAAGCAAGTATGTCTATTTCTAAATCCAAGAACAGTAATTTCTTTGCCACTCTTAGTTTAAGCAGGATGATGCAGATTCTCATCCTGTGTTCTCAAGTAAAATTCTTCAGGAGTTCATAAATTACTTTCATGAACTTGCCAATATCACTGGCCTTCACATGCATTTGAAGATAAGCAGACTGTTCTTTTGGGGTCATGCCTTAGCAGTCAGACTAAACCATGATTATCTTCTAGTCATGAAAAAAATGCAGTTTATTTTCTATTCATATTGCATACACTGGCAGTGTGGGGAAGATACTTTTATTTCCCACCAGAGAGCTACCTCAGAGATGAAGTTTGGCTCTCGCAGTAAAACATGGTCCAAGGCAGAGCAACCATCCAACAGTCTCTTATTAATGGCCACATGATAAAGGGCAAGCCAGTCTGGGGGATCTGCAAGCCAGCCATAACCTTAAGTCCTTGCTAAGACTGTCATCACAACACATCACTACGCTTAGTGTGACTGGTTAAACACTCAGTCTAATATTCTGGCCTAGGATAAAATCCCTTGATCTTACCAAAGCAGTGTATTCATCTCTGTCAGATACTTTACCCCTTGCTTCACAGGAATTCCTGTGTTCAGGCCTCACAATGTTTCTCAAGGCTTTTAAATGAAAAAAGGCTCAAACAGAGAGAAAGCTGTGTAAATCAGACATTGTGCAAGTTTTTTTCTTCTAGTAAGCCAAGGTTTTTATGAGCTTTAGTTCAATTTCCTATTCACAAGATGCAGTTAGTATTTTATAATGCTGACACAAATTAACTCTGTTACAGTTCAGGCAGTCTGCAAAAGTGCTGGGAAACTTTCTCTTTCCCCTACGCAGTGACCACGTAGTTTATGCTATTGTGAAAAGAGGTTTCTTCTACTGGGTGAGTGAAGGAAAATATGTGGCAGTGTTGGGTACCGTGCATCTCCCAGAGAAATGTATCTTTGGCAGAGTTACTTCTAATATATGACCACTTCTGCTAATGTCACCAAGTCTAGAGGGCTGAAACCATTATCAACTTGCTATCCTTCTCCTCATGCAGCACTCTCTGCAGACAAACACTTACTCCTAAGGAGGTCTTGTATGCTGAGAATGACACACTTCAGATGTAGACTCGGATCACAGGGAGCCTCCGATCACTTCACCTCACATACAGCACCAGGGACTTTAAGAGTCTACCAACATAGATCCCATCACACGGCAAGTCAGAGCCACTAACTTTCAATGAGAAGCAGTATACTTAGGTCCAAGGGTCCAGAGCAAGAAGAGGTTTTTGCTACAGTTTTATTTAGCATTTGCAAAGGAAGAAACCCACAATGGCTGGGCACTACTTGGCACATCAGAACTAAGAAGAAAGAATGCACAGTGTATTTTTCCATGTTGTAAAAGTGCTCTGCTGGAGTTCGTTCCATTTGATAAGAAACCAACAAAATGTTGCACCACAAGTCTTCATTGCCTTGATTAATTAATAAAAAATACAACAAAGGCAAAACCAGGAGTAACCTTCTTTGCATATTGAAATAATTAGACCTTGCAGCAAAAGGAAAAGTGAGGAAAAAGTGCCCTCCTGGAAAATATTATGCTTCATGCTATTTAGAGCTCTATAAAAACCCTGCAAAAAGATTAGTTACTCTTGTCTTCCTTTGTAGGCAAAATTATTAGGAAACCTTATAGGACAGTCTAACACCCTTAAGAAGTTAAAGAAGTTATGGGGTGGGGTGATATCATGTAATTATCTAGGCACCCTATAAAAACTGTATGTGCACTCTTTAATGCAAGACTCTCCAACAGGCCTAATTTTGGTCCCCCTGCCCAAAAGGTATCACTGTGTTGACCCGGCCAATACACATGAACCTGTGTTGAACCCTCAGTATAACCAGCATATCTATCCTCATACTATGAATCTTGCTAGAATAAAAGTTTAAACTACAGCCTTGCTGATGCAGTCCTAGATTTGAGAAAGAGATGGAACGATGTTTTTCTGCGGGTTGCACTGCAGCAAGACACTTAGAAATGCTCCTACCCTGTACTCCTAACACCAAGCCCAGACTGTAAACTGGAAGAAGCCATTAGGAAGATGAAGCCATCAGGAAGATGAAGCCATCATTAAAAGCAGAGCTGGTAAGCATTTGAATGTGTTCAGCATGCAGAGCACACCACTGGAGGTTTCAATATAATCCTCATTTCTTTACCTAGTGGCAGAAGACAGGACCTGGTGTGGTGTGATAGAAAAAGGGCCATATCCTTTGTGGTGTACCACATTCAATTAATATCTCAGGCTTTCTATGTCTGTCACTGCTCACAGAGGCTGGAACAATGGTTCTGCTTCCCCACTCCCCTCTTTTTTTCCCAATTTTCACATAGTATCAGCTAAAAAAGAGTTATGGATTTCCTTCACAGAGAACTGCATGGACTGATAAAGTGAAATCCACGGCAGAAAACAACATGTTATTTTTTCCCTTTACCTCACGATTTCAGTTAAGAGAGAAAGTGCAATAAATTTTGGCGGGAAAAAAAGAAAAGAGACGGTTTTGGACATTTCGAATGACCGGTCTATGTAAACACTATTGAGAAATAGGGGTTAGAACAACCGACCCTAGGGATGATTATTTTTCTTGCTCCAAGGTCCAAGCATTACTTTTGCTGTGCCCAGGATTTTGAAATTGTGTGAAATTCATTTGAGTAAAGAAAGGAACAAAAAGGGAACTGCTGGAAAACCGTCACAGCCTTCCACGTTCAAACACAATATTCTTTCGCAACGATGAAACATTTGCTTTATAACTCAACCGAAGCGCTGTTGCCCAAGCTTTTCTAGCACTGTACAGTGGGAGTTTGAGCTTGCTTGCACTGGGTACATACCAGGATCTGTACCTGGTTTTCCAAAACTAGATTAATATCTTAAGGTATCTAGCACAAGACTTCTAACCTGGTCCACGAACAAACAAAAAATACTGGTACTATAGTAACATTAACGACAATAATGAGAACAGTAATAAGAAGGATAATAAAACCCATTCTGGAGTATTGAGCTAAATCACTTGCTGGATTAAACAACTTTAATGAAACTCCTCCTTTTCTGGGCAAATCGATCCCAGGTCTCCAAGCAGCTGCTCTCAGGCTCTCTGGGCTCCTGTCTGCAATACACCCTCTGTCCTCCCTAACCCCTCCTGTGGGCTGGCTGTGCTCTGGCACTCGCTGCAAGCACTGCTCCATGAGGTTCACTCTGTTTGTTATTTTATCAGAAGCACAAAAGTTTTCTCAGTACGTCTTCCTGTGCTACAGATTAAACAGTAAACAGTTGTGTGAGCTAAAAAAAAAAAAAACAAAACACCAAAAAAAAAGGCTGACGAAATGCAGGAAGATCCTTCTTGTTATTCTAGCAGTATTGCTTCCTTTGCTTGGTAGGGGTGCTGAGGAAATGTCAGCACTGCAAGTGCCGCAGAGTAGTTAGCCACTTCTTGCTCACCCTTCAGCATCTCCCTGCCCAGGCTAGAAGCTGCTGCAAGCCTGAGTGACTCACACAGCTCGCTGCAATGAATTGCTGAAGCTCTCCTCCGGTGCCAGGAAAGACAGATGTAGAAAAACTTTTGACACGGGGGGGAACAAAAACGAACTGAAGCAAGGCAGGACAGTGGGCTAGCATTTCAGCAGACTGCCCTCCGCTCGCATCCCACTCGAGGGAGCACTGATCCGCAGGAGTGGCAGGGTGCCGGCGGAGCCGCTGCTTGTTGTGACACAGCAGCTGGGACGAGCCTTCCGCATTCCCCAGCCCGATTATTAATACGAATAACTCATGACTCACACCGACACCGCCAGCGAGGCCGGGAAACTGTAGTCTGTAACTATAAAGAGTTATGAAGTGCTGCTTTCTGGCAGCACCCCGGCCAAGCTTGACGAGAGGTCTGCAACGGGCTCTGTGAGCCTTGTCATCCGCATAGGTGCAGCCCGGCTGCAAAAAGGGCTCGAGCGGGCAGAGGGCTTGCGTGGGAAGGGGAAAAGTTCAGCTGTAGCATGAGCTATTTAGGAAGGTAGTTACGAGGAAGCGGACAAGTTTCTCGTGCCAGTCCCTGGCTTACTCGTATGAATAACCCATGACTAAACCATTAGCTCCACAGGGGGTTGTGAGAATGTTAGAAGGAGCCACTGAGGGTGCTTGGTCACTGGTGAAAAAAGACAGATTGCTGGGTGAAGCCTTTCAATCCCCTCCTTCAGCCTTTACAGGACTGCTTCATTTCTCTAAGAGTGGGTGCAGCCGGTAATTTGCAGTTATCCAAGACCTGAGTGGCATCAACAGAAACTCTGAGTTTATCCACACCGCTTCTTTTCCTGAGCCACGTGAGTTGTAGCTAACTTTAAGCTTTTTCTGACTTCTTCCCGGTGAACATGCCTTTACCCAGGCTGATGGTCTAGCATAAGTGAGACAGCATCACGCTCTGCTGGCTGTACACACCAGCTTGCTGCTCACTCCCCGTGTTTCAGCCTTTAATATGTGTTGTATGCTGTTGGCTGTCATTTTTCACGGCAGTGGCTCAAAAAGTCATAATTCTGCCAAAAAGAATCAAAAGGGGCTTGTGCTACTGCTATTGTATCTGTAGTAATACATGTGAGATATTCTAGCACACTTTGATTTATGAAGAGAAAAGTCACAAGCATGCATGGCTGTTTGAACAGCTTAAATGAGTCCTTGTTATAATCTCTTTAATGGGCTGATAAGTAATGAGATGGTATTCCTGCAAGCTCAGATATTAGCTTCGATGAGAGCACCTCAAAGAAAACTGAAGTGGGAAAAAGCATGTACTACAAGAATGTCCCCAGATACTCTCCAAACATGCATTTTCTTAAGTATGGGAAAGTAAAAAGTATATTTAGAAAGTCTGAATGGCACTTACCTCTCAAGAAGTGCTGGTAAGAAGGAAGTGACTCAAATATGCTGTTTGAAGCCATTGTTTCCTCTTTAAAAGTCACTCTCTCTTTACAGTGAAGGAATATATGATTTCTTCTACCTTGGGGAGTGAAAAATGAAGAATGGTCACTGCTACCACCCTCCTCCCAGCCATCACGCTCTGTTTTATCCCGGTGCCTAAGGAGCAGCACAAAGCGGATTATAAGGTTCTTTTACTAAAAGAACTCTGAAATTGTTTCTTAAAAAGAAAAAAAAAATAGTGGATCGGTTGTGGTTGATGATGCTTACCACTCTACGAAACTCTGTGGTTTGCAGTCAAAACGATTCGCCCTGCCTGCTGACCAATATCCCGGACCCGCTCTTGTGTGACTGCCTCTGTACCCAACTTGTGGTTCTGTGGTTGTTTATGAGGCCCAAAGAAGTGTTTCACACAACCAAAATTACAAATTTAACTGTTCCCCTTTCTAGAACCTGCCTCCATTGGTCCCTTTGCATCACGTGACCTGAGTGATGTCGACTTTCTTTTTTTTTTTTTAAACTTTCTGAAGTCATGCCCTACCCACTCCACCTGCCCTCCCCGGGGCTGTGCGAGGCAGCAATGAAGTCTGCTGAGGGAGGGAAAAGAAAAATGACTCACCGTCCCTGATGCTACAAATGGTCTTGCTGAGTTTGTTCAACTCTGCTTGTTTTGTTGTTTGTGGTTTTTGGAACTACTGATTATTTTGATAGAGATTTCATTGCTGCTTATTCAATAGTAATTCAAACCCGGGTATTAGTCTGCTGCTAAGGCAGGATGTGCAACTCATCCTGTAAAACATTAGGAATCAGCTGTAGGAAAGACCACTGGCTGGGGAAAGAACACTGTGAAGAGGTTTAAAAAAATGATTATTAAAAAAAGAGAAAGAAACTGCCAGGGGAGACAAAAACCCCCCCAAAATTATTTTGAACCTATATGATGGCACCCTTTAAGGAGTGCTTGAAGGTCACTAGTCTCTGAGTCCACGGGAAAAGTTTGTTAGGTACTTCCATAGAGTCAAATCCAGTAGTCCTTCTTTAGCAAAGTCCTGTTCCCATCAGAGGATCTCTACCCAATAGAAAACCTGAGTAAAATCCTCAAGATTTAGCTCAGCATCTCTTGAGGTGGTAACAAGTCTGTCCTGTCATAAATTCTTCCCTTTCCTTCTCCCTCCCCAAAAGAAGAAAAAAAAAATTAAAAAATAATAATTAAAAAAAAAGGTCCTAAACCTAATAATCAGATAGCAGTTCTGGCTCTGGCTCTGGCTCTGTGTCAGCGCAAAAAGAGAGGAGAAAAGTAACTTACTGCAGCACCGAGAAATGGCTGCTGTGCCACCTTTTGTCTCCTTTTCCTCTCTTCTGAAGAGCAGGCAGCAGCCCTTTCCCACCTTGCTGCAAAGCACGGGAAGCCTCACACCTGTACAGCCTGGGGTTCAGCACACTGAAACCCATGAAACCTTTGCCAAGAAACCCGTGGCAGTGAAATGACTGAACCAGCAGCAGGCCTGAAGCAGAACGAGACTTTCCTTGCACCTTCTGGGTGACTACCACAGTGAAAGAGCTCCCTTGGAAGAAAAGGAAGAAGCCTTTGCAATATTATCAAAAATACTGGTAGGTGGAGCACAAATACGTAACAACACGCGGTTCCTGCCGCAAGGAGCTCACAGTCAAAGCCCCTGGCACACAGATACTGCTTATGCAAGCCGATGCCAGACTTCTGAGGGGCCCTGGAGAAGCTTCTCCCTCATCGAGGAGCAGGGGTCCCCTGACAAAATTTGGTGCTTAATGTGTTTGGATTTTTTCCTGCTTGTTACAACTATGGAAGTAGAATGCCTTTTCCTGACACTGCCTGCATTTCTAGCACAAATGCAAGCTACCCGGGCATTCTGGCTTCCTTTTAGAGTTGGTGGGGAGATGCGTGTGCAGCAGGTTTTCCGAAAAATTCAATCTGCTGAAACAGAAGCTTCTCGTGACTCAAAAGGATCTGGCAGTTCTAATGCCCCATATAACCTAGGAAATTCTGAAGTTTTCACAAATGAATTTCCAGAAAAAAACAGAGCAATTCTGAGTAACAAGAACTGAAGGGTTAGGACACTTGGCTACCGGGCGCTGAGCCCTGCTCAAACCCCTGCCGCGCTTGAATCAGGCCTACCTGAGTCTTGAACACAGAGCCCACCGCAATCAGACCAACTTTTTGGCTGGTCTGGGGTAAACCTCTCCCCGCTCCCTGAGCTGGACTCCTTCCACTCCCATGTAACTAACTCAACAACCACCCGCCAAAGACGAAACCAGACAGCAACGCCGGCTCCCTTGGGGCGCTTGCCTGGGCGGCGGGATGCTCTCGGGGGGAGCACAGCCCGCTCGGCCCGGCCAGGCCCAGCGCGCTGCGGCCCGGCCCGGCCCGGCCCCGGGCGGGATCGTGCCCGCGGGCGGGCGCTGCGGGGCGGGGGCCGGCAGAGGGAGCTCGGGCCGGCGGGACGAGGCCGCAGCCCTGCGGGGAGCCGCGCTCCCTCGGAAGGGGAGAAAGCCCGAAGTGACCCCGCAACCTGCAGGCGGGTGGCCGAGCCGGGAGTGGAGGTTGGCTCCAATGTTTCTCTCGACTGCCTGTGGGCTTGGGTTGTGCCATGAGGTACGATGCCGCTGGAAGACAAGCAACCGGCCCTACAGAAGCCAATTTTGGCTTCGCTTTCTCAGGGTAACTGCCCAAGAAACCTAATTCTACAAATTTAACTCGGCTGGCCAGAGAGCAGAGCCAGAACCTTATGGCACATTCACGTGGGTGTAAGCCAAGCACCCAAATTTCAGACAGATCTGTCACCAGAAAAAAGAGATTTTTCAAATCAGGGACACAGAAGAGGTATATAATGTGCTGAGTTAGCTGCTCTGTCCCAAAAGGCAGGGAAGATTTTAAATGACAACAGAGGTTTGAGATGAGGCCAACAGGAATGTATTTCAGCGAGCCTGAGGAACCTGGCTGCTGCAGGGGTGTGCTTGGGCAGGCTCACCTGCTGTGGCAGAGAAAAATCAGACCCCGTTATTTCTGACCCTTTGTCTTGGCATCTGGGAAAGAGACCCTTCCTGCAGGAGCTCTAGTCCCTGGCTGCTTCAGAAGGCAGCAGCGATCACAGACTTAAATCACTGTTTGTGCTGCATTTTATTTCTCTTTTTCAGCGGGCTGGGGCAGGAGAGCTGCCAGGGCTGGGACGGACACCCAGACAGCCAGAGCATGTGCCATCAGCATCCGCAGCGCTCTGGGCAGTGCCCGGCAGCACAGCATGCCAGTGCCCAGCGAATGTCAGCTATGTTAATACCTTCACCTCAGTCATCTGCCGTGAAGGCTGTGGCATAGCTATGCGATGTGACAGGCAACAGTTGGGCTGGTTTTGTCATCTCATAGCTAGGGCAGATGATGCAAGGCAAAAGCCTGAGTGTTTCGACATGTAGCCTGCCACTCCAGTCTCTGCTCTGCCAACAGTCAGCTGCAAACAGGACCTGAGAATATGCTTTATTAAGATCTAACAACCTTGAATTTTCAAGGAAAGGACTGTGCTCTATGGGTCTTTGCTACACTTAAGCGGGGGGGATGGATGACTCTTCTCCCAGGCCACTGCTACCCCCACCAGAGAAGCTGTGAATCCTAAAGAAGTGGGCAAAGGGTTGCTGGCAATGCTCAATGCACCACGGTACCATTCTATGCTGGGTGCACATCAGCTGTTCCTACAGCCTTACAATAAATCTACGTCAAAATGTACTGTTAGCGTAGCTGGCATTGCTCAGAGGAGAGGAATACACTGGATCGTTTCACAGTAAGTGCCCCAAACAGGGCATCCAAATGTTGCTATGTGAGCTGTTCCACCATTAATGCCAGTCTCATTTTTTTTTAAAGCTGTCCTGTAGTTACAGTAAACAGAGGCCCTTAGAAAACTCATATCACTGGTACTTAGACATCCTTTGCTTTCTAATAAATAAGATGTAAGATAATGGTTAACCTTCAGGGAGTAGTATCAGTCTTAGATCTAGAAGCTGACACATCATGAAACAAATTAACAAGCGACCACATGACAATGGAAAGATCAAATTATTGTGCCAGTAGTCATTTGTTTAATTTTGCGTATGGGGTAGGACTCAAAGATGTAGGAATAGTGAGGAATATATCTCCTGCATTAGTACTACAGAGCTTGGCTCTGTTGCTGGGGTGGTTGGCTGGAACATGAGCTCCAGTAAACAAGCCCTGAATATCAGGCATGTACATGCTCTGAAGTCTTGGTCAACAGATCCCATTTGGAATCTCATAAGGTTGGCAGAATTTGGAAAAAGCCCACCACCACTCCCTCCCTCAAACCCTCAACAGAAGTCCAGTTTTTTAAGAGCAAATACTTAAGGTCTCACTGGTAGAAATGCTAAATTAACACCAGAAAAGCTCTGAGCATTTAAATTTATCAGATTCTACATGTAAACTGACTTTTTCCCCTCACAGAGCACAGTAATCACTTGACCCCACCAAGGTATGCCCCAGCGGCCAGCCACCTTGCAGGCTGCAAAATCCCACAAGCTACTAAGAGACCCAAACCAGAATGATTTAGGGATTATTTTGACCGCTCTAAGGAGGTGTTGGGAGGTCAGGCTTACAGTATGAGGTTTGACACAACAATGTAGGGAAACGCGTAGTCTCTCCATCTGCCCTACAAGTGACCGGCTGTACATAAACAATGGCTTCCTTCCCTCCACTGATAGCAGCCTCTCAGTTTTCATCCTCCTTTCAATTTAGACTGGCTTTAATCCCTTGAGATCTTCCAGACAGACACTGTACATCTCCGTGCAGCAGGATGTGTTCAACCCTGGGGCATAATCTGCATGTTAGATTCGCTCCACTGCTCTGCTCCAACACAAGCAAAGCCTGGACTTCACAGAGTGAAATACATGGTGTGCCTGGCCAGCCTTGGACAAAGCTGGTTGGGTTCAAATACGAGCAGGGATAGACAAGTGCTA
Organism: Strix uralensis; assembly: GCF_047716275.1. NCBI lineage: Eukaryota > Metazoa > Chordata > Aves > Strigiformes > Strigidae > Strix > Strix uralensis. Next base: position 34,754,655 of record NC_133973.1, read on the forward strand.
AATGGACTGAAGCGAGCCAGAGCAGGTGAAGACCAGGAGAATGCCATTCCTTTACATCCACTTGTCCCATCCATGGGACAGAGCAAGATTAAAGCAAAGCAAATGCTCACAGTGAGAGGACCAAAAATCTCCTTGAGGCCAGCAGGCAGGGGCAAACTCGAAACCTTGCACACTCCAGTTTGGGTAAAGGCCCTAGTCAGCCAAGGCACGCCACACTGCTCTTCACAGCACCCTCTCACCAACCCCCAGTATACTCAAAAGAAACATGACCCAGGTTTCCTCTGTCACGACTTTGCATGCTAAGGCTTTTGGCACAGATCTTGCAGAGGGGAAACTGAGAGGAGGTTAGAAGCTGCCTGCGTATTTTGCTCAACATGTAATTTATATTTTCCCTCAACACTCTCCCTTGCTTCCTACTTTTCTGGAAGCCAAAGTAAAGGCTTCAGGCTTCCAACATCTGCATGAGTCTCCCTCTATCCAGCAGTGTCAGAAAGAGACCTGGTTTTCAGCCTTTCTGAGAGAAAAAGCTGCCAGCTGCCAAACTAAATCCTCACTGTATGTCAAAGGTGAATGCTATTGAACGGCAGCATTAGAAACCTTGAGTCTGAACCACTTACTGAGTTAGTGCTGAGAGGCTGGGAATGTTATGGGCCAGGCAGTCCTGCAAAATCACCATGGAAGAGCAGAGCTTGAGTTACAGAACAGCAAACTGGTATTGTAGTAAACTGGAGCTGCTGGCACTTGTTTGCTATCAACAGGATGCTCTGGCTTATGATGACCTCTCATAACCTTGTGAATGATGTCTAAGAGTTATGAAAATAATAATTAAGAAAAATGCAGAGGAGAAGATTCACCGAAAGATGCCCTTTCAGACCAACGGATCTGCCTGTGAATTGAGGCTGTCAGTCAACACAGCAGAGGAGAGGATGGAAACATTTTAAAACAACACCCAAATGTTTCACTCTGGCAGTTTCAAAATAAAATGCTTTAGGTTTTCATTTCAAAATTGACCCAGATCAAATAACTAAGCTAAAAAAAGGACTGACCTAAATGAACTGTTTCCTTCTGGTCTTCCTGTTTTACAGCCATACCAAAAATGCTACATCAGTGCCGTTGCAGAGTGCTCTGGTACAGAAACCTGACCAGTATCACTCCTCTGCTTTTGGCCCTTTTTCTCCTTGGATACAAGAGCTGTTTTATTTATTTCCAATAACTTATTTTCAGTAATAAAGTTTGGAGGGTCATCAGCCGTTTGCTGGGGAATTGAAATGAGTCAAATGCTTGTGGCAAGCAGGGGAAAAGGCAGAAAAGTGGGAAAAAAAGAAATAACAAGAAACTTGTGGAGAAGGAGGGGAAAAGGAAAGGTCTCAAAAATCCACATAAGTACCTAAAGATGTTTGCACATAGCAGCGCACATAAAACTTCTGAGCATTTTTAATTTTCTGGCAAATATTGCAAAAGTTACAGGCCAACCCCAGTTCAGATCTGTCCTGCATGTCCCTGAACTCCCTGTGAAAATCAGTGAGTGCCAGGGATGTGCTACTCCCTGGGCACAGACACAGCTGTGTCTAGTTACAAGTGATGCATGATGGTAAAAACAAGTAACTCCCCATGCTATTGACTTTTTTTCTTTTTTTCTCACCTGGGGAGCAAATTCCAGCCAGAGTCCCAGCCTACCCTTTACATTGACAAGTATCACTGCTTTACACTGTCTCAATATCTGCACCAGCAAAACCCCATTTGGATGAAAATAAAATAGAGAAACAGATCAAGGCAGCTAAATAATATCCTGACACTAACCACTGGCAAGAGTTGAGCTTGGATTAAATCTGTAAGGACTGAATTTGAACTTTTGTCAATAAAGTCACAAAGCAAACATAGTGAAATAGGTAATACATGCTTACATTTCTTCATGTGAGTTGTTTAATCAGTGGGATTACTCACAAGTGGGGGAAATTTTGCAGGCTTTGCCATCTCTTTTGTTTTGTGTTTTTAGGCACAGGGGTAAGATTGTCTAGATATTGTAATGAGCTATTGTTTCACTGTTTACTTTTTAGGATGTACTTGGTGATATTTTTCAAAGCAACTAATAGTTTTTCTATAAATGTAGAAAATGAGAAATATCTACTTAATAAGAAGTAGCTATTTTAGAAAGTAATCCAGATAGCTTAGTGATAAAACTTCAAATTACTTATCTGCTACTTTTCTCTGGGCTTAGAGAATAGTGCTTGACATCTGTATTTCACAGAGGATTCTAGCGAAAATACCTGATTCTGTCTAATTGCTCAGAAAACTCTTTAACATTTATGACAGGGCTTTCTCACTGTAACAATATCGGCATGTTGCAAGTGATGGCTATGGTAAATCTGAAGTTGGTAACAGGTTCTCAGGGAAAGCTGCTGGTTTTATTGCTATGCCAACCTTTTCCCAGTATGGTTCCATGACATGAGTTGGCTCTGGGTGAGCTAGGTGGTGACCTGGGAGTTGCACCTGGTTACTGCCCTCTGCCAAAATAGTCTTCAACTTCCCCTGCACCGAGCTCTGGTCTGATCCAGTATGAAAGATAGATGGATGCCTGCCCAGTACAGCCCCTGTAAAGAGCAAACAGATTCCCAGGGAAGATTTTCCAAATGCTGTACAAATGATTCATGTACCCAGCTGCTCAAGAAACCTGGCTGAAAAATTCCCACCAAATTTCTATATATGTGTTTAATAAAAGTAATTCCTTACAAGCTTTAACTGTTCCCCCTGCCCCGTCTGATCATGATTAGTACACTAATTTTGCATAGTCATGATTAGGAGCAGGGAAGATGCCTAACAAGCAGAATCTGGGAAGACATTTGGGTGTAAGAGGCAGCATACAGGAGAGACAGCTGTGATGTAAAAGGATGAAGAAGAGATAGAGGAGCATCCATTTGCAAAAGCAATTTCACAATATGAGAAAAGTCAAGAGAAGGAAAGAGAGAGGGAGAAGCAAGAAGGAAATGGAAAGTCAAAGATAAATTCAGAGGGAAGAATCCAATCAGGAAAATGGACAAGTCTTGCAGGAATTGCAGTGAGGGCAGGTGGACTCTGTTAAAGAAAATAGAGCCAGACATTTATGAAAAAGGGATGTAGAATCATATAAATGAACCTTTACCACTAAATAAAGCAGGGGAGAGCTGTTGTTCATCCAGCCTTAAATGAAAGAGAGTAGAACTGACAATTTGCCCTGAACCAGTGCAAAAAAGTTATTGCCATAGACTTTTTGAAGGAAAGGTTTAACGCTATGACTGCATCCTGAAAAACAGCTTAACAAAAGAGTGGTCAAATGGGTAGTTTACCTCATTTTTCCATGCTGGATTTACTTGCCTTTTCTTCCATATGCGCTCCTCATGGTCCTGTCTGGGTTTTTCCCCCTTTCCTCAGTATGAAATGCTTGGATGTCTTAATTGCTGGCTTGGAGATGTGCTAAGTTGAAGTGGAGGGCAGCTGTGAGTTGGACACATCCTGCAAAACAACGAGTTTCTCTTGTTGTCAGCCACAGCACATCTCCACCATTACATCTGCTACAAACACCCTGGTGGGCCCTGTCAGGGCAATGGCTGGGGAAAAAACATCCCAAACCTATATCCTCTTTTGATTACAATGAAATTTGTTGTGGCTATGAGAGTATCTCTCTTCAGACCTTTGCCTACAGGCCAGCAAACAGCCTGGCCCTACACATGTGGCCATTCAGTGACAGGCATGACTGGGTCTGATCCAGCCCCCACTGAAAGTGAATGAAGGCTTTCCTAAACAGCCAGTGGCTACTGCATTAGGCACAGTTTTGTGATGAAAAAAATCTCTTGAGCAGGCAAAGAATGCATTTGTTTTCCCGCCCACGAAGCATCCACACCTTTACTCACACAACAGATAAAAGGGCTGAAAGCAAAATGAGGTGTAGTCAGGTTGCTCCATAATGAAGAGCTTCAGTCTTGCTTTTTGTGTAGATCATCGTATATTGGGCTGCTATTTCACCCAGGCAGTATATCTGATAGCACAGATGTGCTGGTGGTGCCATAATCAACATACTATTTCTCTTAGTCTTTAAAGAAATGTGTTAAGCATATGCATGTTTGTCAGTGGGATGAGGTACCCTGTAGAAAGTTAATGAAAGTTAACTTAACGTGACTTCCATTTAAGGTTTGCTCCTAAAGGAAAGAAGTGCTGGTGAATCATAGAATGGGAGTGTGAGTTGATGAGAGGTCTTGTCATTAGCAACAGAGTGCTGTTCATATCATTTAACAAGCTTGTCATGTGTTGGCCAACCTACAAAGATGCAATGACAGCTGTACAAAATTCCCTGTAGCCTCAAGGTAGTGCATAGCAATAAACAGGCAGACACCAGAATGAGAGGGCAACTTGCAAATGAGAAGTCTTCACTTTGTTTTTACAAGCACTGAATCACATTCAACACCCTCTGTTAAATTTTACTCTTTGTTCAGTAGCTAAATATAGGGAAATGCCACAGTTTTCAGTGGAATTACATTGTTATAAACTTAGAGTTATCGAGAACGGAATTTCACATTTATATCTGCAACCTTTTATTCAGTTGTCTTAGAAATTTTGAGGAAAACCTTCCCTGAAGTACCATACCAGAGCCCTCTTACCCCAGGCTGCAAGCATATACATAAAAAAGATCATACCACAACACAGAAAGCAACAATATGCAAAACTGATTTTTGTGTTGACAGAGGTTTAACGCTGTGAACTTAGTACACCTGTAGGAGAAATGAGAAACTCTCTTCAGTTTGGGAGAGAAGGTGATCTTATTGAAATAATCCTTCAGTTGGAAAGTCTCCTGTGGACTTGATGGTGAAAACTGTCGGTAGCAGCTCCTGATTTTCCATACTCCCACCATGAGCCTGTGGAAAGATTTGCCAATAGGAAGTCTAGTCCTTTGTGAAAATTAAGTCCCCTTAATTTTGTTCATAGAAGCTATCAGAAGACAGAGGCACTCTGAGCCATTATCTGCTTCTGAAACTCCTGGTCATAGTGTATACTCACTTATCAAATTTTTTTGAAGTCCCTGTTCAGAAAGTTTCAATGCCCAATAGCACTGAAACACAGATCATGACAACAGTGTATGCTTTCCCAATAACTACTGCAGATATTTCTATTTAATAAGTGGTTCCTCCTGGTTTAGATTCAGTGAACATTTAAAGAGATCAGGGGAAGTTTGTGCAGGTTTCCATTTTGCTGAGGGATCATGATGTCTCCCAGCCTGCCAGGACCTAACTGAAAAAAGTGATGTGGAACAAAGATCTGGAATGAAAGGTGAGATCCCTGGGGAAGAAATCTTTCCAAATCCTGCTGCAATCAGTAGCTTGACCAGTGGAAACTTTTGGATACTGTGGAGCTCTGTTTCTCTTTGCTCCACATTACTCACCATCAACAGTAGAGTGATCTTGCTCTTTCCAGGAGCAAATCACTCGAAACAAGCTGGCATTGTCATCTTTCTGGGCCAATTTGCCAATGGATCAATGATAAAATGCATTTCACTGTCAATTCATATCATATGAGTTTCTTGCCCCGCAGTGTAACTGAACAGCCCTTAGCCAGAGGTGTGGGGGGGTCTGTTTGAGAAACTGCAGTGATAGGATATCTTTCCCAGACTGAACCTCTGAATGCTACTTGCTGCCTGTTCATCTCTGGAAACATACAACCAAACAGCATTCAAAAGTGTTTCTTCCCTGGCAAAGTTTCATGCCAAGTGCCCTCAAGGGAAAGCATTTGGGGAATCCTTGGATCTCCTCTGATTGCAGCAGCACGGCACATGAAGCTTCAGAACAGACCACACAGATGGATAAAATGCCAGCAGAAGGAAACCCATGAAAGGAGACTGCTTACTGAGATATCGACAGAAATCACCGTTTCAAACATCTGAAGGCCTGCTCTAATGCCTACTGAACTCAATGGAAAGAATGTCACTGAAAGGGACCCCCTGGTTTTTGAACCATAGTCTTAAAATAAGCACATTTTGTTTAGGTTTATTTATTTTGTCTTTGAGAGCTGGCAACGGCTTATTTGCTTAAAACTAGCTATGTAGAGTTTGTGAGATTGTACTCAGCTTCAGGCATGCTGGGGCTGCAACCTAATCCCCTCACAGAGCCGTCCTGCTAGGAGAGTATGTTACATGTCCTCTATTTTGCTCCACCCCTTTAAAAAGCAGAACTATCTCCTTATCTGTACATTTATCTGATTTTAAGGTCTTATGACTGTGAACACTGCTAAGAACAAAAATGTGTTAACATGCACATTCAAGAGAAGGGAGCCTTTGTGCCTTAGGACTTCCACTGAAGGTGGTTGCAGCTTATTTCAGTTCCTTTAAGATCTGAAGAGCAGCTGTCACCTTGGTTCAGTTTCATTTGTTCCTCTGTGGAGTCTGAAAAGGGGTAACACGCCAGCTAATCAGGAGCATATCAGCTCTTACGTACTATTTTCTCCTGTGCCCCTTTAGGGCAGTTAATGAAAAAACACTGAGAAGTTATGTCTGAACAACCTCTCTCTCACTGGGGGTACTAGAAATCTTCCATTTACCCATGCAGGCCAAGGAGAGGGCAGCCTCTGGTTGTGGCAGGCTCAGCAGTTGTAGCTAAGCTTCCCTTCTGAGCTCTCTGAAAGTCCTTCCCTGTACTCATCACAAAGGTTTGCCTACAGAGTCCATTCTGGCTGGCTTACCCATGCAGAAGCTGGCTTTTACTATCTGATACATTCCACCAAAGTTACATAGTTATAAAGTTACAAAGTTATATAAGTCTTTTATACATACATATATTCTTGTCCAGCAAGTAAATAACTTGCTGTGCAAACCCATCACTCTTCGGGAGTCTGATAACAGAAGCAGCTCTGGAGGCAGTACCCACTTCCAGTGGGGGATCTTTCATGTACCCAACCACTTTCAATCTCCTGGAACAGTTTAGGAGCTCCAGATGCGTATGAAGGCATGACTTTATGAAATGGAGACTACATATATTCAACCCAAAAGCCACACTGCTTTTAGGAGGAGAGCATGTCAGAGTGGTTAACACTGCCTTCTGATCTGCATGTGATAGAGTGCAGAAAAAAGTGTCCAGACATATAGAAATGTACACTCATGCACCCGCAAGAGGTGACAGGAGGGGGACAACAGAGACACAGAGATCAAGGAATGCACCTCAGAGCCAGACTAGGTACTGGAGTAAAAAAGGGGGAACATCAGTGAAGTGGCAGTGATGTATTTCAGTTGGTTCCTAGAAACTGTATTGACAGCCTCTAGGGTTTATGTTTACAACTGTTTAACAAGTTTTTGCTACTGATCTGAACAGCTTACAATTGAAACAGTATATAAGTCATTACTGATCCTCCCTTCAGGCTTGGACAATGACACAGGAATTGGCAGTAATTTGCTGAGGAACTCTGTGAGAGGGCAGAGAACTCAACATCAAAGCAGTTAAACTCTAGCTGCTCTGAGAATAAACCAGCTTTCTAGAGCTTGACCCTTTATGACCAAAGATACGCCAGCTCTTTTCCTTTAAGTTTGCTTTCTCTGCCTGCTCTTAATAAATGTCTGAGTTTGTTTTATTTTCTATTTAGATCTTTTGAGACTTTTATGATTTTAAGCTAAAGGGCACTTCAGTTCTGTCTTCTTCCAGGCTGTACAGGATGAGCTGATGCACATCCTTGAAGATCTGAAGTGTGATGAAAATCCCACCTCAGTTCCTGTGCAGCCAGCAGAGTGAAGAACGACTACAACTGAATCAAAAGTTCCCCCCAAATGCAGATTGATCTGTGGCACTACAAAGTGGGAGGGAAATACTGTAAAAGACTGAAATTGTATCTATTAATTTGCTTTTGTTTGCTTGTACAAAGTAGGTTGTTTCTTTACTCCCTTTTATTCCCTTTCAAGCCAGAGAATAAATTTGCTGTGAGGCTGAACATATGAGCCTTTGAAAAAAGCCCTCATACCTAACAAAACACAACTGTACCTTATACACACAGGCAAAATAGAAGATATTCCATTACTTTAGTTTCATTTTTCTTTTGTTCAGACATTTCTGTGGCATTCAGTGGAAAGACAGCTGTTTTATGGGAGGCACAGTAAATGCTAATTAAATAAAATATTAAAACAATTTGCATCAAAGTTGAGTAGAAGTGATCAACAACAGATTTCCTTTTGTATTACTTAGGAAATTCATGCATTCTGTATCATTTTGTAATAATGCATAATGCATGTACTTTATGTGTTACTGAATTATTATGCCATGGCTAATGACATATCATAAGAAAAACCTCAAACAGCATTTCCAGAGGGTAGCACTTAGCCAGTTATGTCTTGATATCAGAGACTGGACAGCAGCCCTGAAATTGCCTAAGTTGAGGGATATGTGAGAAAACCCACTTTGGTCAGTATCCTAAATAAAAGTCAATATTCATTTATATATTTTTAATAAGTTATGGTCTGCTTTATGTTACCTGCTTAGGTGAGGTTCATTAAAAACCTACTACTGATGACATTAGTCACCAGATGAGAATGACTTTCCTGGGAACAGAGGTGTGGTTTTTGCAAGTATGCACTCACTTCTACGTCAGGGCAGGAAAAATATTTTTGTCCTTTCTGAACCCTTTAAGCAACACGTGCAAATGAGGACTCTTTCAGATACATTCAGAGTCCCCGTATTTAATGATGGAAAGAGGGAAGAAGGGATTTTTCATAGAGTTAAACTGTATCTTAATCACAGCCAGATGCCTGGCTGTAAAGGGTGTTTCAGAGGAGCAGTAGGTACCCTGGGAGTATTTTCACAGTTGTGGGGAGATTGTGTCCACGTGCGTGTATGTGCCAAACAAGCAGTAATCCAACACTTGCCTTCCAAGGAAAGAGTCAGTCTGCTGTCACTGAGTAGGGAAACCTGATAACAGATCCCAAGGAAACCACAGTGATTATTATATCTTTCATGTAAGTCTTTATGGAAATGGTCAGCTATGAGGAGCTGGCTTACAGTCTGGTTGTTGACAGGGAGGCACGTGTTCAAGCTCATAGAGAAAAGAATTGCAAGGAGTAACAGTACCAGGGAATGGCTGTGCTGAAGACCTGACCTCTACATCATACGTATTTCAGGGAGGTTTTCCTCAAATCAGTGCTAGTCTGGCCCAGAGTGCACCTTGCATTTTAGTTTCATCCGAAAGTCACCCTGTTCACATGTCCTGTGAGTGCTCCATGGTGTGAGCCAAAGCTCCACTGGGGAAATGGGCAGGAGGTTTGCTTCAAAAGCACACTCCTGATTCACACTGATGTACCAGTGGGGATGTGCCCTTAAGCATTTTGACATCAGATACACTGGATGGAATCGAAACCTAAGACAGTTTGGCAACTGGCTGAAGCTATCACAGGGCTGTTAGCAGCTACCTTTGGGAACCTGAGGTAACAGATAAGTTCCTAGAGGACTGGAAAAGAGGGAAGCCAGCTCCAGGATCTCTGATGCTTTCCTGGTCCATTTTCCTATGAGCAGATAGAAGCTAAGATGGTGTGGAGAAGCAGCTAACAAGGACAAAGAAAACAAGCATCAGGTGTGATCCCCCTATATTAACTCCTTGGGAAAGGAAAGACTCTTATTCAGACTCTTACTGATGCTACTGGAACAGTGGAACCACAAATGGAAGACAAGCCTAAAATCCTAAAAGGTCTTGATCCAATGAGCAACAATGTGAATAAAGAAAGTGAAATTCAGTCAATGCAAATTCAAAGTCGTATATTTAGCAATAGCCAGATACACAAATACTGTTTGGAGAAACACTGGCTCGGCAGAAGTTCTGCAGAGGAAGATATGGGGCTTGTAGTCCACATGGTGCAAATGTGTTATGTGGCTACAGAAAAAGCAAGTGCTGAGTGTCATGGGCAAGTCACACAACATAGTCTTTCTGTTTGAGTTGCTACTGACAAAACCCCAGTGGGAACACATAGCTCAAGAATGTGCGCAAACTGCAGAGACCAATGGAGAAGTCTAGAAAAATGTGGTCTGTAGGACAGATTCAGCTGGGGTTGTTTCCCAGTCTCTCAAGGGAGATCCAATACTTGTCTTCAAACCTGTCACAGGCTCACATGTAGGAAGGGAGTAAGCTGTGCTATTCACTGTAGGTTGACAGGAGTGATGATATTCAACTGAAGGTAGGGAGACTTAGGCTAAACATGAGGAAAAACTTTCTACAGTTTAGGATAATAAAGCACTAGAATAAGCTGTCTAGGGAGGCTGCAAACTCACCGTCACTGGAAGTTTTGAAGAGCAGGAATGTTTGAAATACTGGTCCTGCTTATATTTTAGGGATGGAAGTGATGACCTCCTAGATCTCTTCCAACTCTCTAGCTCTATGTTTCTATCAGGAGACACAACCTAACCAGCCCTTCCCTCCACATAGCCAATCTGTGTTGTTGGCCAACGCACACCCAGGGGACAGTTACCACAACTTCAAGAAAAAAAGGGCAATTCTCCACTTGGGAAGGCAGGACACTACTCTACAGCTCATGTCAGACTGCAGTTCTTGCTGTGGTATTGGTACCACATCTGAAATCTTCAGATATCACAAGACAGCTGCCAAAAGCCACAAGACAGGCTTCGAAGCATGCCTGGAAAGAAAAATATTTAAAAGCCATCCTCCATCATCATGCAAGAAAAATAAATCATTGACCATTCTTTGAAAAAAATAATAATCTTCATAATGTGGTGCTTCCAGTGGAACACGAAACACTGTTACTTTTACAACAGGGTCACAAAACCTGAAATGCTGTGTCAGCTACATGGTATTGAAAAAAAAAAGAAGAAATATAAAAGTGAATTACAAGCTGGCTTGTGCCTTAGAGCAACTCACTGTGGGCAGAGTAGTGATTGCACTTGCATCTCTCAGCTCTTGCAGTATATTCCTGCCAAGGTGTAGCAACTTAGAAGGAGCCTTTGATAATCTAATCACTCCCCTGCCCACCCCAGTCTTGCAAGTGCACACTGTGTGGTGCAGTTTAATTGCTCCTGCAGCAGCATGCACCTCCACAAGCACCTGGCATGATATCTTGCCACAATACTTTATCTATTTAATTTGTCCACTTTATGCATTTAATTTTTATTCATTTCCACTAGATGCTCACAAGAACTTCAAAGGGAAAAAAGCTTGTTGTGAGTGATTTCTACTACTCACTGCAGCTACTTTCTACTACTGCAGCTCACGTAGTTTGGAAAAGGCCAACAGTATGCCTGTTCATGGGTCCAAGGCAGATGCAAACAGTAACCTATCAGCAGATCTGACATGTAAATAATAAGGGTCAAAAGAGCTTAATGGATAGATCCTAGCAGCAATTTTTCATGACATTTTTGCACATTTATTTTCTTCTTACGGAAGAGGATCTGGCCTTTTTAAAGGTTGCATTTAGGACATGGCATTCTTGTATTAAGTTGTAGTTAGCCTGATGTGACAAGCAGTTTCGTCAAAACAGAGGCAAGCCAAACACTCCCCATAGTAAAAAATGATTGAATATGTAAGGAAAGTCCATTGTCAGACAGTCAGAAAAACTTCCTGATGAGCATCTGCACACAGAGCTTGTGTGACAAGCTGAATGCTCCCATGAGATGAGAGCAGCACGCAGGCTGTCGTAGCACTGCTAACGATGACTGCTCTTCCCTTTCACCTGGCAATGCCAAAGTCCCCTGATCTGCTGGGAGCCAAGTCAGCTTCTTTCCAGGGACTAAGCAAGTTGCAGCAGACTGTGCCTGCAAGTTATTTTCCTCCTTGCCCCCCTCCCCACCTTCCCTTTGCTCCCTCCCAGGTGCTGCTTTTCTGCTGCAGTCCATGGGCACAGGCTGCACTCCTGCCTCCTGAGACCTCGCATCACTTACCTCTCCCCGGGGAACTAACCTTCGTAACCTGGTGGGAAGGAAAGGGCAGGGCTACACATCCTTCCGTGGCACCACCAGCTCCTCAGCTGTGCCAGAGACCGTGTTGGGATGTAAGCAGCAACCGGGTTTTCCGACATGACACGCAGCTACACTGGCTACAGCCGCACGAGGCTGGGAAGGGTAGAGCTATCCCTTTTTTCATTAAGCGTATTTATAAACATACAGTACACAAGCATTTTTCCTTTCTTCACAGTGACGGATGATTATATGTCTATGAAATGTTTTCATTTATTTGGCGCCAGAGTAATCAAAATCAGTTGAAACTGTGGCGATGAAGGGAAGGAAAACAAGTAAGCGTGGGATTGACTGTGCCTCTCGCTCCCTGGGCCGTCCAAGGGTAGTAGCTGGTAAAAGTGCACCCCTTGCAGATGAACATCTTATTCAGCTGGTAATTGTTCCCAGTCGTGCTCATGGCCTCTGTCCATTAAGGATGTAGCCCTGCATAACTTTAAAAGCAATTGACTCCGCTCTGGAAACGCTGTGGGAGCGTCTGAGCCAGCATGTGCGTGACTCCACTTAGGCAGAACAGAACTGGTCCCAGAAAACCTTTGTGAATGAAATTTTCATGCTTTCATGTCTGCCCCAGTGCAGATTCTGGGTCAGTCCTTCTGATCTCAAACATCCGGTTTAAACGGGTGTTTTGCACTACATAGATACAAAAATATTTCCATTATAAGCCTTTAATGACTCTGCATAGGCAAGCAAGGGGGATGAGGTAGGACAAGGGAGTTTAGGAGACTGTGTCAAAGACGCCAATGTAAAAAGAAAAAAAACCACCCAGAAACCAAAAAAAAACCCCCCAGGTTTCTCTGCTTGTCAGTTAAAAAAACAACAACATTGTATGTTCATCTTCTTAAAGCCAGATGGTAAAGATTTCAGAGATGATGTTTTTGTTTGTATTTCTCCCCTCCTCCTTCCCAACATTTTCGCAGTCAGCAAGCACCAGAGCCGGCTGCGTGGCTGCAGACAGCTGCAGAGGTGGCCCATGCTGCTTCTTCCACAGGAGCTTCCCGGGGTATTCCCCGCTTCCTCCAGAAAAAGGCGTCGTCCAAGTACTCCACCTCTGACATTACGCACGAGCTGGTCACTGGCCGCATTTGCAAATAAAGTGCCTGCAAACCACAAGCTTGATTTAACACTGAAGAGGATCTGTCTGCTTCAGCTGATGTCCGGGGCATGTGTGAAGCTGCGTAGAGCAAGCAGAAGGGCACGGTGGCTGGTTGCGATGTGATGGGTTGTTAAAGGGAGCTGTAGGTACCTCTTGCCTTTTCTCCCGTCAGAGAATGAGCACCTCCGAAATGTGCCTGGTCTTCAGTGGTCAAAAGTGAAAGCTAAACAGCAGCTTCACAGACAACATCATGATTACTTGAACCACATGGAATCAGCACAGAAGAGCTGGAAAATCATCATTCTCCTACATTAAAAAGAAAACAAAACAGAACAGCAATTCTATCACTGAATTAAAAAAGGTATGAGGAAAATACCTATTCTCTTGCTCCCACTGAGGTTTTTTTTTACTAGGCCCTGTGGAGCAGCTAGAACACAACTCCAACTTCCTCCCCTCATTCCTCTCCTTATTAGAATTATAAATATATATATGTGTGTATATATATATATATATAAACCAAGTCCCCAATCCCACCAAACTGGCTCTTGTGTACTGTGCTCACACCTCACTCTGCATTCATAGACATCATTGACCATTTCCATATTTTTTAATGAATGTAACAAAAACACATCCCTGAAAAGCAGCAAGAGCTTGATGTTCACAGCCATTGCTGCCAGTGCAATGGAAGGGATCCTTCTGGACAGAGCAGCTGCCCTGAGGCCATTCCCTGGATGAGACTGGCTGTCTTGTCTCTGAGAGCATCCCCAGGGTGGCGAGGTGGACCTGCTGCAGGAGGGTGGCTTAGCAAGCCGGCCTGGGGCCAGGCTCCCCCCAGGGTGGCTGTGAGGTTCGGAAGCCGGCAGGCTGTGGAGTCTGCTCTATGTGAGCACACCTGCTCGCAAAACACTCCAGAAAAATCATGTTTGTAAAAGGCAGAGAGAGGGAAGAGAGGGAAAATGGGCTTTTGAGACCGGTTGTCTTCTCACTTCAGGAGAATTCAGAAAACAATCTTAATTTCTGGGTAACCATCTGACATCTGAGATGTCACATCATCCCACTGTGGCCACTGCACTGTTTAAGGATGATTATGTGGATGTTGCTGCTGCTGCTCAGGGAAACGTTAAAACAGCTGGCAAACATCCTGCTGTTTTACTCGCCAGTCTAAGAGATGGCTAGATAATATGGGATAATTTATATGGAGGGACTTCTTCAGCACCTGATATTATTGGCTAGTAGGATGGATGACCATTTGCAGAGAATTGACTATACTTCCTTTTCAAAGATATGTTAGACAGCATATGCACTCCAGAGACTCCAGCCCAAGATGTTTTTCCTTTTGATAGACTGCCTCGTGGCAGACAAGCAGGAGCACTGGCTTCTGGGGACTCCAATCACTGTTCTCACAGCTTTCAAAAACTATTCAGGGTGACAAAGCTGTAGGACACAAAAGCAGTATCCTTATTGACTTCACTTGTGACTATCTTGTCAGCCTGCAAGGTTGAGCTATTTGCAGATGTCAAAAGAAAATCTGGTAATCCACAAGTAAATTATCTGTCTATCCATCTATCAGTGTAACAGTAACTGGTTAACTTAAGGTGCCCAAGATCTAAAAGAAGTTTCAGTTTGTCTATTGTACAGCCAAATATAGTGCCTGCCTGATTAGATTGGTTTTAAAATGTGAAAGAGTCTTTATGTGTGTGTCTGTGTGAGGCAGAGAAAGACAGAAAGTAAGAGTGGGAAACCAGGCAGGCTCCTAAATCTGTCAAAATACAGTATGATCATGTCAACACATTTAACAGACCACTTGATGGTGGACTGCCAAGTTCGTTCATAAGTTTACAGACATACATTCAACTTATTTACATTCCTCTAAATCCTTTCTCCAACTAAATATAGATGGAATAAAAAAGACCACAACAGTAAAAATTAAGACATGGGAAGGAGGACTCCTCTGGAGAGTCTGGTATTCAAAACAGCAAGATTTCAGTCTTCCCCAGTACATGTTAAAGCACAGAAACATCTGTTTCATTCTCCCCATGTTGGAGCTGGAGCAACTCCTTGGGAGAAGTCCTCCACATGGCTAAGGGCAGAGCCTGGCTCTCCCAACACCTGGGCCAAAGCCTTCTCTGCTGCCCCGAAAATTGCCCAAGCTTGCTTGTCTGCTGGGAGTTTGAGACTTCCCAAGGTAAGTGGCATTTATTTCTAGGTGCTCAGGGAAAAGGAAGCTGAAAAAAAGCTTACGTGACTTTACTGCAGAGTTCAGGAAGACTCAAGGACTAGACTGCAGGCAGGAAAAATGCCGCAAACACTGCATGTGACTTATCTGAATATCACTAAAAACTTGCACTCTCTGTTTCTGCTTTTTGGTCTGCTCTGCATTTCCTTAAACGGCCTGTGAACAGGACAGCTCTTCACCAGCTGCTATCCCCTGGAGCCCTCAGCAAACTTTGGGGTAGACCCAAAAGGATGCCTGTGCACAAGACAATGGTTAAAATTTGGGGATTTGTGTCTCATCTGCGTTTTCTACCAGACAGACAGAAAACAGTCCACTGTGCTGACTTGCAAGTCTTTTAACTGCTCTGCCTTGGTTCCTCCACAGCTTAGATAAGGACAGCAAAATGCTCCTGCCTTTTACAGGAAATATATTCATATTCACCTGGAAAGTGCTACAGGTGTCAATTAATTTTAAATATTCTGTACACCATGTTTACAGCAGAGGAAAATACTGTGGGGGCAGAATTAACTGCAAAGAGTTATCACAGCTCTACAGGCAGTTTTAACAAATTATTTCAGCTATGAAGCTGCGTGGGTATGTTTCTTCTGTGGTGCACTAGAGATCTGTAAAGTCAGGTTAAAAGCACACAGATTACCCTTGACAGTTTAAGTATTTAATTAAAACCTTCATTTATAAGCATCTGACTAAAACTGCACCTTCAATATACTCCATCAGTATTACAGACATGAACTATTTCTCCAAAAGCAGCCTACCTCTTCCTTACTCTACCCTACATAAAATTATTATGTAGATATCTGTCGGAGACTCAAGAACATCTATAGTTGGAAGACCTGGAACATTTTAACATTTACAGATAATTCTGTGTGTATCAGAAGACAAATGGTTCCCAACCTAATGGTCTGCATAGAAGTCTGGAGGAATGCAAATATGGTCAACTTAACTTTCAGGACACTGAGTAGTGGCATAAGGATGAAATTTGAGTCAGAACTTTTAAACTGCCTTGTCTTGTGAACCTAATCAGATATTTAACATTATTTGGACACGACTGCTGTGACTAAACTTCTTTCTGATGGTGGCTTTTAGAAAGAGAGTGTGACAGAGTGAGCATCTCCTGCAGCACTGCCTGCTCCCAGCACACAGAAAGCATGGTGTCCGAAGGTGGCCACAGACAGCACACAATAATCCTAACACCTAGTGGTTGCATGTGACTTCAAATGTTTTACAAAATGATTAAGTAAGCCTCTCTGCATCTTCGTGAGATATGTAAAAACTATCTCACCTGGAGAAAAAGAAGTTATTACCTAAAGGCCAGAAGGAGGCTCGTGTTTGAATTCTTGAAGCAATTACTGGAATTAAGGCAGCTTCCTACCTGCCAGAATTTTCTTTTAGACGCCTGGAGTTCCTGGGAAACCATGCACTTCTCTCATAGTGAAACTTTATGAAAGCTGTCACCAGTGTGGAGTAGTTATTGCTGAAATGGTGTTAAAGACATTTATTTTGAACAGCTTTTGTTTTGCTTTTATTCTAAGGCAGCCATCACGTTACATTTAAACTGTAAGCAGGAACTACTGTTGCTGTAAACCACGCCTGTTTCCCTGCAATTATAAGCTGCAAATACTCTCTCCTTATACTTCTGTAATCTAGAAAAGTCCTAGCTGAATCACTGGTGCAGCTTTATGAATTTCTTTTGCAGAGCTGTTGGCATTTCAACATCAGGGCAGAGGAGAAAATACTGACTAGCGTGTTCTTTCATGACTGACCTTACACAGGCATACCTGGTTGGTTATTTTTTCATACTGACAAAGCAGTGGAAAGCCAACAGGTTTTAGGCTTTCAGGACAGAATCAGTTAAACAAAAGTGTATTATGTGGCTTTCCCACTTGGTTAATGATCTCCCCCATCTGTCCTGAGCTACCTCAGTCTCTCTTGGTGGTAGAGGCCAGGGCCACCACTGCACAGCCATTACCTGTGGAGCTCCCTCATTGCTAACAAAAGTGCACTGAGTCCACCGCCTAAAGCAAGTGCTTGGCTGTTGTAGCCCTAGGGCTGGGTGTTTTTTAAATGACTGTGACTTTAGTTATTTCCTGCTAGACTTTTCCATAGATAAACTCAGTCATTCCAGTACTCTCAGCCCATGTCTTTCCCTTTGACCATCCATCTGACTGGGCTTAAAAATCTGAAAAGTGCCAAATGCCCCATGTTTCTCCCCAGAACTTGCAGGGCTTGAAAAATTAAAATACTTCTGCTGAGTTTTGTAAAAGAGGAAGGTATTTAAAGAGGGAGGGAAGGGGCTGAGTTAAGGAAATACCCTCACCAATCCCTTGGAGCTGCCTCATATTTTAGGGACCGAGATGTCCCAGGTGGAGGATACTCCCAGACTCCTGTAAACAGCATTTCTCCAGCTAACTCAGAGTTTGGATCTGTTGCTTGTTTCTCCCTTAGAACAGAGCTATCGCTGAGGGCAGGTGCAGATCCAGATATTCAGCCCTGGTCCAAAGAAACTGCTTGTTCAACCCCAGCAAGGCAAAGTCTTTCCATTAAGCCCGGCTGTGTGCCTCCTTTCCCTTATTAACCTGAAAATAAGAAGTTATTACATAACTATTATTATGATTTTGCATTTTGTGAGGCGTCTTGCTGAACGCATCTTTCCTCCAGCTGTTGCATCCGTTTCCCATCATTTCTCCAGAACAGCTCCCAGATCTTCCCCAGCTCTCCATCTTCTCCTCCTCCTCTGTCATCAGCTTTTCCCTCTGTGTCCCCTAAACATCCTCACCTTCACGCCACTTCGTCTCCTGTCCCCAGACTCAATGCCCTCAGCCAACTCCTGGGTGCTGTAGTCCCTCCTTCTGTGTCCCCTGCCATGGGCTGCACAAGAGACAGCTGGTGCCTGTGGCTGCACCAGAGCCCATGGTGCTTGGGCTCCCCATGTCAGCACACTGACTGGCTGGCCTCTGTCTCCTGGGACAGATAGGGCTGAGATCTACCTGCCCTTCCTGGTAATCTCTGGTGCTTCTATTTGCCGTCAATATTTTGGTTGAAAGTGGCTAACTCTCCAAAAGTTATTATGAGGGAATAACAAGAGATCATGTGGCTGGACAGGTATTGTTTCCTTGGAACCCAACCTAGAAATGCAAAGTGTTCATCTTGGTTGCCTGTTCACTGTAGTATTGATAAGCAAAGATGAAAACACACAACACACTTGGACAAAGAAGAAAAACATATTTTTCTGCTTTGCAGCAAAAAATAATGCAGTCAAGAAAAGTGAAATTCATTCGCTTAAACAGGGGCTGTGTTGTCTGTGGTGGTCTAACATACCTGCCTTCCTGGCTTCCAGCCACTTCTCCAGTTCTGCAGTATCAATGACAGGAGGATCAAGCCCTGAGGCTGAATGCGCCCTCTGGTCCCAGGTGATGGGCACAGAGCAGGACACCCTCTAGCCAGTCTCCAGGACTGCAGTTCATTGTGTCCTTCTCCTGGCCTGGGAGATTTCTTCTGGCTGTGTAAAAGCCAAAACCACTAGCATTTAGTTATGATCACTACTGTTTATTTGGTGTCATATTTTTGGATTTACTATCATCTTCTGGTGAAATAAACTTTATGTTCTTTGCTTTTTTGACCTTGTTTGTATTTCTTCTTTCAACCTGTTCTCTGTCTTACTTTAAGATTCTTTTTCCTATCTGGTCCCCTCAAATATATCCATTTGAGTGAGCACTGCAAAGAGATTACAGGATGGGTAACTTTTTACTTTCCTGAGGCTTTGGTTCACATTATCCATGAACTCCAGACAACCTCATTATACTGTACTTTGCCTTTGAAAGATCTGTTCTGCAATCAGAAAGCTATTTGCATAAAAAAAGGAAGGTTATCTTATACAATGTGTAACTATACCACCTATATACCAACACACGCTCTGTGTGCTAGACAGGGGCCAGAAACCACGTATCTGAAATCTCTGCAGCAGAGGAGTATTCCCGTCTGTGTGCCTGCTCCAGGGGTGAACTCTTGCTTCTGGAATTTGCTTCCTTCAAGAGTTTGCCAGAGCTAGCCTTCGGGGGTCTGGAGGGCACCGTGATGAGGAGGCTTGCTTTGGCAAGCCCCTGGGCTCTGCTTAGCACATTGTTACGGGGAGACACACAAAATCAAGAAAAGGCGGTTGTCGGGCCAAAGTGGAAGTGGCTGGGTGTTATTCACTTGAATTGCCAGAATGTATTTTTAAATGTGGAGAAGTGCCCAGAAACGGTCTGTTCTGTGCAACATAAAGGTCTTGCCATGAATATATATATATATGTGTATGTATAAATATACATTCGTATACGTATATCCTCTCTTGCTCCCTGCCCACCTCCTCCAAAAGTGACTAAGAGTGCATGAGAGGGAGAAAACATTTTTGCCTTGTGCCAGTTGATCCCTGTTAATTGATACAAATCTTTAAGAACAGATCTTTCATACAGAGAAGTGTGCTCTGTCCTCTGAGTCTCCTTTTGGTCCTCAGCACCAGCTTTGTGTCTTGTGGTCTAATGTTCTCTCTCTTGAAATATCTGCATTTGTCAGTCTGTACCCTTCCTCATTTCCATGTCCTCCAAGTTTCTGAAAGTCTGGCAAATCTTCCTGGCTACTTCCTGGGTCATATCCTTCTTTTTGCATTGCTAGGATCCTCCTTATGGTTAGCTGTACTTCACAGGGTCCTGTTTCTCCAAACTCTACCTTTATTGGTGGCATTACTTATTTCTCTGTCTTTAGGCTGAGAGAAGCATATTCAACATGAATTCAGTCAAAAGAACTGGGGCAAGTTACAGCACCGATTAATATGTGTCCTCTCTGTTTCCAGGTTCATTTTCAGGGTTCATGTCCCCCTTCTTTGCCTTCAGCTTTTCTTCCATCTTATTTGCTTGTACAACAGTAGGAGCCAGCATCCTCAGGTGCAGGCTGGAGCCCAGTGTGCTATAGGAAGAGAAACAAAGCCGAACCTCTACTGTCACGGTATGAGACAAGTGAAAGGCTCCCATTTTACAGAGGGAATGGAGGCAAAAAGAGAGGAAATTACTTTTCCAGGGCTGAATGGGAAGCAGCCTGATGGGACTTTTTGCAAGCTAGCAGTGAAGCAGACAGCTGCCCATCTTGCTTGGCTTCCTGTTCCTACCTAAAGCTTTCTAAAGCTTTGACAGACTCCCTGGGTTACCACACCATGCCTCGACTCCATCCATCCCCCACGTTTGGACTGAAAGCTTCCCATCAGATGTGTTCTTCTTATCTTAGCTGTCTTTTGTTGTTGCTGCTGCTGTGCTTTGTGTATGAATAGGGTATGTGCAGCCCGTTTCTTTCTGTGTCCCTGCTGAATGAGTTAAGATGCAAACACAAATACAATAAAGGTCAGAATTTCACAACCAAACTCCACCAAAGAAGAAAGTATTGTTAGAAAGCAGGATGTTTACGCACATATTTGCATGGTCATGATGCAAATGACCCTGAGCATTTTGCTTAAGGAAATTACAAATTTCTAGTATGGATTCAAAGCAACACAGCAGTCAGGGGAAAAAACCCAAAGAATAATGGATAAATAAAATTCTTTTTAACTAACTGCAGTCTCACGTGTACCCAGGGATTCACCTTTTCAAAAATGTTGTGAACATTTGCAGACTAAACTCATTCTGATGGGAGAGGTAGTGCTCCCCTGAGTCATTTCTGGGAAGGTAAAGGGCCACCCTGGCTCACATCTGAGCAACATCTTGAGCAGAGTGAAGATTCTGCTCAGCATGAGCTACAGCGACAATAATCTGGTTTTAATCTGCTCTCCATCCCACTAAGTGAATGTGCGGGAATCTATTACAGCTCCCCAGAGGAGGGCCTGCGAGGACCTCTGCCTCCTCCTCCTGCTCCCCCCCTCCCATCTCATGGCAGCATCCAGCTCCAGCTCAAAAATTTTGGGCTAGACCTCTGTCTACAATAGGCCAAAACTCAACCTTCTCCCCACCCCTATCTTGATCCAGGACTTAATATGATTCCCTGGATCTATTTCTAAAATGAGGACTTATCTCAAAGACACTTAGGAGGCTCTAGGGTGGTCTAATGGTAGCAGCAAAATAAAATAGCTGCTTGCAGTAACCTATGGGGAATACCTTCGACCTCTGCAGTACCATGACTTATTCCTCAGCTCACCAGAGACATACAGACTGGGTGCTCTGCACCTGAGAGCGGAGTTGCTTCAGCAGTTGCCCTCCAAGGTGACTCAGTCTGGAAAGTAGCCAGACCTTCTCCATCAAAAACACCACAGTCATGAGGCAAGTTCTCAAGAGAAACAGGAGGGAAAGAAATGGGAAGCAGCTGTATGAGATGGACTGAAACTGTGAGAATGAGAGAGGGAATGAAAGGGAAGGCCAAAATCTTTGTGGCTTCTGCTTCCATAGGATTTGTGGTCTAGACAAATTTTCTTTTCCTACACCTTCAGAGTTATCCAACACAACAGGTCTGACTTTTTATTTGGCAGTTTTTTCACACCAAATCTTACAAACCTCCATGGCTAAAGGAGACTGATGGGACAATTCTCTGTACTGGCTCCCATTCCTCTTCTTCAGCTGGATTTAGCTGGTGCTGATGCTAAGGTATCAGAGGCACCTGTGACCACGGAGCTTCCCAGGAACCAGCGCAGAGAGGACTACGACATGACCAAGGGGTGCCACTCTGTGTGGGACCTGAGAAGGAAGATGATAAAAAAATCCTGCAAATGTTTTTTGGTGTTTAGCTAAGTAATGTGGATGGCAATGTGAGAGGTATCCTCTACTCAGGACATTCATACCTGGCTGAGGCAGTGAGTGATGAATTCTTGTCTTGACATGTTCAGTCACCAGGAGGACTTTGGGCTTATACCACCATAAAATCTACCACAGCTCAATGAATGAAGTCTTTATTTCTCCATTTGCCTTTGCACGTCCTGGCTACTCCTACTTTGTCTTCCTTCTAATGTTCCCTAATTTCTTTCAAGTTGATCACAGTCCATAGAGCTTCCTCCTCACCCTTGCCTGGCAGTTGAGGGACATCGCCAGTTCATTTCCTTCTTCCAACATGCTCCTTCCTCCAGACCTAACCCCAAGCACTGGGGAGATAACTGCGGGTGCAGCTATATGGTCTTTTGAAAGAAAAGGAAGCTATGCTTGCATGTTGTACCAGATGGATGCCAGGTAGACATATTAGGGTGGCAGTGAGCCCAACTTAATATATCCTGCCTCAGAGCCCAGTTTATTAGCTTGGGCACAGCGCTATGCTAATCATGGCTATGTGGTTTCCGGTGCAGAGTTGGCTTGTGCACACATAGCTCTGAGCATGGACAAACCAAATTGTGTCTGTCTGCAAAAGACATAACCCAAGAAGATAGGAAAAATACATTAAAAGTCCTGCCATGACTGTATCAAAGACTACATTCGTCTTCATTGTGCATCTTACTCTCTTGCTGGATGTTCAGATTATACTACTGAGGTAGCATTTAGATAGAAAGCTTGCTGGAGTGGGGACTACATCTTCCACTTCTAGGTGATGTTGAATACGTGTTTCCACGTGAAAAATGAGGATAACTGGGGGCTGGAGACTGGCAGAGTGATGGCATGTTGGGTTAGTGTTGAGATGTGACATTCACCCAGAGGGGGCCAGGACAAGGAATTCATACCCTTCCTGCATCTCCACAAAAGGTGTTACAAGAGACACATGGTGTGTCCACACCTCTGCAGCTGCCCCGCTTGCATGGCAGCTAGATTGGGACCTTAATGCACCTCTTACGTGTTGCTCACCTTCCCCCTCTCAGACTTGAAAAAAGATAATACCCCTTATTCTCATCATAAAGCATAGAGGGTGGAGAAAGCTGCCTGACTGGGTAGATTTTTGAAAATTGGGAAAGTTGGATGCAAGATCTTCCAGGGATATCACAGATGAAAAGGTATGGGAGGCAGGATGTACCTGTATCTTTGTGGGGCTTAACTTTTCAGCATGGAATTTAAAAATTTGAGACGATGAGTAACAAACTCTGCTGAGTGTTAGGAGGCTCCCTTGGAGGCTGGGATCATTCTGGGGAGCAATCAGCTCAAAGTTGGTGATGATTTTCTCCTTCCATGTGCCTCAGAAAAACTGGTAACCTGCCAGTTGGAAAAATAAAAGGAAGATTTTCAAACTGAGGTCATTCCCTCAAGTGGTTGTCAAGGCATGTTGCAGTGGGTGCTCTGCCCTTACATAAGGTATATCCCAGAGAGTCCATTTCCCAGAAAGTGAGGTGCTAATTAAAAATAGATTCAGGAAGGCTAAGCCTCTACCCCTCTCCCAGCAGAAGCTCTTACATCTCAAGAGGAGAACTTCAGCTGTTCAGTAAAATCCTGAAGGTGTCATTTTTTGCCTTAACCGTGAACCTCCTCTCATACCTGCCTCATGAACTGCTCTTATGAAACTCAGTGCTAGGCTCATTGTTGTCCTCTGACAGGTTCCCCAGGTCCTTGAAGAGGATCTGCACTGGGGAGCGAAGCTCTCTGCTGGAAAGATGTCTCTGTCACTGCTGCCCACACTGGGAAAATGTATGATCTCCAACACATGTGGGGTCCTTGCTGCCCCTCTACGTGTTTGCCATTGCCCCATGACATTCCCACCAGTGCAACGGCCCTGCCTGAAAAATCTCCAACAGTTTTCTCTGCTGTTCACTTTCACCTGCCAGATCATCATTTTTAGTGAACACAATGAGTTACAGTAAATAAAAAACAGCCGCAATTTTATTTAGAATGACTTCTGATGAAAGAGGATCATGGCTAATACATTGCAGATTGCCGAAAGCCAGTGTTGGCTGGTATGCTTTGCTAAACAAAAGACACAGTTTAACACTTCAAAAAAAGATCTGTGTTATCGTGAAATGGTGTAATAAAGCATGACCCATTTTTTACTCCATTATTTATTTTGTTACCATGGACGTCTTTAACTTCCCCCGAGGACAGCACCCTAATCGTTTAAAGTAGACATTTTCTTTCTCAGACATATGAAAAGGTTTTGTACAGAATGCATTAAAACAGGAAGCGCAACTGTGAAGAGAAGTCTCCATCTTAACCTTTTCAACTGCTGGATCTCTGTGTTTGTGTTTTATAGGCAAGTCTAATATATGGGTTGTTCATCAGACTGTAAGTTTCATTCTGATCAAAGATTTATGTTTTGCATACCAAGGACAGGCCACAGGCTGCTGCCCTCCTTTGGTAGACCTTCTCCAAAACCCAGCGGTTTGCTGGGCTAATATTTGTGACTTGGATCCTCTCAGCTGAGCTATGGGGTTGTCATCCATCTTCTGATAAAACACGAGAAATATGGCCATCTCTTATATCTGTTTTGTACAGAGAGAGTGAAAAAAAATCTACTCCAGCACTCAACAGGAGTGGTCAATGCGCTAGTGATAGTAGTAACTGTCTAAATAGGCAGCTTTGCTTTGCAGAGTGTGTTTTTCATTCATTTTAAGGGTCTTGTGTTTGTTTTGAAGACCGGAACTTTCCTGGAACTATAAAATTTCAACATTTTGAAGAAGACATTTTTCCAAAATTCTAAAAAATGGCTCTTTCTGAGCTACTCTAAATCTGTTCCTACCCTACACATGCCTTGTGCATCTGGCATGCTCAACCTTTACGTATTTGTTGCAGGGCTCTCTCCTTGGAAAAAAAAAATCAATCAGAGTAAATATTCTGGACAGAACTGGTATTCTGTTACTATTCTGTGTGACTCCCCGTATGGGTGGTACTCCAGAATAAACATCCCCTTATTCCAGAATAGTATTTCCATTTTGTGAGTACAAGTGTTACTAAGACGTAAAATGATTTTTTTTCCGGAATAGATCCCACAAAGGAAGCTACCCTTGCATAGCTGCTAGGGCAAAATTTCCCATGCAGGCTAGCCCTAAACAGTGAATTTACACCATCTGTTAAGGTATAAATATTAAAGACCTACTCTTCTGCCATTTCAGCTGTAATGAATCAAGGTTGGGGTGTAAATAACCATCCTATTGATATTCTCTCTCTTCTGGACTCTGGACACATATTACAACTTATACATTGCATGCCTCTCATACAGAGTATGACTTTTTGAAAGTACATAACAACCTCTAATCTGAAATGAAACAGTTGACTTTCACTGCTCCTAGTTAGGAAACTGGCAATATCTGCTGAGAGCCATGTGTTTCGCACAATGTCTTAGTGAAGGGTAGTCCCAGAACCACCACGGCCACCTCTAACGTCCTAGTAAGTCAATTTTGACTCCCTGCTGCCTGCTAGAGCTTCACTGTGTTTGTGTCACAGTGACGTGTTTTTCAGTGGGTCTAAATCGACAGAATTGCCCTGATTATCCTTCCCGGTGGTGGGGATAGCAAGATGATACCAGAGGGTCTGGAAATGCAGAAAGGCAGCAGGATTCACAGTGCTGAGTGACGTAATTCACTGTTAGGTACCTGGTCTAATCCTCAGCTCTGCTGGAGTCCTCCTCACCAAAGCTGGTCAAGCATTCAACTATAGCTTCGTACATGGAAATTTTTAGAGGGGTCTCCACCTTTCCTTTAGCATCCACCATATCTCCTGGTAAAAATACTTCTGAGCCAGAAAAGTCCCAAACGAGAGGTGTCTATCCCAAGCCAGTGCTTGCAAAAGTAACACTGCAATTTGATAGAAGAGTTTTCTGAAATCTCAGTTATTCTGAGACATCATGGTGTGAGGATGGCTTGGTGAAGGTTCCTTCCTTGCTCACACAAATCCCAGGTTTAGGGATGTTTTAGAACTTAAAAATAATCATCAGCCTACTGCAGCATTCCTTCCTCTACAGACAATTGCTATGAGGTTGTCCAAGCTTTCCACATCTGCTGTATTGCTCCTGTAATTCAGGTTTTCCTGAGAGTAAGCTGTCATCACACTCCGATAACTACAAGTAAATCCCCAGTTTGCACTGACTTCACGAGTGGGCCAGGAGTGTTCAGTGCTTCTGACAACCTTGTTCCTGTAAAACTTACAGATTAATATGGACTTCCAAGAACAGAATACACCATGCCTCTTGTGAGTAATATAATACATAATTTCCTTATTGCTGGAAATAAATAGTTTCATAGTGTCACTCACTATAAGGATATCATCAGTTGCAAATCTCAGCTGCAAGGGAAAACCACCTTAGGAAAAGCAAACAGGTGATTTTTAGCTTTAGACTGAATCTGTGGAAACTATTGAAAGCATTCGTCTGTAATGCATTTCTTTTCTCCAAATCCCTCTGACAAGGAATTCCAAATTTAGCTCTCTGCAATTTATTGGAGGGTAGGAATATAGGTGTATTTGACTGCAAGTAAAATACTGTGTGGTATGAAGCTGCTTACTCAATCGCTGCATCTAAGTATTTCAAGATGCTTGTGAGTGTAAGGCAGAGCAATCCCTGCAAAGCAGCCTGCTCCGAGAGCTTCCTTGGAGGTTTTTATTATGTTACTTGTGCAGTGATGGTCACAGGCAGCTGCCTGTGTTGGAGGGACTTCTCTTTTACGTGCACTTTGCTAACTCCACCGTTACAATTCAGCTTGAAAAGCCTCACACAGTTGATCTTTGCACACTTAGAGATGTGACTTTTTAACTCTCCCTCCACATTCACTAGACAGTGCTTAGCCTCCATGAGGAGGAAGCTGGGGCAGCAATAATCTCTCCGAGACAGAGAGTAATTAACTGAGTGTCTCAGAGGCTGCGGTGGGTCTGGGTTCCCAGCGCTTGATAGGAGGTGAACTGAACATACAGCAGCTAGGAAGTTCTTAAAATTTTTCTACCATCCTCCCCAATTACATGACCAAATCTGCTAATGAACTATCCCATTAAAGCAGAGAGGTAATCCACTCTTGCGCGGGGCTGTCTGCCAAAGAGTTCAAGTTGTTAGAAAAAAATGAAGTGGTGCGGCACTCTGCGCTATTAACGTGCCAAAACAACAACAAAAATCTTTTCTCATGGTCCAGAATATTAAACAGACACAAATAACTTTCATTTAAAAGCCACATTTTCTGTACAGAGTTTTCCCTGGAGAGAGCAACATTTCTTTTCATAAGTAGGATGAATTTTGCACTTCATTAAATGCCTTGATCTTTTCATCACATTAGCCTTTAATGCGACAACATAATCTTTAGTTTGTCTGGATTAACGATTAAAATAAATGCGTGCATTTGTGTGCGCATGTGCATGTCTGCGGGTGTGTACAAAATCCTTTGTTAATCTTTAAAAAACAAAATGCAATGAAACGACCCGACGTTCTTACCAAAGATACTGGTTTAAAATAGATATGCATGTGCTTTCTGAGTTGCAGGGTTAAAAGCTAACTTTTAAAGGCCTCTGATTCTCCCCTGTGATGATCTCCACAGGGAAGGGTGGTTATCTGGATAGGTGCTCCAATTGCCTTTCTCCCTCTCATACCCAACTGCTTTACAAGGAGCGGTTGGTGGGCTTTCGTTAAGGTCTGATTGCTGTGGCTGGGACTTGCACAGCCCAGCATCGAGGCCGTTACAGCTCTGTGAGCTGATGCCAGACTGATGTGTGAGTGGGAGAGCTGAGCCTGAGGCATCTGCTGGAGCTGCTGTTCCTGGGTCTCCCTCACTCCCACCCCGCGGATGCTGGGGAGGCTCAGAAGTCGGCTGCCACTATCAGGAAAGGCAAATTCGGGGAGGACTCATCTGAACCCATCTCGCTGCAAATTGTGGCGCTTCTGGTGCTGACTGACCAGGAGGGCAGCTGTCCTCGCAGCGGGGCGGGAGGTGCAGCTGTCTGTGGCAGCTGTGCACCAGGGGAGAAAAGGGTGCCAAAAAGGAAAGGCGGGATCAAAGGTGTGTTTTTGGCTAAAGGTGGAACAAATAATTTCTCCTTTCTGTGGCAATATACTGAATGGGGAGAGACTCAATTTTATGCCAAGAAAATTTGTCAAAGAGATTTTGGTGTGAACAAGACTCTGTATTTTGGATAATGAAATCTCTCACCCAGCCCAGAAACAGAAAACTCTCTTGTAGTTAAAACCCTTTAAAAAAACTTATTTTAATGTTTTTTTAATCTATAATGGAAGGAAGTGATAATGAGGTCATCTCCAAGAGAATGTATCAAAGTCATGCAGCCTTTAAATACATCTGATATAAGCAATGTGGCAAAACTGACAAAAATATCCCAGAAGATTTTATTATTTTAAAATATTTGTTTTTTCAATAAGTTTCAGATTAATTTTTTGATTCATTTATGCTGCAGATATACTTGGAAGCTATATTGCTCTAGTTTCTGTGTTCAGACCCACACACAAAACTATTAAATGTCTGTCCACTATTTATTTAGTGATGGTCAATGAACCAGGCTGAAATCTGACAAAAGTTGCTGCTTTTTTTTTTTTCCTGGTGTTTTCAAAACAAAGCTCTGGATGACATATGGAACTGAATACCCATCTGCTTCAGAGACAGCATCAAACTATCAAAGCCAAAACTTAATGCAGAAACTGCTGTCTTGTCTTACAAACATGGGAATACCAAATTTCAGAAACTCACAGAACAGATCTGACACTAACATATGCCCCAAACGATCCTTGCAATGTGTTTTCAATCTGGATATTGTGGTGAAATAAAGATATAGTAAAAGCTGAAGGGTCCCAATGCTGGAACCATTTAGGGCACCACAGTCTCAGAATTCATGCAGGGAAGGTTTAATTTCACCCAACTTCAGCTGTATAAAGCAAGACTTGTAGTCCCAGCTAATTACCTCGGCTCCCTGGATGGTGAAGGGAGGGAAGCACCTACCTCTGGAAGGAGGCAGCAGAAGAGCTGCCAAATCTGGGAGGAATAACCACACGCCTCCCTGTTAGAGGGCCAAATTAGACAAGAGGAGCCTTATCACAGCTGCTACAGAGGGATGAAGAGAAGCTCCTGCACAATTAAAGTGTTCAGCTGGGTACCAGTGTCAGGCTGGCTCTAACAGGCAACGCACAACTCCCTGGGACTTAGAAATGCACTTCAGAAGTGTCAAGTAGCTCATCCTCGAGCCTCACGCTGTTGTGCAAAATTGCTCCACCGTGCAAGCTCACTGCTTGAAAGCTCATTTGAACCTCTGTAGGCTGCTCTGGCTGCTTTTGACCAGTGTGTAACCACAACCAAGCCTGCCTCACTGAGAGAGAGCTATTTCCACTGACTTGAAGGAACATGGGCAGGTAAACAGAAATCCAATGGATGCCTTGAAAAATGGCATAACTGTGGGTGGAAATCTATTCCCCAAATCTTCCCATTCTCCATTTCCTAGCTCTGCCAGATACTTGCAGCAAAGAGCACATCCACAGCAATGGTTTTTAAGGTAGTGAATCTAAAAGCCAAACAAGTTAATTTCCAATAAGATGTAAAAGACCACTGAATCCCTGATGCGCGCAGTCTTCCAAGTAGTAGGCTTTGTCTTGAAGACGTGTCACATGAAATGTTCTTGGAAAGTATTTCATGGATGGGTATTTTACAATTTGTGATTGGGGAGTTTAGAAAGAGCATTTGCAATTTTCCTGTTGTATTGTAGCATGCACAAACAAACCAGAAAAGACATTTCTGCAGAACTGCGTTATTCTATCTTTGTGACTTCAAACACATTGCCCAGCTGAAGGAAGCTGAATCACAGAATATGAATAGTTTGGAAATATACCCCTCTTTCCAAAAGGGAAAGACCTCTATTTTTTTCACCCACATAACACAGGGCAGAAAGGGCTCCCCAGTACAGATCAGCACTAGGCTTCCTACATTTTTAGTTTTAATAAATAATTCTGTGGTCCTGATCTGTCACAGAAACTATAAGAGAGGGGAGCAATTCTTCATAATACTTTAATATCAGCAAAAGCTCCTACTACAGATGCAATTGTTTTTGTGGTATAGGCTCAGTTCACACAGCATCCTGGTATAAAAATGCATATGAGAGTCCACACCTCTAAACTGTGTTGCTACACTGACAGCTGTTTATGGTACACGCCCTGGCTCAAGTTTGTAACAGAAAATAGGGGAATCTGGGAAGGACGGTGCAGCTCCTAGCATCGTTAGCTAACTACATAGACCCTGATATTGCTAGATATTTAAACCCCCACTTGAAGCTGCCCCAGTGGTTTGATGTCCTCCCCTGAATGAGAGCTATTTTGGAGCATTTCTCACCATTTAAACCCAGATCTAAAGCTCATTGAGTTAAATTGGCTTCAGATCAGACCTTACAACATCCTCCCGTGCTAGCAAAGCCAGCACATATTTTACCAGCAGTATTAGGCACTCAGTGAGTGCATTAGACAACTAGACTAATTTATAATACTTCAGGGTGTGTGTTTGTACAGGTATGTCTGCTGGCAACCACTGTGAGTCATCTAGACAGACCTAGTTTACAGCATGAACACTCATGATGTGATCTGTGCTCTCTGAATGAAAACTCCCCTTTTAGGAAATGTGACTGTTTTTTCCTCTTTTTCAACAGGAATTAAAAGCATGGTTGGTGCAGGGGTTTATGCACCAAATAAATGGGAGATCATAAAACGAATGCTGTTGAGAAAGCGGCAGGAGGGATGGTGAGAGAAAGGAGACCTGTCAATAGAGCAAACAGAAAGTAAATTAATGTCACTGCTGGTCTAGGGCTGGAGCTGACCATGCCCCCTTGGCCTCTTCGGTGGGGGACTCTTGGGGTGACGGCAGACCTTGCAGTCAGGTAAGATAACAGAAGGACCCTGAATGAAACAACAACCCGCACCACACAGGGATGCCTGGGAGAAATAATGAAGTAAATAAATGCATAGTGTTGCTGTGTTCACCTCGTCCTCTGCCTCTGCTCTCCCCAAGCCTCCTGCTTGCCCTTTTTCCCTTCCAGAGACGGTTGTGAACCAGCCTAAGAGGACATGTCTGAGTGGGCTCCCTTTGGCTGCCAGATAAGCCACCAAAATCTGCCATCATACAGTATGTTTTATAGATGGAAAGTTCAGGACTAGGAGTCACTGTGCAAAACTGTTCTTGTCACTGCACAGTGAACTGCTTAAAATCACCCACTGCACGGCATTGACAGCAAAACCAGAGTACAGGAGGGGTTAAAGACATATTATCATCTACAGCCCACTTCTTCTCCTTTACCCTCATGTTTTTAATTTTTAACAGTACCTGAAATAAAAACATCTATTTTAATAATATTAAGTACCTTGAAAGTAATACTCACAAAAGACTTCAGCATGTGACATGGCTGATAAATGAACAGCAAACTTTTTTCAGTTTGGTAGGATTTTCTCCCACAGTTGTGAGCTTTTTAGCTCTGAAAAGTGACAGAGAAAAAAAAATAAATATATATTGGCATTAGGAATTATTTCTGGCAGTATTCACAAGAGTTTAATCTAGGAGAGATTATTCAGTAAGAATTTCAACATTTTTAATATGTTCAAGCAAACAGTTTCAGCCCAATGAGATGGTTAGAATATCCTCTAAAATACAGAGTTTTTTTTTTACTAGCAGGCTAGAAGCAGCATGACACATCGACAACAACTTTTCCCTCACCTGCTGTTTCTTGTCACACTCCCATGATTTCTCCTTCAGGTGCTCTGACAAGCAGGAGGAGCAAACCCAAGCACAACACCCCCTTGGTTTATTTTGCTTTTTACCAACTTCTCATCCATCGCGTGCATTTAGGTCACAGGCTAGGATCATCATTTCCTTCACCTTGCCTTCTTCAATTTCTGGACTTGGAGTTTATCTTAAAGCCTTTTGTTTGGGCTCATAATTCAGCAGTGAGTCAGTAACCCACAAGTACCCCGAGTGGAGCCAGCCGGGATCCGCAGGCTTCACTGACCACCTGCTCCAAGCTGTTTCCCGTGTGGGCGGCCAAGTTCAGAGACACTTAAAATACGAGTTACGGTAAATTTTGTTTAACCTTGGGTACACTTTGCACACACTCGGGGTGGTTAAAACTGGATAACACTGAACTTGATTTCTCAGCCGCACTTGGCTTTGCTGTAAAACTGGCTAAACTTTGCTGACTTTAGGAAAGAAGGGCAAGAATCCGGCCATAACTATTTAGTTCAGCCACGTTTCATCATCATTCATTGCACATGCCATTACTTGCTCTCTCGAACCACTGCTCCCATGCTCCTGCGGTTGCCCACAACTGGCCCATCGGCTTTCCCTCCCCCCTCGTGACCAAGTGATGCTTCTCTGGCTGTTGCTTGTCCGCCCTGGGAAAAGTTGGGATGCTTTTGTTCTTCCTTCAAGGTTTTCCACGGACACTGTAAGTTAACACCCCTTGGAGCTTCAATGCCCCAGTCAAAAAAAAAAAAAAAGAAAAAGGATTAAAACAGCCAACCAAACCTGGCTAAGAAAATTTGGAAATGAGGAAAGAGAGGCAGATGTGATATCCTCAGCCAGAAATGCTGCCCAGGCTTTAATAAATTTGCACCCTGAGTGTAGATCGAAGCAGGAGCGTTTGTAGATACATCTCTTCCCCTTCCATCTCAAGCCTTTCTCCCCCCAGCCTGACTCACTGCATAGTTGTACTTTGGGTTTTCTTGATGTGCCTCCCTTATCACGCCAGGCTTTCCCACCAGCCAACACTCCCCTTGCTGCATTGCTCTGCCCCCCGGCTCTGGCTCTCTTGTGTCCAGAGGTCTGCTCTGCTTTTCCTTCTGAGACATTCCTGCTGCAAACCCTGGTTCAGATAGTTTTGGCTCCTGCTTTTTCCAAACCCTTTCCTGTCTCGGGCCATGGTGTGCCCACTCCTCCTGCCAGCAGCCACGCTGCTGCAGGCTGGCTGTCCGGGCTTTGGGGGGCAAGTTGGGCTAAACCTGAGCCTGGCATGTGCCTGGTGTGGCTGCCCATCCTGCTCACTGTGCTTTAGGAGCAGAGCTGAATCCAGCAAGGTGAGGTTTCAAAAGCAGGTTTACATGTTTGGTTTGAAGTGAATTTTTCTGCTCAGTTTTTCTCATTTTTCAAGGGCAATACTTGTGCTAGCTTTGAAAGTCCTGATTTGTAAGCAGTGTGTTCATCTCTGGTAATTGCTATTTATCTTTCATTTGGTTATAATAGCACTGGAACCAGTGTCTTCGTCACACATATATCTTTGGGAGAAAAAGATAATATCCTGCATTTATCTCCAAAGTTAAGGATAGACTATGAAATGCTTTGCAGTTTATTATTTTGATGCATTTTCTCCATTTCCCTTAGCAAAAGGGAGTTCCAATTTCCTCACACACTGAACTTTGTCCTTCTGCTGAGGAATCTCTGATATTTTGCTTTGAAAAACTCCTAGCCTTGATCTTTACCCCATCCATCACGACACACACATTTTGTGAGAAATGAATTTGGCCTATTTTTGCTCATGAGAGCCCTAAATTGCTTTCAATTCTTCTATACTTTCATTCCATGATTCCTCTTTTGAGTAGGTTGAGAATGTTTTGAATATGTAGTTTTGACATAACTATTAGCAATTGTCTGTAGAGGAAAAAACTGTCACAATTTAAAATGTATTATTCTTTTCCCTCTTGCTGGAAACAGATGTAACAGAAAGGTTCCAAAATTTGAAATATGATGACTTTTAAAATACAAATTTTAAAATTTCACATAAAAGAGAAAGATGTGAAAACTATTTAAAAAATATTAACCAATTATACCCTTTTTTCAACATGATCTAATGAGCCTGAGAATTCTACAGTGATTTTTTTCCCTGTGCACACATTTTCAAAGCAGAAGAAAATGGTGTTCTGTGGATAATTTGCTTTGCTCACAGGCAAAGAGCTGGGATGGCACCAATTGCTTTTAATTATTTGCTTTTCTTCCACAGTTTTCAAATGGTCATTGGTGAGGTTTCTTTTAAATTATGGCTTTGAAAGTGGTATACTTCTTTGCATTTGATGTTAGGCAATAGAAGGGATTAATTATAATACTATAAATGCATTACTACCAGCCCGTTTCTAAAGATGTTTACAAGCATTGTGATGGTGAACACTGTTGAACCCTAAGACATAGGAACTCATTCATATTTTGCAGAAGGAAATTAAGCTGAAGATAAGAATGGCAGATTAATTTCAACATTGTAAAGTGATGTCACCCTGGGAAAAATAGATCTTAACTTTAAATATTCAGTGTTGAGCTCTGAGTCACCTGTGAGCATCCAGGAATGGAGTCCTGGGGCAAGACTGCTACGGAAATATCCTCTCTGTGCCCTGGGAAAGGAAGGACCAAACCAAACCACTGTCACTAC
Source organism: Strix uralensis (assembly GCF_047716275.1). NCBI lineage: Eukaryota > Metazoa > Chordata > Aves > Strigiformes > Strigidae > Strix > Strix uralensis. The sequence continues at coordinate 34,789,155 of NC_133973.1, forward strand.
TACCTGGTATAAAACCCTGGTCTGTCCTTGTCTTGAATACTGTGTGCAGTCCTGCTGCCCCTCTCAAGAAAGGTCATACTGGGACAAGAAAGGATGCACAGGAGGGTAGCAGTGATCATCAAGCTCATGCAAACAGCTTCCATGTCAAGAATGAGTGGTTAGTTTAGGAGCCTTTAGCATAGCAGAGACCAATGATGCTGAGCATACATGAGCTAGGAGCCAGCTGGCGGTTTTGACAGGAGGCGGGTGCAAGGCAGACAGTGGTGGGTCCTTACACAGTGCTGGGGGATGGCCCGCTGCTGGGCTTGGTGGGAGCAGAGAGAAGAGTTTACGTGGAGAAACTCACAGAAGTGTGAATGCGCCTAACATGTCTGCTGCAGGCAGGAGCATTGACTCCAGATGACCATCTGTGGGGACTAATTGACTAGATGACTATTTCTAGCACTTAGATGTTTCTTCCCTGCAATTTAATCTGCAAAAATGGGACCTTGATCCAAAAATGACTGATTTGTACAGATGAGTCAGAGCAAACTCTATTGCACAATGTGGAAACTGTAAACCTAGTAAGGGAGGTTTTCGCAGTCTGAGAAAGTGTGTGATAAGCTTGAGACTGAAATTAAAGAAATGTATTTTGTTTTCCCAGGGAGGAGTCTAGCCAGCATTTTTCTTAGATGTGGTTAAGCACTTTCCCTCATTTCCATTTTGTGATTTAAGGCTACTTCATTCATTGGTTAAATTAAGAAAAATGAGCATGCTGAAGTGTGCAGATGATAAATGGGTCACGCAGTCAAATAGCAGTGGCACTGCAAATCATCAGCATGATGCTTGGAGAATGACGGAGAGAGCAATCCAGGAAGGAACGGGGGACCAGATGCTGTGAGTTATTGCAAAGTCAGGATTTAACTCTGATCTTTGTATTTCAGCTCTTCCATTATCATAAAGCTGAGTGGAATAAAACTAGGGTGAGGAAAGTTATGGCAGTGTCGGCCTAGGACTAAAGCTCAAGTTGCGATACTATTTCCTTTTCTATTGTTGTTATACATTTATTATTACAATTTACCCATTACTGGTTTTGCTTAATTTGGCATAGAATTATAATTTCATATTGTTCACATTTATTTCAACTAATGTAAATCTAGCTTATACTAGTAAAGTTAAAAAAGGACAGGAAAATTTGGCTCCTAATTCTATTTTTAGAGTAAAATGGAAACTATAGTGATAATGTGTCTAACTGTACAAGGCAAAAAAGCCACTAACTTTTTCCAATATGTACTTTGTGAAGGCTTATTTTGGTTCAAACAGGACAGACTGAGGTCCTGCATTCCACCAGTAACCCAAATCCAGAGCATCTCCAGGGAAGGTATTGGGCAAGAGTCATCACTGCCTCTCAATAGAAGCAGCAGACAATCCCAAGAAATACGTGGTGCAGACTTCAACCAATTCATAACACTAGCTTAGCTGTGATTAGCAACTGCAGATTTACTTTGGTTTCCCTCAGCTGAGGACCTGGCCTTTCAGAATTAAGTCATGTGTACTGGGTCTTGGAAGATCACTGCATCAGGCCAGTTGCAGGGGCAACGTAACTCCACAGATACTGCTGAGCCACCCCAGCAGGACAGGGTGCAGCTTGGAGAGCCAGAGTCCACTGGTATACTGGGTATCTGCCCCTCAGCAAGGGGGAGATAACCCCCCAGAGGGGTTATTCCCAAGGGAGAGAAGCACAAAGAGTTTGGTCCTGGTAGACTGAGGGAAGGAAAATCAGCATGGTTTTGTTTCTTTTTTTAACTTGTGCATCATGAAGAAAATCATTGCTGTAGTAGAAAAGATTTTCAGAGGTACGAAGACACACAGACATGTACAAACACACAGAACTTCCCTTGGTCAGCCTGATCTCCAAGTGAGCAGAATTTATCAGCTTGGAGAGGGGGGAATAGCAAAACAACAGAAGGTACATAGGAGACTTTTATCAGTAACTGGTAAGTGAATGGAAAGGTCCCCAGACACCCACTTTGCAATGTAGTCACTAAAAAGACAGGTTGCTGCCAAACATGAAGACAAGCCTTTCCCAAGGGCACTGGGTATGGCAAATTTATATCATCAGGAGGTTATTTTCTTGAAACCTAAATTAAGTTTTTCTGTAAAATTAAATTCAAGAGCTGCAAAAACTCTGCAATTCTTAAAACTGGGTCAGGGGCCCCTGACATCCTGCTTGTGTATACACAAGGCTGTTTGGAAGGAGATGAGTGTGGTGCAGCTGGTAGGTGCAGCCCTGTGCCTGCAGACAGCGTACAGGCAAGGATGGATTGCTGCTGAACAGGACTGCAGATGGAAATTTGTTTGCCAAGCAGGGCTGATTCACCAGAAAGATCTTACGTCAGGAATAAATTTTCTTATCAAAAGTAGAGAAGGTCTGCAAAGAGGGTGAAGGAGAAAGTGTCCCCATAGCCCTGTCCTGTGGTTAGGACAGTTGTTTGGATAGGACCGAGCTTCCTTCATGTCCTTCCCGGTGTCTCACTGTGCCTTTGCAGTGGGCTAAGTGCATGCGCACAGCCGGGAGCTGTGGTTCAGCTGCCCCCCGTGCTGCAGCCAGCTGACCACCAGCCATCAGGAAGGAGGACACATGTGAGGCTTCCAAGGCGCTGCTGACGCACCATCCGTGGTGGAAGTGTCCTGCTTTCCAGAGGGACCAAGGCTGAGTCCTTTCTCACAAAAGCTACTCAGGGCATGCAGCAGTAAGCAGACACAGGCTAAAATGCCTTAGCAAGGAAGATGCCGCTTCTCATGTCTGCTGTAACAGGGCGGACTGACAGCCTGGGAGCACAAACTACAGGAGCCCACCACAGCGGAGACTTCAGAGAGCAGGGACATGGGCAAAGTTCAGGCCAAACGTATTCCTGGGCTGGCACCTGCCCCTTGCACAGGTAGGTTTTGGTGGATACTGGCTGTGAGCTTAGGCAATGCTTTGGTGCTGGGTAGGAGGGTGCATTAATGCTGGGCATGCACCCCTGCCCCTGGGATAAGAAATGTCAGGGCAGTGTCAATTTTCCACAAGCTCTCTTTCACCCTGCTGTCACCCTGCACTATTTCACAAACATTTTTCTCTCTCTTCAGCACTGAAAATGAAGTGGGGAGGGAAATATTAAGTATGTTGATATAGTCTACATGAGTCACACTGCTCTCCAAAGAGTTGGATGAGGCAAACACCCCAGGAGAGGGGGTGGGATTTTAAGGAAGGTCCTGTTTTGTGTTTTACCATGATGAGGCATTTTTAGCACATAAAAAGGCCACCCTGGGAAAAAAAGAATCAAACCCCATTGCTCAACTGCAGTAAAAATGAGCTTGCATTCCTATTATGGATAATGCAGTCCCAGGACACTGCCTGCTGACAAATCTATTTGACTCTTACTTCAGGAAGAACCAAAAAAAGATAATTTCTCACCTATAATGCAGCAGTGCCACCCACCCTGGAGGGGAGTAGTTTCTGTGATGCAATCCCACAATCAGCTTTAAAAATTACTGTCATTCTAACCAACGACTTGCTGAAATGCTGTACACTCATCAGGGCAGCAGTGCGTAGTTTTACTCATTTACCGTACAAGTCAGGACTGTGCTACCTGCAGCTGGCATGTGTTGCTGCCCAGGGTAACAAGAGATGCTCAGATGGGGTGGGGAGAGCAGCCAAATAGATGAGGGTGGGATTTTTGAGAGCAATTTGTGTTGGCTTGTCTCTCATGTCTTTGAAGTCAGGGGAAGGCCTTGCTGGGAGGGGAGAAGTAGGCAAACACTCAGGACTTTGGAAAGCCTGACCCTAAAAAGGCAGATAAAGGCTATGAGTCGCTAAGCGTATTAGTACAAGATTTACTGATGTTGAATGCTAGTTCAAAAATGTGCCCGCAGGAATCCTTCAAGGTCAAGGGCTTAGAGCTGACTGTCATGTTTTCTTGCAGTAGAATGACATTTTGAATGGTTAAAACCAGGTATTGGCACTGTTGAATAGATTATATACATAAATATACTTACCTATATGAATAGGTAAATATACACACATATGGCAGCTGACAGGGGCACTGCAAGTAGATAGGTAATCATTTGGAAATAACCCACATCGCCAAATATCTCTCTGCAATTACATCTCATTTCACACCTGCCTTAGCGTTGGTGTCTCTTTGAAGTGCCCCCATGGTTCCAGTTCATCTGCTGCGCACCTTTTTATTTGAACTGCACAAATAGTTTTAAAAAAAATCATACCCCTTACTCTTCTAATGCAAAATGCAGGTTTTGATTGCTGGCGTAGTTTCACAGGATGTGCCTGTGTTCCTCAGACTCTCATTTATTTTCACCAGGATATATGCACATTTTCACTTTTTCATGAAGTAGGAACTTGGTTTGCTGATAGATGAGGCTGTGGACTCGCTCCATGATAAATCTCACAGTTATGAATTATTTGAGTTCTCTATTTATAAAAAGTACTTAAACACATGGTCTTACTTGCTCTGCCAAATAAAAATGAGTCAAAAACACAGGCTTGGGCAGTCAAAAACTTCTCAAATTTGAGCTGAATTCAGAGATCAGTTTTAGGAGGTGAAAAACAGCAAGAGAAGCATTTCCAGAGCATCAAAACACATTGTTTTAGCACTTCTGAAGTGAAACTCCTAAGTTTTCATCTCGCTTACTTGTTCATTTAAAAGGATCTTTTTGTTGTTGTTTTAATGATTTGGTTTTCCTTTGTTTCTTACTACAAAGTGCAAGCAACCTGAAACAAAACATCCCCTCCACCCCAAACGTTTAGTTTTGGCTCCAGAGAATCTTTTGAGAGTGATCCAAAATAAAACACACTGCTCTTTGATTTGCCAGGAATCAAGACACTTCCACTGTGAGACAACTTACTCTCTTAAGTCCTAGTTGTTCCCCCTTTTCAGTTCAGTCACTAAACAGAAAACTCCATCACCCAGACAGCACTACATTTCATACTCAAGCAGGTGTGAATCGCTGCACAAGTGGAGAAATAGGTTGCTTGCATGAGCTGTACCCTCTGGTACTGAACTTCAAATGAACAGGTTTTAGAGTAATATCTAACACAATAAAAGTATTAAAATAAACATATCTGCCATGGGGTTTGGTATTCTTCCAAGAATGGGAGTATGACTTGTTCTATAGAGCTCATGTTTTTCCTCCCTTTCATTCAGGTTTGGACATGAAGTTGCATACTATTTTTTTTTCTTTTGCTTTTGCTTTTTTTTTTTTTCCCTCTAGTAATAATTGGACCACACAGTCTCCTGTCAACAGAGCACTTACTGTCACCCTTCAACATCTTGGACCCTTTGTGTACAGTTAAGGCACTTTGTAAAATTGATGTCCAAGAATAAACAAGTACACACACTTAATAAATTGAGATTCCCAGCAGTAGCTTTCCCTTACAGGAAAAAAAAAATATCTCTGTAGGATTAGATCACACTCTGACACTAGTTCCTTCAAACAGGGTAAGGAAAATCCATGAACTACCCATTTGCTGTCTTCTGTTCTGTGACTTACAGACTTCTGTGGCTTAAAAACACACACGTATACCCGTATATGTATCTGTACTTACAAGAACAACCTCCTAGAATAATAAAAGAACCAAAGGTTGAACACCAATAAATTAAAAATTATTTCAAATAGAGCACTGGCTTGGTACTGTACATTTTTGGCCTGCCACACCTAACTATTTAACTTAGCACATAACTAGAGAAAATACTGAGCTCAATGGTTTACTTCCAGCCCTGCTGAATAATGATGCAATTTTGTGTCTGCCCTTATTCTTTTACAAGGTTCAGACTATGACTGACTAGCAGCCAGTTACCCTGGAAAACCTCACTGACAAACAAACGCTTGCAGCCTTGAAAGACCAAGAGGCTGAAGAGAGACTCTGCAGTCGGGCTGACTTCTGGATACAAGTGGGTGGTATAAACATAAAAGGGATGGCATTAGATTAGAGCTCTTACTTTGATCTCTGTACAGTAACAATAAAATAGTCATAAAGGACTTTCACTCAGTGGATCTCAAAGCACTAGACAAAACGTTAATAAGCCTCACAGCTCCCCTGTGAGGCAGATATTATCGCCTTCGTTTTACCAAACAGTAAACTGAACCCAAAGGTCTGAGATGGTTTGCCTGAGGCATGCAGGCAGCCCATCCTCATCCCTCCTGATGGGGACATGGCCCTGCCAGACACCCTAAAAGGAGTCATGGCTTTCTGGTGTCTACTTGTTTGACCACTGTGCCTGGCAGCCCCATCCTTGCTCGCTCAGCAACAGACCAATTTCACCTCTCTGTATCTGTCTGCTCTACTTTGGGCAAGAGAAGCAACATTTTTCACTTCTGTTAGCGTTTGGAGCATTCGAGTCGCCCCTGGTCTTTATTTTGTTTAATTTTCTCCTGTCTTTCGTATGCATGCCCTCATGGTGTTCTTGGCAAGTGTCTGAGATGCCCAAGTTGCAGCTTGTGAATCTGATGCCCGTGCAGTGTTGGAGCTGGTACGTTACCAAAACTGAGAGGGAAGCGCTCCAATGGGAGGGCTGAGGATGCTGTCCTTGGTCTCCCAGGCCGCCTACCCCAGCCAGCCACCCCTGCCACCAGGCTGCTTGGGAGAAGCGCTGCCTTTGCATGCAAGCCTCAAGGAACCCTTCACCCCTGCAGTTATGGTGAGCACCAGCCCCAGGCCTTGAGTCAGAGTGAAGAAAATGTTGTAATTTGTTGTCCTGGACAGCATCCATCCGGTGTGAGATGTGGATCTGACCAGGCAGATTAGGACTAGTCTCACCCTCCTCTTGCTGTGTTCACACTTGCTGTTGCCCATGGATATTGGGCTCCCCGTCCCCTTTAGGGCCTCTAGAAAATCGGCTCCCATCCTAAAAGTCTGATTGCGTGCTGTAGAATTACCATAAAGCTCCTTTTTCCCAGACATGTCCACTTTTTCTTCCCTCCAGGCTTGATCCAGGTGGAGTTTGAGCTGCAGCTCCTGTCTGGATTTTGGAAATCTCTGCCAGGAGCCCAGGCAGATCTGTAAGGAAGCGAGGAGGCAGGTTTGGCCAGCCAAGGCAGCCCCAGGTCAGCCAGCAGCCTGTGGCCCATGAGATGGGGCTGAACCTTGTGCAAGCCGGGGTCCCAAGGGTCTCTGGTGGCACCCAGGGACAGGGAAAGGGGCCAAACGGAGAAAAGCCCTCCAGTGGAAGGGGGTGTGGGCTGTGCGCCAAGAGTGAGCATTACATCAAGGGGCAGGAGCATGAATTAGTGCCTGCACTTGTCTCCGTTAGCGCACAGAGAATGGGATTAATTATATTAATTTTAATCATCTGCTGCATTTGAGGCCAGATGGGAGACAGGACAGACTTCAGGGATGGGGAAAGTTTGAAGCTGGGGAGGTGGGTTCCTGTACAGAAAGTGGGCATGGGGAGCTGGAGGAAGAGGGTTAGGGAGCAGGGAGTCACAGAAAAGGCTGGGGCTATGGGAAAGGAGTTTGGGGTGGGGTGGAGGTGCTGGTGGGAAGGGAAGTTTGGGTGGCTCTGAAGCAAGGAAGCTGCCCAGGGCTGGAGGCTCTGCCAGGACAGGGCAGGAGCTTCCCATATGTGAGATTGGAGGTAAGGGCCATGGATGTGGAAGAATGCTTGGGAAGCCTCAGGCAGGCACAAGGCCAGAGCAATTTGGGGAAGAGAGGGCTGGGGCGAGATAAATGCCCAGGGCAGGTGGGAGCTGCCAGTCTTTAGGAAAGCTGGGCTGGGACTGGAGTCCCTGTTTTGATGCCTGAGCTACCCATTGTACTCCCATCCCTTTCTTTTCCACCTTGTTGGAAATGGGGCAGTCCTACCTTGCCATGGCACCACTTTGCAATACTGTCATGATTTTAATTAAATAATAATATTAGAGGTAGCCACCAGCAAAGGGGACTGGCCTTAAGAAATAACTATTTGAAGGATGTAGCAAATTGTCCATGGTACACTATTACAGTAAGACCTTTTATCCCAGGGAATCATCTCACAGAATCCATGTGACCCATCATTCTGCAGCCCAGTTTATCTGCCACCCATATGCTACAATGCAGATCTGATTTTCCTGAAGCATCCACTGACAGGAGTGTTTACCTCCTTTGTGCTCACCATCCCCAAAAGACATGTTCAGGCATAAAGTCAGGATTGTCTTTTTGTGTTGTGATTTCTAGTAGAGCTGGGTAGGATATGTTTTTTTCTATCCCATGGGAAATTTTCAAGATTTTGAATATTTTACTATCTTGAATTGGTAAAAAAAAATTCCATTGATGTCAGGACAAATAGTTAAAATATCAAGTATGTTTTTGAAATTAAAAAAACCCAACAAAACTAACCAAAACAGGTTTCATTTAATGACTTTCAAACAGTTTTTAGTTTTTATTTCAGCTTTTTAAAACATTACTTATTTATATTACAAAACGAGAAGTGCTTTTAAAGACAACCTCCCCCCCCCCCCCCCCCCCCCCCCCCCCATTTTCCTTTGAAAGTACAAAGGGAGACATTTAGATGACTCCTATTTTTTTCATTAGCTATTTCAAGGAGAGAAATTAGTCAAAGGCAATTCTTTCTTGAGAAGTTTTTATTCAGCAGCTCTGAAAAAATACTTTTTGTTGAAACATTCCCAAGCAACTCTTTTCTAGCTGATGGTCAATGAGAGGCTCTGCCCATGAGCAGCAAAGGGAACTACACATACAGCAGTGGTTAACCCACTGCAGTTAAACATGACATATGCATTCAACTTTTGCATCTCCTGTGACCTCCAAAAAAGCCTGACCAAGGGCTCCATCAGCTATGGAGGGCTTTTTGTGCATTTTGTTTAGAGGCGTGAGACTTGATGAGCAAATAGGGGTTTTTTTTGTTGTACTGTTGGTACTTTGTTTGACAGATCACCCTTCTTTATTTGACAGAGGGCTTCAAGCTGCTTTGCTGTTGCCTGAAAGCTTGAGGAGATTGAGGAGTGAGTGGTCAAACTGGTCAAGCTCTTTGGGCTTCTGATCAGCATGACTGAGATTTAATACTGAAATATGACATATTTTGCCCTTCAAATGAAATTCAAGATGAAAGAGGTGTTCTGAATGAGCAGGCAAGGATTTTATTGACTATATACCCTTCCATAAGTTTAAATACCGAACTTGGGGTTGCAGTTTTGTTACTCTGGACTTAGGCCCATCTTTATAGTTAGTAAACTTGATAGTCCATCAGATTTGAATGGTTTGAATTCATCAAAATCCCAAGCCAGCAGACATGCAAGGAAACACACAGACAAGCTCACTGTTTGGCAGGGATTTCATAAAATGCCTTGAAATCATCAAAGTTAAAGTAACACATGAACAAGGCTGTGACACGTACCCTTCTAGACTCTTGCATATGTGAATCCCCTCTTTTTATATACTGGTAAGCCCCTGCATGCATGCACGTGTACGCACACACGTGCCATTTTTATAAAGCCTGATATTCAAATATGCATTTGGTTAATGCACCTAGTGTATTCTATTGTACTTAATATCTTTTTTCCACTGGACTGTTGCCCCCCACCCCCTAAAAAAGAAACCAACACATCCTCAAAAGACTCCTGGTTTCCTGTCAGTAACCAGTATCTTCTTGACAGATTACCCTAGGGAAAAAGAAAAAAAAACCAAACCTGACTCTCTCACAGAGTTCATGTTGCCCTCATTTACCTTTTGCATAACAAAAGCTCAGACTATAATTCTGAATAGATGTTTTGTGTAGTTGAACCAGGTGTCTTGCTTGGAAAGACAGTACATTAAAAGTCAGCAAAATGCCAATTTGCTTTGTTTCAAAACATTTTGTTTCAATTGTTGCCAAGGCCTGGGGCTAAACACTACATTCTGTTTTAAGTGTCTCCGTTCCACAGTCGGCAAGTTTTTAAGGTTTTTCTTGTTATTTATCAGAATACTCTAATGACAGTCTCACCTAATCCTATTGCTCTGGAAGAGATTTTAAGAAGTAAAACCATAGCTGCATACAGTCATGACTATGATAAATTGATGCCCACAAATAAGGTAATTTCTGTCCAATTAGTGAGCCTGGTGAAAGGAAAGATCAGAAATAAATGTCTATATTAGAAGAATTTTGACTCGTCTCTCATCATGTCTGTGGAGTTCATAAACCTGCAACTGCAGTGTGCAAGCTGTGCACCATACTCTGGGTTGCTGATTTATTTAATCAGAGTTTAAACAAGTATCCCATGATTTTATCATTGTGCTCTACATGTTTGTAAATCTGGTTTAGCTCTGCCACAAGTTCGTGCCTGCTCAGCCAAACACACCGAAGTTCTTTGGCGGGGGGGGTTTAAGCACATGCTTAAGCGCTTTGCTGAGCTGGGGCTGCAGTGAATGCATTTTAACATCCCTGCACCTGGAAGCGTTTTTGCACATGCCTAATTTTATGCACTTGAGTAGTCCCAGGGAATTTAATGAACCTACTTATATGTGTGAAGTCACTTGCATGCAAGTGTCTGGATGACCAGGGCCTAGCACTAAGCTGCTCTGTCTTGAGGTGTAGTAGGACATCTCCAAGCGAAAGCTTTTTCTCCTTAAGCCTTTCCTAAGAACTAAGGGATAGTCAATAGTGGGTCAGAGCAGAGGTCCTTTTAGCTCACCATCTTGCTTTTAGCAATGGTAAACAGTAGAGACCTAGGGAAAATGAGCAAGAAACATAGTGGGCATGCAAGGATGTGTCTTTTTGTATCTCCTCCCTCTTCTGCAGCTCTGCTTTATGGAGATCCTGAGCTGGAGGTTATATTTGCTCTGATGCGTTTCATAGTCCCTAATGGCCCTTTTATCCACTTAGACTTTGGCTTCCACAGTATCTGATGGCAGAAGCTTCCACAGCTTAAAAATCATGTGGGAAAACTGCCGTGTGGAAAAAGTCCTTTTTCTGGCATATCCCATACCTGTGCCTGACTGTCTTGGAGGCTGCCCCCCAGATCTCATGTGATGGCAGGTTCCTCCTCCAGCTGCTTCTTCCTGCTGTAACTGTAACTGCACACCCCCTTTTGATTATACCTTTCCTACTGCCACCTCTCCAAATTATAGTTTATTTAGACTTTCTACTGATGCTCTTCCGTAGTGCACTCCCTGCGTCCTTCCTGCACTCATACTCTGACATACCTCTGAGATGGGGCCAAGAGGAGCATTCAAGTTAAAATGTGTCCTAATAACATTTTCTACTTTATCCCCGACTACTATCTTAACAGCGGTATTTTTCATTAGACTGCTGCTGAGCACTGAGTTGACATTCGGAGAACTGCCCACAATGACTCAGTTTGGTGTATCTTAACATTTCTCACATGAGAAAAACTGTATGAATGCTATTGGCCTCAGTCTGACTGAAACAAGAGGCTCTTTGAACTGCATCTGAGTCATCTGTGTCCTGCAACTAGTTTAAATATCATGATTAGGGTGCCACATTTATCACTGAAGTTGTGACAAAACTTGTGACTAGTGATGAATGAATAACTGAAAAAATTTCACAGATTTTCTTCTAAATTCAACAGCTAATTTCAGTTTGACTGAGTTTCTGGCTCATTTTTTTTTCCTCTCTTTTTTTGGTAACACTTTGAAATTTCAGTTAATGCATTCAGCGGCAGAACTGATCTTTTCACCTGTGCCGTGGTCAGCTAGTTACCCACATCATTTGGCATTATTTCTATTTCCTGGCTGGATTAACTCCGTAACAAATCAAAACAGCAAGTATTGCAGTCAGAGAGATTCAAGCTATTCCTGTGGTCGTGTAAGTAGTTTAAGTAATATCCTAGACGTGATGCTGTGCCCTGTGGCTTGTATGTTCCTCTGCAACTCCCTGTTTTGAATGACCATCAGTGTTGGTTGTTGAGAAATCTGAATATGTTTTTGAAAAATGAATAGGCACTTTGCTGCAAATAATCTGGTTTCACCCTAAAGCAATGCAAGCCAGTGAGAAGGCTCCCCTGGATTTTTTTCTGGGACTGAATTAGGCTGTCAGTGAGCAAAGCAGTGATGTGAAATTAAAAGAAGAAATAACAGAGGAGAAATCACTCACTTTTACCTAGAGCTGACCCTAGAGCTCAGACCCACCCAAAGGCAGGCAAGTTAAGTGAAATAACACCCACTGGCTTCAGCAGTATTGGGGTTAACCCGTCAACTCTGGATGGTGACTCTCCACTGTTTTGGAGGAGGCCACAGGTAGAAGCCCACAGTTGAGAGCTGGGAGGATGTCACAGCTGCTCTGCGAGTCCCATAGCCTTTCTCACCTGATATCTTCCCTACCGTTACCTTGACTAATGCACCCCTTCAGCCCAGAGCCAGAGCTTTACTGCTGCTCCAATTTGCTCTGAAGGACCATTCAATTTAAATATACAGTGCAATTATAGCATATTAAATATTGATTGTTTAAGAAGCACTTGGTAAAGGGTATTAAACAAAGTACACACCTTCTATCTAACCGCCTTTATGAATATGAGAATTCAATATACTGTTGTACATTTATTACCACATTAAATATGACATGCACATGGCACTCTGCATACCCTCGACGTAAAAGCGTACGTTAATACTTTCTCTGACAACAACTGCCTAAGTGATACACATCGTAGCTTGTTCAATTAAACACTAGATAACTGTAAACGCTCATTAACCTACAACCCTCTAATACTTCCTGGTGGACCAGAAGAACCATTTAACAGTATTAACATCACAGCTGAATCGTGTGGGCTGAAATCCAGACCAGGATCAATTCCCAATCCCAGTATTTTTACACTTCAGAACACTAAGAAGCAAGATATAACACCCAAATTTTAAGGCTAGACTGGATGTACCAGATTGGAAAACATTTAATCTTGGTAAGGGTAGGGGGTATGCAGAGTTCAACAGCCCCCACAGGAGTGAAGGAGAGACCATCCCAACCTCAAATGCTTTGCAATTCATTCAAATGGTTAGGTTCCTTTCACAGAAGAAAGAAAAATTAGGTTCACTTTCCTACTTCAGGTCACAAAGAGCTGGGATTTGAACCTGAGTGGATACTAGTAGGGAAGAGCAACGTCAATGTTTTCTCCTTGTTTATCTTTTTAAGAAAGGACTGATTCACTTTCCAGCTGGATCTTCAGCCTAACCTCAGGTCATGAGGGAAAGGAAGCATGGCTATAGCTGTGGCTGACTCCACAGCATTTCCTGTAGGCCATTTTATGTGGCCCATGCCCACCAGGTCAGGTCTCCAAGGATCCTGTCTTAGGCCATGGCTCTTGGCAAACACCAGGCAGCCCATTTCAGCACCACATCCCTCCCCTGGATTCAGTCACACATCCTCAGTCTGGCCATATAGCACCTACCCTCAGTGGAGACTGATTTTTTTAGTGGGGCTGGAATTTGACAAGGCTTTCAATCTCCAGCTATCATAGTGGCACAACGTGAATTCTGGTCGTACATCTTCCATTATCCACAGCTACCTTTTGTGCACTTTTCTCTTAAACTTGCTGAATCTGATCTTCCCCACTGAAAAGACAAATTTCAGATAACTAAGAAAATAATTTGCTATCATAATATTGCCATGAGCCTTACAACACCGTGATGTTTCTGAGAGCTATGCTTGTCCCATGTGTATATCTGCTTTGGTTTCACTAGCATTGCAGTAGGCATCACCTCTGACCCATTCTGTTTACTGCAAGCAGAAACATCCATTTTCATGGATTTTGCTCAGCTTCTGAGTAAGAAGGCCAATGCTGTTGACTGTATTTAGAAATGTAATTGAAGTCACAGAAACCAAGAGCAGGAAGAATGCATCAAGTAAAAATAACTGCTTACAACAGGAGGAACATACTGGACAAATTGCACGGAAATAGTAAATTGGGCAGAAATTCCACTGGAAACAGGACAAAGCTCTTTATGAATAAGACTCTCTAGCTTCTAACCAAATTCTTTCCAATAAACCCAGGCCCTCAAAAGTATAGCAATGTAACTATTCTGGCCATTTTTCATTAGCTTATTCTGTCATTCAGAGAACACAAATGACTGCTGTTTACTTGTTACTGCTAGGATAGGTTTGTTAATTTTCAGTGCTTATGAATTTTTTGTCATATATGTAATGTATTTGAGTGTCACAGAAACTTACTGGGCTTTCACAGTAGCCACATCATTCAAACTAGAGAGAATAAAAAATGAAAATTTTTAGTAACAATTCAAATATCTTTTTTTTTTTTTTTTTTAAATAAAGCAAAATATTTTAGGCTGGATATGCTGGTGCAATGTTTCACAGGGAGCTGTAGTACAGGTATCTCAATTTCCAGACACCCTTGCCAGACCGCATCTCCCAACTCACACTATTAATGGGAAGAAGGTGAGGGGGCAGGGTGTACGGTGGGAATTTCCCCGCAATGTGTCATGGTTCACGTAGCCTACTCAAGAAACTCTCACATACACTAAGAAGTAAGACATGGTGCAACCAAACCAGAATGACTGTGAAGCAGATTTTTTCTGGCTGAAAATGGTTTTTTGAAGCATCATCTATTTCTTTAGTTTTAACTTCATATGTTTTCCCATCTTTGAAAACCAAAATGTGCCACCAGAACTAAGAACTCAGGAAATATTCTACATGTCTTGCCTGGAGTAGCCACAGGAGTGGCAATGCAAGTTTCCACATGTTACCCTCACTTTCTCTATTTCTAGAAGTCCTTAATCAGCTTACGAAGTACTTTTTCTAAAGGCTATGATTTTCTAAATTACACTTGTAGAGCCTACAAGATATTAAAAAACCCTCAGTACAAAGTGTTCCTGCATGTTTTATTTGTTGACATCTTCCCCTAAGAAACAGTGGGTGTCTTTTTTCTTTTTATTTCCTTTCAACACTGATAGTTTGTCTATTAAAATCAGATCGGTGATTACAACTCATTTTGCACACGCTGCGAAAAAGCTGTCAGCTAGTTGCTGCTGATAGTAGTTGGATTTCAAGTAGTATACTACTGTACGATGCAGTAACTTAGTGCATTGTAATTAATCCCCAGAACCATTCAGTCTTTCTGTCACTTGTAGTTTCAGCTGAACTGGGAACTTGTCTACTGCAAAACTGGCTGGAAAAGTTCCTTTTTCATTCAGAGCGAGGCTGAGGAATGCTCCAAAAATCTTGTAAAACTCTTTTAGAGAGATCCAGGGGATGGACAACACTCACTTCTGTACACTTCTTGGGAACCCCTGCTAGCTCCTGATGCCCCAGGACAGACAAACAGGAGCAGGGATGCTTACCTCCAGGCAGGTGCTGGGGCAGGAGCAACCCTGGGACAAGACCATGGGTTGGCATGGATCTGGGGCATAGGGAGCAATGACAAATGAGGGAATTAACCTAATTGGAGCACTAATGATGGGCCCACAGGCTGACATTGGCACCCAGGGGCCATGCACCACAGATTTAGGGACATCTCAGAGGGAAGAGCATCCTCCTCACATCTGTTTCCACACAGTGATTCTATGGCAATAAAATCAAAGCTCCTGCAAATGTTGTAGCTCATCTTGCTGAAACAGGCTGCAGTACCTGACAAAGCTGGGGGGAGCCTCCACCAAGCATCAGTACAAGCTTTCAATTAAGATGGCAATAATTCTCAGTTTTATATTCCTAATTAATGTAATGTTTCTGAACGGTGTCAGGCAGACATCAAAGCTCTGGGCTTACTGTTACAGCAGACACCACAAAATGAAATTGTTTCCATTGTCATTAGCCATGGCTATCTAGCCTTCTCAGGATGGCTTGTTAAATATAGAGCTTCAAATATGAACCTGAGCCAACGCAAACAAAACATGAAATGTTGATTGCCTTTGGGAATTTCCCTGATCTTTCATTTCTTTAGACAAACAAAAAGGAAGAGATTTTCTGGGGTTTTCAGTTTGTGGGACTCTTTATTTTTTAAGTCTGTGTTAAAATTTGATCTTATTCTTTGCAACTTGCTATCCCATGATTTTCACAAAGATGATCTAGCAACAATAGGAAGAGAAAAACTGATCAACTAAAGTAATGAGGAGCCACCTCTCAAAAAATTTCTACTCTGTGCCAGGATCATCCCAGAGCTCCCTGCATATCCACAAGAGACATTGTGTAGATACAGACTTCTGTCCGTTGCTTATTCATATGCAGTAATACAAGGTGTATTTTTGCTTAAACTGTGCTGAAGTTGGTGGAGTTACAAAATGTGATAACTGCTGCATTCTACTTTAACAGAATAGCAGCAGAGATTAAAAAAAAAGGAATTTGATGAATCATGAAGCTAACTCATTCTTTTACTTGATTTTCTCCTGATACAGGCATTGTTTTGTCTCAGTTGGTTTGAGTTGGAATAGATTCTTAAAAAATAAGTGAAAAGGAGCTTTGAAAGTAACATAATACCTCTGCAGGTTTTTAAGAGTAAATCTCACATAGAGGGTCTTACTGATTTCAGAGGAAAACATCTCTCTCTGTTTCTCAGAAAGACAGATCCTCTTTATCTTCAAGAATAAAATTAAGGTAGAAAACTTGTCCATTTTGGAGGCCTCCCACACACCGGGCTCCATAATCACACTCACAGAGTGGTGCATCATGATGCATTATTCATCAAATACATTTGTTCAGATGATGTCATATATGTCTCCCTAAAGGGCCACATTATTTAATAAAGGATTTTTATTTTCTGTTGGGAGGCTGCATGAGGATGTAGAGAAGTTTTACTGGGCTTCTGAGCCTTGTAAAAAAGTACAGCTTTTTTCAGACAATCCTTCTGATCCATCTGGGGGGCCTCTGTCTATGTTACTTGGTAGAAATATTGGTTTGCTTACCAAACCTGATACAAGCATTATGCAATAAACACAATATAATACATGCATATTATATATAATCATAATAATTAATGTACAAAATACATACACGTGTGCACTGCGGAGTTATGTTTCATAAATTAATATATATATTACACTAAACCCACACAGAATATAAAGAAAATCTGTTTCTGCTGCATACAAAACAGACATTTGAACGTGTGAAGCAAATAGGAAACATGTTTCCCAGTAAATTTAGAGGCCATATTTCACGGAGATCTCCATATGTCTTCTTAATTCATCTCATGTTTCTATGATCGTTTGCATTTCTTCTCTCTTCTTTTTTGTCTCAGAACTGGTGCAAGTTAGGCTGTTTGTAGAACCAGGGTCAAGACTGATCTGCTGTCTCTCTACATAGCCTTAATAAAATTTTCAAGGTTTTTTGCTTCCTAACTATTGGTTTGCGATTCCTATCCTCTTTTGGAGAGAAAGACATGCTGAAAAAGAAAATGAAATATGAAAGTGATTTAGTCCCTGTGCAGAGATTCATACACTATATTTAGCATTAATTGACAGTATTTAAGTGAGTGGCCAGTGCTAAAAAACCCAAACTCTAGCCTAACTGCTGAAGGGCCTAGTTCAGAAGGCATATGGCCTTTTGGTAACTACACAGCAGTAGCACATGTCCTGTATAGTAAAAGTACCTATACGTTAGCCTTCACCTAATGTCTAGAAAACATGTTATCTCAGCTTTGTACCCCAGTGGCCACTGATTCAGAGATTAAGAATATTTCCTTTATATTGTAAATAAAAAAGCTTTCTTTAACTAGCAAATCAAAAGAGGTTTTGGAAATCTTATGCAAGGTAAGCCTGTCTGCAGTTTTCATTAATTGGCACTGGTATGGAGCTATTGGTGGGCACAAATTAACTGAGTTTTTCTCATTGCTTCTGCCTCTTCGTTATGAGCAAATATGGAAATAACCGATACTGCATTTGCCAATGACGTCTACTCTTTTCTGTGGTCATTAGCACACGGGATGATGTCTACCAAGAATTCTTTTCATGTGGGAAGCTAGGAACTGCTCTCAAAGGAAAAAGCACCCTTTCTGTCTTGGTTGAGGGCAGCAGCAAAGAAAACGTCTGGTGCCCAGAAGAAGCGAACTTTCAACGCCAGCAATAGTGAGCAGCTAAAGAAGCACTCACCACCTATTTATCTTGCAAATGCAGGAATGCCTTCTTACAAGATGCCCACACTCTTGTCATTGCAGAAGAGATTCATGTAATGTTTTTTTCACACCCCTCCCCTTACAGTCCTTTCACGATGTACCATCAATAACATTATTACTACTGCCATTATTACTATTCTTCACAGCAAACAGAAATAGGATGAGCTGGCAAGTAAATCGGAACAGCTATTATAGCTTCTTTCCCCGTGGAGACTTCATTTCTCCACCCTTGAGCCAAAGTGCACAGTGCTGCTTCATTTCGGACTGTGACAGTGTGTTTTCTTCTCCTGGTTACCCTTCAAAATGGTTGCAGTATGTATGCAGACTATACCATTGCTGCTTTGGAAATACAACCACCTCATTGTCTGAAAACAAACTGGATGAAGCTTGCCTGAAAGACAATACAACCTGATAAACTGCTGTTTGGTATTTTCAGAGAAATAGTTCTGTGCCACAGCACTAGGAGAGGGGTAACTCTAGAGGTATTTCTTCAATGTCAGGTTCTTAGCTACAATATGTTTACTGGTGAATATTATTTTTTGAAGTCTCAGAGTCAGAAGAGATCCATACCAGTAGCAATAGCAAAACACAGAAGCGGGGCAATCCAGAGAAGCTAATGTAAAATAAATAAATAAATAAAAACAAATAATGTGTGCACCACATCTTTCCTCAGTTCCTTTGTATTGCCTCTGGCTCAGGCCCATCCAGAAGAGTCTGAGTATTGGCTAATGTCTCATTTCTGAAAATAGGATATATTGCAAATAGGTTTCTCTCCTGCCAGACCTCGTGCTGGCACAAGGCACGTAACGAAGAAAACTCACACGACTGAGGTGATCAACCTGAAATCTGCTTCTAAAACAACGATTTAAATAAGAACATGAAACAACATGATGGGATTCTGTTCCTGAAGCAAGACTTTCCATGTAGAAAGTGGGAAGGTGCAAGTCTAACCTATTGCTGCTTCAGTTTTAAGATTACAATCTTGTGGTCTCCTTGGGATGTCATAATATGCTTTGAACTTTGAGTCAAGCTATTTCCATATTCATTTGCTTACTTCCACAAGGACAGACACCAATAAGACAATACACTACAAATCATTTTGTTTTAAGTTACTGAAGGAGTGGAAGAAAAAAGGGGGAGAAGAAAGAGGGAGGGGGAAGGGGGAGAATATTTGGTCTGTTCTTAATTAAAACCAGCTGATGACATACAATGATTTGTCTGAAGCACTTCTGAGCTGTACCCATTTCTGTTTACACTTGACAGCTGTACATTCTTTCCTGCCTGTATTGTTTGAACTATGGCCAATGGTACAATCATTAAATCTTTGATAGTGTTTTTTAAATACAAAATTGACCTTTTTCTTTGAGACAAAAAGAGAGGTAGGGAAGGAATAACCATTTTATATTAGAGAGGTTTGGATTTACTAGGCTGTACACCCTGTACTGCAAAACAGTGCCTCTGGTCATTTTTGGACTGGCTATTAAGAGGTTTTTTTCATGTTTCTCACATCTGCTTACAAGAAGAAATCATCATCCTGTGACCCTTTCCTCCCAGAAGATGCCTGTTTTGGGTAGAGAATAAACCAGAGCATCCATGATTACTGACGGTACTTGTGCATTGTGAGTGGGATGCAGACAGTCTCACTGGGCTACGACAGATTCTTGCTATGAACAGAAGGATTCAGCAAAAAAAATCATAGATTAAGAAAACCAGAAGAGTTAAATATATCTGAAACCAGCTATCAGTCTATCATGAATTGAGAAGCAGGAAAGTCAAAGCCAAATGTGTCTTAGACACTCCAATGGTTCTCCCTCTGAATCCAGTCTGCAGTCTCCAAAATTGATGGCTCATTAGAAATGAAAATGCTTACCTAAAAAGGAGAGAGTAAGAACATTAGCATATGCCTTATCCCTTAAGTTTGAACTAAACCACAGAACTGACTTGATCCAGATATTGCCAGCTGTCCCCTGAACTTGCCTGAAGCATGTTTTGTTGCCAGCTTTGGCAGAGACAGACGGTCAGACGATGCTGTATTACTAACCAGGGCTGTACTGCTCCTTGTTGAGCTGAGACGCCAGAGATGCATTTTGTTTTATAGACTGGAGCTTAGTCTAAAATCACACAGAGAGTAAACAGGAAGGATATATTTAGCTTCTGCAGCTTAGTAGGAGTGGGAAATCTTTACTTTACTTTACTTTAAAGTCCTGCAGTCATCTTTAAAAACTTACACAATCCTCAGAGCTGTATGGGCTGGAGGGGATGTCTAAGTCCTGTTGACACTGCAGCAGTATCTACTACTCCACTACTTGTCCTGTCTTATGTGGAGATTGCCCTGGGTTACCAGGTTTGGTTTATTTGTTAATTTAAATGTGTTATGAAAAAGAAACTAAATTCTCAGATTTTATTAGGCAGATTATGGCAGCACTTAACTGGCCTTAACTGAGGTTAAAGACCAAGACAAAAGGAGATAGAGTCCCTGCTTTGAACATTTGATTGCCTTCCTCCTCTACCCTTTAACGTCCAGGCTTTCTGAAAAGAGAGACTGCCAAAAATATGTAAAAACACATTGCACAACACTGAATGCATTCAAGCAATGTCACAGCAATGCTGGGAAGACACCGAATTAGAGCATAACAGAGTCCCTGCCCCATGGACCTTCATGTGAGATTTTCAAAATTGCCCAGCATTGACCTAATTGAAGTCGATTAGAGTTTTTCCCTAATTTACTTTCACTATTAGACCAAGGCCAAAACGTCCAAAAAATTTCACTCACACTCTAAACTATTAACTTTATCAATTATTCAATCAACTTGAGATCTTGGTGAGGACAAATTTGATTTCAGGTGCTGGTATCCTGCACTAGCATTAAAAGTAAAGTTTGCCAGTTTCAATGGATCTTCTGTTTTCCTCAAAAAGCTCCAGGGAAGATACCTTTTCTGAGAAGTCACAGGCATGAGACTGACTGACAGAAGAAACATTACAAAAAGACACAAAAGCAATGGCTACATCAGACACAGCTGAGGACCGGCAGTCAGCCTTTCTCAAGCTGTTTGGAGATGTTAAATCCAAGTTGTGGGATGCCAGTGTGCCACCCATCGCTGGCCCACACAAGGAACCCAGCCTCCTCCTGATGAGCCCCAGGTACATATCTTCACCTTCACTTCTGCCAGGGGTGTGACATCCCTACGAGCAGGAAAGGAAAAACGTTCAGTGTGTACCTACAAGCCCCCAGTCTTCCCTGACACGTACATGCCTCCTGTATGTCTGACCCTGGGCAGGTCCCTGGGAAGACTCACATTCACTTCCACACAGCAGATTCAGCCTCACATTCCCAGGTCTCTGAAGGATACTTCTGGGGAAAACTAGAGATGAAACATCTGGCAGGCTCCACATTTGCTGTAATAGTGATTATTTACATGCTGTGCTAGGACTGGAATCTTTTCAAAGCTGGATGGATTGTGGTGCCACCATGTATTTCTGTACTATGTCTGCCAGAGTCATACTGATTCATCCATAAACTGTCTTCCATCCAAGAGATTCAGATTTATCTCTTTCTCTTTTTCCTTATTCTTCCAGCACTCCTAACATTGCTGTTTTGGGATCACCACCTTCCACTTGACTGAATTGTCCCCAAACACCACCTGCCAGTGCTGTGACTAAGAGGCAATCTCTGCTTGAAATTTAAGGCAAACTGTACGCACATTAGCGTGACAGTGCTGTAGAAAGCTCTCTCATTGCCCCATCTCAACTACCGGCTCTCCACACCACTGTCTGCTTCTTTTTAGTCACTGCTTGCTGTGTCACTTTTTGCAATTCAGATGCATTACTCTCTGACTCAGTAGCCATACTCTTTTGGCTCTTTCCTGGGGCTCTGAGTGGACAGAGAGGAGCTTTTGCTGTAAAGAGTCTAGCCTTGTGCTTTGAATCACTTCATTTTCTTGCAGGGACCTGATTAACGGTGTTCATTGCAAGTTCCAAGCGTGGTTATCCTCTAACTACATTGTGATCATCCTTGACTGGTACAGGAACTCCAGGGACTGTCACCACAGGACCATGTGAATACAAACAAATCAGTATCATTGAGAAGGATAAAGGGGAAAAAATGTTTCTCACAGAACAGACTTTGAGAGGACTAGACGCTGTAAGTGTGCCTGCTGGCAGCAATGATATCTGACCTTCTTGTTTCTCAGCCATCTACCATGTCCCTTCTAGTTTGACTTTAGCTTCACCAACTGATTCTCCCTCTCTTCCTCAGGAGGAATACGAGGATATTTTAGAACTGAATCACAACAGAGCTGTTGTGTTTGGTTTCATTGGTGAGGATACTCCAATTACCTGCACATGTGTAAAACCCACTGATGGGTCATCATCTGTCTGTACCACCTTACTGAGAGCTGAAGCAGTTCTTAGATTAACACTAATTTAGAACTACTCAGAAACAGGCAATGTCATGAGACACAAAACCAAGGTCAACAAACAACCCACTTCCATACAGCCAGTAGATAACATGTGCCAACCCAGCTGGGATACTCAGCCATGTAAGGGAGTGTGGATTTATACCACAGTTATGCCCTGAGCAGGTGGACCTGATGAGCAGTGAGATGAGTCAATCCATGGGGGGGTTCAAGGGGAATCCCTACATAGCACTGAATCATCAGTCACCCATTCTGTAAAATAATTTCCACAGCAAACAGTTTGGAACAAACAGTTAAAGCTGCAAAGAGAGGATTTGGGTTCAGCAGTAATCTCTCGGGGCACTGCTGAGTCACTCTCTGGACTTGGAGGGAAAAAGCGGGCGTCACAGCTGGATGCGTTCGTCTAGGAAAGAAATCAAAGACATGATCAGTTCCCAGCTCTTGATATTTATTTGTAGTTCATTATTGTATTTATACTCTTCTCTGTGAAGAGCGTACAACAACCAGCAAGGCTGGCCTTTTGGGGAAGTGCTTATCAGCACCTCTAATGGAACACAAATGTACAGGGCCCTCATTAGCAGGCTGGGAAATGAGGGCTGGTGGAAGGCAAGCTGCATGGCTAAAACAGCACCACTTCCCCAGCCAGCTGTAGCATGATGGCAGCAGAATCTGAACTCCTATTTCCGCTCAGGCCAAGCAAAGATGTTTTTGTATGTATTTATGCATATATCACAAATGCATGTCTTAAAATAACTCAGCTGGGGCACTTTCCTGCAGTTTATGAGCAAGGAGGGTGAAGACAATGAGGGAAACATGTGAAAGAAGAGATAATGACATACAGTGTCTTCCGCCAGGGAAGACGCAGCCTAGATGAGGAGGACAGCAGGCATACTCATGCTGGCCAGCTTCAGGTGCCTCACTTACATGCCTCGGCCTTGTGGGGGTCACTCAGGATGGGTTTCAAATCTGTTGTGTGTGCAGGGCTTGTGGGGACAGGGTTTAGTAAAGTGGTGGCTATCAGCATACAGAGGTGTTGCTTAGGCCTGGGACAACCATCATTAGTTGACCATGGGTCTATGCAGTAAACACAGGCTTCACTAAGACAGGATGGGCAAAGTCAGCCTAAACAGGTTAACCAAGGGGATTTGCCATTTTTTTCCTGTAGCCTGACAATACTCATAAAGACAGCCACATCAATAAACTCACATTAGGCTGCACTGAATTACACAATTCAAAACAGATATGTGTCTTATTGTGTTTAACTATTATTAAATCAGCTCCCTCAACTGCTTTAGGGCCATGCCAGTTTACACCAGCCGAGGATGTGGTGCTAGCTCTCTAGGAAGCTGCTCGCTCCTAAGTGCAAACATATTGCCTGCTAAGAGTTCACAAGCTGAGGCAAAGACTCACCCGGGATTCCTATGATCTCCTGCTGCTGTTCAGACTGAAGAACCAAGGTATTAAACATGTAATATGAAGAAATAAAAATGTGCATATTTTTAGCTGAGCTAGATTTCCATGTCCCCTGCTTTTAGGAGTATTATATCAACACCTGTTAGTTTTGCTCTAGTCATCATTTCCATCAGAAACTTATTGTTTCAGGGGTTTTATAACTCGTAAAACTTTTATAAGTCAGACAAAATGTGCTTTAGGAAAAAGCTGATCTTTCAGGTCTCAGTGCTGGAATGTATTTTTATATGCAACAAATGTAAAAGAGAATAATGTCTGTAATGGCTTTTATTATATTTAGAGGGAGGAAGAACTGCAAATACAATCAGAAATCAAATCATTTAACCATTAATTTTACACAAAGAGCCTGGGCAACCCTCACAAAATATCTGTCAATAGACAGCAAATAAAAAGGAACCCAGACAGTAGGGAAATTCTCATCCTTCACTTCCAAAAATCACTTAAGCACATACTTAAGTCCATCCTTACTGCAAAAGACATTTGAGCACGTATGTAAACCCCTCTTGCAAAGGATTGTTTTCCTCAGTGTCTGCTGTGAACCCAGGAGTCATCCCACTCAATTCATTACTAATGCTCTTGCAATTACTCATGGGCATAAATATTTGCAAGAAGGGGCCTCAGTGAGGAGCTGTGTCTATATGAGGAACCATGGCCAAACTATGCCATTCTAAAGAAAAATGCTCCCAGACTTGCTGTCTCCACCGGAGAGCTGTTACCAACAGCGCACAGAGTGGCTGCTACTGCCCAGATGGCAGAAGCCAAGTGCATGCCCCCTGGCAGCAGGCCACATCTCTGAGGGGTCAGTTGTATCTCCTGGGAATGCATCTCCAGATGAACCATGGGAAGAAAAAAAGCACTTCCATGGCTGACAACTGCTTGCTGATGAACAAAAGCTTCTTTAAAACTGCTCTATCCCTGTTTACAAATAGCGGATTGAGGTTCTCTGTGGCTGTTTGCAGCACAAAAGCCTGACCAAGAAAACCGCAAAGGTCCTCTACAAACTGCTGTCTCAACTAGCTTGGGGGTTTGGGGAGGGGATGTGCATGAATGACATCTTGACTCAGAGCATCCACGAACCAGAAGGGATTTCCAGTGAAAGCCTTTTGACATCAGCCAGAGGTTGGGCCCCTTTTCAGAGGTCGGTACCCTCTCAGTGTCTGCCTGCTGCTGAGACACCATCTGGTGAGACACCAACAGTATCTCTCATGGAAACGAAAGGAAGACTTCATGTTTTCACTGAAGCACAATAGCATATTACACCCTTCAAAGGCCTCCGAGCTAAAACAGTCCCAGCTTACATTTGAACACCCTGGACAAAACCACCCTAAATCTGGCAGGCTTTGGGCTCATGTTCATTAAAAAATAATTTGTTCCTCACTCTGTGCGTGATCCTGTCACACAAACACACACCTTGGGATGCAGCTGGTGTTGACAAAGCCTAGGTAAAAAGATGAATCTAGTATGGACCTGTTAATCAAAGAGGAGTGGGAGGCTTGACTCTATGAATTTGAGAGCATCTGTAGTGTTTCTGAAATATTTTGCTCAATTCTTGTTTAAAGTCTCATGGATCCACCCCTGAGTTTTGATTTTCTCAGCATTTTGAAGACCTTATAACTGTGTTTTTACAGTGCTACCTAACAGCTGGCATGACATACCTGGGAGACCTCATATAGACCTTTTTACAGGTGGGTTATGATGAAAATATTGGATGGCAAAAAAAAATCAAGTAAGAAAGAAAATCTGTAGGGATGGCCACAGCTCCATCAAGCTTATTTCTCCAGTATAGGGGTGAGAACTGTAACTTTTAGGACCTTTAAGATTCACTTGTCCTTTCAATTCCCTACCAAACCTGACTGTCCCATGAAACCTACTGAGGAAAATGTAAAATCCCAACACTGAAGGTTAATGTAAAGCTTTTGGCATTTCTTAACGCTGAGGAAAAAAATCATCTTTCCTGTTTCTAATGCAGCCCATGTGTAAAGCTACAGGCTGCGAGCACTGGCTTTTAACAGGAACTGTTAACAACCCTTTTTGATCACAGGAAGCAGAGGAAAGCCTCTTCACCTAAAAAAATAACAACAATGTTTATGGGCACTGCTTTCCTCCCCGTTGGGAGCTGCCAATCACCCCTCCCACCCCCTGAGCTTATTTCTGGGGGGCTGTGGCGGGGGGCCGGGGCTTGCTCCAGCTTCCTTCCGTTGGGGGGCTCCAGCGGCCGATGCTGTTTCTGGGCAAACGGCCACTGCTGCGATGTTTATGTTAGATAGGCTGCAGCTGGGCTGGGTGGGTGTTGCAGGCAGGCTGCACCCAGCCAGCTCCCCAGCCTCCGATTCCTGGTAAGAACAGCTTCCTGATTCCTTTGAGTTTGAACTTTCTTGGGTCTTTTTTTTTTTTTTTTTTTTTCCCCCCAAATTTTAAGAAAATAGGTGCTGTTTGACTTCTAGGAAACATAGGTGTGAAAGTTTGCTGTGCATACAGAAGGGCAGCCTAGCCCATCCACCTTATCCCTCTATACCTGTTCCTCCAATGCAATAAGTGGCACTTTCTTCTCTTTACTATCTCTGTTACAGGAGCCAGCAGTTCATCCTCCTGACATTCAGAGCTATACTTTTAAAAGCAAAACAGTATTCTGGGCTACTAGCTAAAAAGCTAAGAGCATGTAACTGGTTGAACTGAAAGGAGCAACACCAAGGGAGAATTATTTTCCTGTGTTATCTCATGATTTAAAATCTGTTCTGGCAAAACTTCACGTCTTAAGTTGCAATTTCAAGCTGCAAGTATTCAGCAGCTGAGGAACCAGTGTGTATATATATGTGCATGCGTGCACCATATGTATTCATGTTTATGCAGTTTTCCACTCAAAGCAGTCAGCGGAAATGAAAACCTGATTTTGCAAGGCTTCCACTGCAAAATTAAACATTCAGTTTTTCCTTAAGGGAGTTTGCTGTTTTATGCAATGGGAAATAACTCCTAAATTTTATTTTTTTTTCCTTTTTAAGTCCAAAATATCTTGCCTTGAAAGAGAGCTGAGCTATGATGGGAAACACAACTCTTCATTTGGGATAGGAGAGGGAAGCAGCAAGGTGAGAGAGAATAAAAAGAAATCAAATGGAAAAAAGCAAACAGAAGTGAGGGATTTTCAGTTCCTGTGTGTGTGTCCATCTATTTTTATCCTAGAAGGAAGCTTCTTAACATAGCTGTGTTTTCTTTCACGCTGCTCTCCTCCCGTTGCAGGACTTCCAGAAATCATCTCAGCACCTGGTTTTTCCCTGAACTTGATGTGTTATGCCTACAAGGCAGGACAAATTTGGCAGCTGTTGCGTTGGAAGCAGAAGGGGAGCAGAACAGCAGCAAAGCCGGATACTTCGTACGTCCAGGGGCACCAGAGGGATGTCATTTATTTCTTTTGCTTAGGATTTTGCTGGCAAAGCTGACTGCTTTCTTTTGGCCTTGACTGGGACATCTAGACAGTGGGAAAAGTTTTTTTCTTTTCTTTTGGATCATAAGTATATCCTTTCTCCTAACACTTCTATTGCTCATGTTCTTATTTGGAGAAAGCTTTTCTTTTTTCCTTTTTTTTTTTTTTTTTCTGAGACTATGAGACAAAGGAAACTTTTGGCTGGATTGAAGTGTTCTTAAAGTGGAAAGTAAGCAGAGTCCGAGGCACCAAAACAGAACTTCAAATATTTTTCCATTTGCAAAGCAACGTACAGCCAGGAGGGAAAGGCCGAATCCTAGCCCCACTGAAGCCAATGGGAAATGGGCCACTGACTTCCAAGGGACGAGAGATCCACGTGAGGAATCCAAACTCACCAGTCTGACCATCACAATTATGATTATTAATGATGTGTTATTTGTATTGCTGTAGCAGCTTGAAGTTCTAGTTAATGGGCAGGATCCCCTTTGTCCAAGGGTATGTACAAGCCCGGATCAAAGAGATGTTTCTTGCCCCAGAGACCTTGAAATCAAAATTTATGGCTCACCTTAACGCCTTATGGAGGAACCGTATAGTGGAGGCACCCCCTGCCTTGCCAGGTCTTAGCAGATATTTGTGTCCTGCTGCACATCTAGCCAGACACAAACTTTTTGAAATAGTCACATGTCTAAGCCCACCTATACTGCATGTGAAGCAGGATAGGATGTCACCACCCTTTCAGGGACACATGCAAAGGATCAGGTGTGGACGGTTGTTACCTGCAGTCCAGGAATGGCATGCTCAGTGTCTTAGGAGAAGCTCTCTGAGACCTCCTGGTGGCTCCTCTTCCCTCCACAGAATTAGCATGTCACTTTATTAGGAGCCTCAGTAAATCTGAGTTCTTCTGCAAGGTGAATCTAATTCTTACGATGATATAGCCCTAGGAAAATCAAGCCAAGCCCAATGTATAATGCGAAAACAAAGCATAACAAGCATTCTAGATTTAGCACTATGTCAGTAAAGTGTTCCTTCAGAGAAGAAGTTGGAGAGCTAAAGAAAATTCCAATTATTTGGTGCTGCAGCACCAGATGATTCAATATCAAAGGGAATACCATCATTATCTTTGGCATCAGAATCTCCAAATTTAGGCTGAGATGCTGGAAAAGTAAAAATTGTTGTAATCAAAATCACAAAAGAAAAAAAGGCCTTTTAAACTTGCTCGAGATGTAACTTGGCTGGAAATGAAACAAAAAGAGTAGAACCCAAAAGAAAGAGATTCAAAATGGAAAAGCTTGAAGCAAAGTTCCTTCAAGCATGGGTGGCCGGGGCCAAGTGAGGAGAAATACACATGTAAACAGCTTTTCATAAAATCATACCTTGCCCTTATACATAACTTTCGTCAGACATTTTCTCTCAGCAGCAGTGGTTCCCAAAAGAAACAATAGCTGCTAGCACACCAGTAGGAATTTATGGTCCCAAAAGGAAGAAAAAAAGTCCTGATCTACAGACATGAGATACATGTTCACTTGCTGAGAGAAGGACTGACACCATCAAATAAATTCATGAAGAAAACAGCAAATTCCAGTCAGCTGTCCCCATCTAATACTGAGGGACCAGAAATCACTATGTGTCTTTTGTCTCAGTAATTCATTCAATGAAGTTAATAATGATGAACTCTCAGAGAATAATCCTATTTCTTTAGGAAAATAGGATTAAGCATAATGCCCAGTATGAAGCCAAGGCTGCTTAGGTAGGTAATGGCTCTGTATGTCAAAGGATAAACAATAATCTCGTTACACAGGCAGTTCCCAGACACTGGGGTGTTGCCTGGATCCAGCTGTTCCCTGCAGCAGCAGTGCTGGGTGCACTGGAAACAGATAGCATTCAGGCTTCATCTGGGAGCCTGCAACTGTTTAACGACTATTTTTTTTTTGAAGGGCATTGTCCTAACTGAAGAAACCAGAAGACCTATTGTCTAGTTCCCCCCCAACACCTTCTCAGAGTGTTTCTGCTTGAAATGAGGTGAATTTTTTTAAAGAGGAAATAGGTGGGATCTCTGGGAAGCAGGTTTCCCAGCATTTGCCTGGTGCTAGGAGACAGTCCTCTGCTTTGAGAGACTTTTAGTGCTACCAGATGCAACACCCGACGCAAGCTCCCCCATTCCTGGCACCTAAAGGCAGGTCTTGCACACTTGCCATTTTCTCTATGAGGTGAGAGTGAGCCGTCCATGCTATTGCAGCGTATCGCTGGCTCCCCTGCTTCTCTGCCAGACACAAAAGCCATGCTGCTGCTCAAGGCTGGCTACTCTGCTGGGGAGCAGTGGGCAATGCTGCTGCCCACGGTGCAGACTGCAACTGCCTCGGCAGCAGGGGGGGGAGACAAGACTCTTCCCTGCCGTGGTGCGAAAGATGGGGGAGGCCTGCGGCTGAATCCTGCCCTGCCATAGGGTGTAGGAGGCAGCGGCAGGGGTGGACACTGGAGAAGGCGGCATTTGGGCTGTGCACTCTCCACAAGCCCACCTAACCGTTGGTATCCCCTTCCCTTGCAGCAATGCAGAACCATTTGGCCATCGCTCATCAGTCCTAAATAACAGGAGAAAGGGAGCTTTCCTCCTGCATCCCCTCCAGTGAAACTGAGCTGCTCAGCCACCATTTAGTTTTAATTCTTTTTATGTATGTCTCTCCATCGTCCGGGGTGGCAGCATTAGCAGCACCCACTTCTCCCATTATTCACTTGGTGCTTGCTTTGTGTGGGAAATGGCTTTTCATCCCCACTGATGGCCTCCCTAACCACTGGTGGATGGGGACAAGGGCAGCTATCAGTCTGAACGAGTGTGGAGGGACTCATGCTCTTCTCCAGCATAGAAGTTGCCGTGTGCTCCTTAGGACAAGGAGTAAAGTGTCTTCTACAGGACAAGAGTATCTTTTCTCATGAAGTAGATCAGCAACCATAAGCAGGAAGACTGTGAGGTGGTGCCATTAAGGAGGACTTCTGGGTTCACAGAGTTTGCAGGCAAATCTGGTCTCATAAGGAGAACACATCTACAAGAAACTGAAGTGTGGGAGTCAAGTCACTGAGGGAAAGAATGACTGCAGAGGGGCCTGCAGAAACATCTGCAAGATATCCTCATGACGAGTGGCACACACCCATGCCTTCCACCACTCATCTGCTGAGGTTACCTTGCAGTCATTTTCTCCCATCTGCTATGGGCTTAATCTCAAACCTCTCAGGGACAGTGGAGAAAATCACAGTGACCTCTGAGTTGGGGTTGGTATGCATCAGCCCCTGTGGAGCACAGGACCTCATCTTTTCCTGAGAAATAGGCTGCAACTTTTGTGTCTTTCCCTGCTTCATCCTCTGTAACTCCTTCCTTCCTTCCTGCTGTTAGACGGGTTAATGACATCATCTTGGATGTATTGACCTCCTCCATTCCTGATCTGGTGGGCACTTGGTAATATAAGAGCACCCATATTGGGTCAGACCTAAGGACTGTCTACCTGGTAAGCTATCTCCAATATGGCCAGGAGAAAATGCTTGGATATGTTTCAGATGTGGTACCTTCTCTGGGTTCTGGTGTGTGGGAACTTTCTGTGTGATCCTGGAGCATCACTTCAGCTACCATAAATCTGATCAGATTTACCTTCTACAAGTCTGTGAAAGCCTTCTTTGAAATAATTTCTGAATGAATTATGGTAATGAATTTCCTGGTTTACTTACCTGTTAGGGGAAAAGGTAATTTTTTGTTTATCCCTTCCCTTGCCCTTGCTCTCTGCCTTGAAAGTGTGGCTAAAGATTGTAGCAGAAGATCATCACTTCAGTTGCTCAGGGCTGCTGTGCAGCTGCACCCCTACCTCATCCCCTCCCACAGCTCCCTGCCCAGCTCTTACTCGGTGGTTCTGATTTACAAAGCAGCTTTGGGGTTAATTCTTTCAGATCATACGTTTTACAGCGCAGCTCAGCTGATGACAACAGCCATAAACCTAACCACAAAGGTTCTGTGACACTGTTACTGGGAGTTTGCACCACCTGCAAGTCTCTCTCTACAATGACCCCTCCAACTGGCTTCTGCACTCCTATTTCTCAACAGTAAAATCAGCAGCCTTGAGCTGCCAGTGGCTAACTAAAAAAAAAAAAAAAAAAAAAGAGAAGATACTAATAAATGAAAGAAATCTAGCATTATACTTAAAAAAATGTGAAAAGGCAAAGGAAAATCTGTCCAAAACAGCTGGGCAAATCCTCCCCTTTGACTCAGTGGCTGACTCCTACTTCCAGTGGGACCTTTCCCAGAGACTACTGATGGTCTACATTGGTCTTTCCCCTCACCCCACCCCACTCCTCCCTATCAGCTCATCGGGCTCTTGAATGCAGTCACCCTTGTATATTTGGCTTGCTGACATCACGAAGATGTCAGCCAGCCCCTTCATTTTCAAATTTGGAACCAAATATAAGGCCACGCTTCAGTCACTCCCAGGACAGGAGTGGGATGGCTGGCAAGGAGGAAAGCATAGGAAAAGCCTGCAGGGAAGAAGAAGGTAGGCGTTCAGAGGGTTCAGGAAGGGTCACATTAACTTGTAGGTTCCCTCCTCCTTCATTTTAAATTTCAACATTTACTTCGAAATTTCTGTACTGAGAGTTTCACTGCCCTCATCTTTCCCTCTCCTTTATAGTTACTTTCCACAACTGCTGGTGTGATGAAGATTTACAGCCATGAGGAACCGAAAAAGCCTTTGCCCCTGCTCAGTCAAAGAGGGCCAACCAGCACATCCTACATGGGAGATCATTCCCTGTGGACACCAGGACTTGAACGCTGCCCTTGAAGCACAGACCAGCAGTGGTCTCTGGTTTCTTCAGAGCTGAAACTCTTTGGAAAATTCCATTCTTCAAATCTAAGAGCAGATTTTGTTCAGTTTTGTTGGGTGGGTCCCAAACATGACAATTTAATTATGAGGTCCAGACCTCCCTGCATGCTTATGCTCACACCAAAGTGTCTATTCCCAGATATCCAGTGGGACCAAGAGCAAGTTGTTCTATCAAAGCTACGTAAGGTTTTTGACATACTGTGCAAAGGTAGCCAAGTGGAAAAAGCAGGCTGCCTGTCTAGTCTCAAACACAGACAGTAGCCACATTCTTGTAGGGAGCCCAGAGTATGTTCAAGAAATTTAGGGAGGATAAATGAAAACCTGTTGCTGTCCCAAAATGGAGCTGTTTGACTTGGAATGGAAAGCTTAGTCATCTGTCCTGCAGGGGTTTGCCCAGCTCCTTTGGTCTCTCCATCTGTCTGATTTGCCTCTTCATTTTTTCCATTTCCTTCCCTACCTTCTTTTTCAGGGTTTCAAACATAAAAGTGTTGGCTTTCCATGATGACATCACCAGTTACACAATGCCCAGTGCACTTCTTCTCACTTTTGAAAGGGGGCATTGGGGGGCTGATCTTTTACAATAATAGTCTTATGCCCACATAACATATGGAAATGTTTAGGAAGGAAATAATTTTCAAACAGCCCACTTGTCATTGGTTACACAGCAGAACCAGCATCAATCCTCCCTCCCCCTTTACTAACGACTCCTGTTGCATTCAGTTCCTATAATTAGGAGGTAATTATAGGCTCTGAATGACCTCCTTTATGTTTGAGGGGATATCATCTAGTATATAAGTTATATTCCTATTTCATCAAGTAATAAGGCAAGTGTTAGGAGCCTGAAGTTCTTGGCAGAGCCTTATATCCTACCGGCACTTGTGTTTAGCTGCTGTATGTGACTCATTAGATGGAGGTGGGTAGGTGACATCATCAGTAAAGGGAAACACATGATAAAGTGAGGGTTCAAGGATTTAAACTTCAGCTAATAAAATATCCAGACAAAGAGGATTAGCTGTGTTTGCAGGAAGAGAGTGTTTGCCTCTGTCAGAAGCCATATAGCCCAAAGAGAATAAACTATATCCTTTTTCTTCCTTCAGCCACCAGTTTCTTGTCATGCTGGAAAAAATAGGAGAAACAAAGGAAGAAAAAGAAAAACAAACCATCTGTCTTTCAAATGAGTGTAGCCATTACCTCAGTTAGTGCATTACAGAAACATTTTTAAATCAGACAAATTTTCTGGTTTATATCCCAGGTTTGGATTTCTGTTCGTTAAAGACATGGTGAGATGTAGAGCTAGACAAAACAAAAGTTGTTTTAGTAGCTTAACAAGTGGATCAGCATGCACAAGTCTACACAGGGACTGAGCTGCTACTCTTCAGCATCATCATGGACAGCCATAAATTACAGCACTGCTTTAGCTACTTATTAGCCAGATCCGAGTGTTTGAGGCTCTAGGTAGGAATGACAGCATCCCCACCCAGCTGCCCCCTGATGAAGGGAAGCATGGAATCTCTGAGTTCACAAACATGAGGATACACCAATGACCTTTCCTGGCCAACCTCACTCTTGGGGAGTAAAACAAGGTGTCATGGGCTTCCCCAGGAGCAGCAGGCACTTTTTACTGTCAGAGAGCGTGGAAAATGACACCGTGTGAATGCAAAGGCAGATCTTCATCCTGAAGCATGGCTAGCAAATGGCCTTTGGGAAAATGTGGTTGAACACAAACCAGGGTCTTTCCAAGAACCTTCCCAAATGCAGTGGCTGGTCACTTGAAGCTGTTAGACAGGATCACAAGAGGCAACAGTCACAGACCTGCTTTGTTATTGCTGTTTCTGTGCCAGAGCTGACAAACCATGGTCTGAAGCATCCACAGACACAACAGCAGTAACCTCTTACTAAAGTTGTTTGGAGCCAACCCACACACCCAGGTACACAAGGCTCAACCCAGATCTCACTCACAGAGAGCTGCAGTGCATATGCCACCTGTATGCCCAGGGGGCATGTCAGCCTGACTCATCTGCCTGCCATCATCATCGTGCAGGTTTCACAGTCCCCCAGCTATGCCGTGCTGGCTGCCCCAGAGCCACGTTACAAGTTGCAGCAGTGAGCAAAGGTGACAAACGGCTCCTAAAAGTGAAAATCAGTTTTGCTAGTGCTATTCTGCCCAAAACTGTCAGCCCACTTCCCCACATGAAGGAAGGGCATTATAGCAGATACAACACCTGTAATGGCTTGTTGCTGTAGGCAATAGGGAATGACCATACTCAGTCGGCTTGGTCCAGGAACACTTGGGGTGCTCCCAAGCCCAGGTACTGCAAGTGAACATTGGCTTACTGACTTATGCTCCTCACTGTGCAAGGCAAGCAGCTTTGCCACCTTTTCACTCTAAAGCTTTCTTAGCTTCAGCATAAATATGTCTCACATGAAAGGATGCTCACCTTTTCTTTCTCCACAGTGTAAGCCACAGCTTGTGGAAGCCAAAAGCTTCAAAACTGATACAGAATCAGATTGCTATAGCTCTTGTCAGCTGAGGTTTAGAAAAAAACAAACGCACAAAACCCCAAACCTCCCAAAAAACCCATACACACTCTGCAGAGCAAGGGTTGGTCTGCACTGTTCTCATGATGGGGAGGAGAGGAAACTGCTTATACCATTGCTGTTTTTGCAGTTATTGATGGGATTTAAAGAAGATATATTGGGCAGGCTCTAAGACCTGTAGCTGTGTCTCCATGATTTCTATGGCTGGCACCTGGATTTCTTAGCATAGAACTTGCCCAGGTAGAGCTTGCCTCAAAGAGAGCTAACCCTCTTCCTCTGGGGTCCCAAGTAAGGGTGATAGTAGATCCTGCAAAATATTGTATGTTGTTCTCCTATATTTTGTATTAAATTGATATACAAGCTTTGGTCACTGGCCTAAGCCATCCTAGGTGCTTGAAAGCCTTCATTTAACTTTCCCACTTCTGCATTTATTTTTCACAGCATTTCAGATTTGATGTGGCTTTATCCTATGTCAATGTGCAATTAAGTCTTCTGTGTTACTAGTCACTGGATGAGCTTTTAGTTTTCTATTTATTGGTGAGAAGCTGCTTTTACCCAAAGCATCAGTATATTGCCTCATAAGTCAATGAACTCATTCATTCCCTGGTCTCACAGTGGAAGAGAAACACACATATCGCTCTAATTTGTGATTTTCTTTAGCTAGCTCTTTAGCACCTTTTTTTTTTATATCAAAGCAAATATTAGTAATGAGAATTTGGAACTGATCAGCCTACTCTTCTCTGTACCTCTAGTTTCTTCTGCAGGATGTAGGATGTTTGTTTGCGTTACTGAGGTATCACACTGGCCTCCCATACCTACTCACATCTTACAAGAACTGAAACCAAAGGCTGTTTCCTGACACTACAGCAACTGAGTCTGAAGAAAAGAAACTGTCAGATGTTTCTGTGTAACAGCTGCATGTCAAAAATAGTAGAGTAGCCAACAGCTTCACTGCACTACAAGCATAGGAAGCATACTGCCTCTAAGAAACATGTTTCTCATTTATTGGAAGTGGGCAAGTGAGTCCTTTTTCCATAATCACTTATGAGTGGGAACTGAAACCTTTCAATATAGAGATCTGCATTTGACATTATAGCTGTCTTCTTGTTATTCAGCCACTGTGGCCACAGATACGGCCTCATCATTGGGTATTTCTTTCCTGGCTGAATGAGAATTTGCTATTGTATTTGTTAGTGTGCCGCAACAGGATTAAAGATGCATGCATAGACACATCCCAAGGTCTGCATAAATAAGGGTGTGCTTAACCAACTCCAGCTTTGGGAGGACCTGGTTATGTCTACCCCAGGCATATCAAGCTTTTGGATCTTGCCCAGAAAGGGACAAAATATGAACTGGGAATTAGGACAGAGCAGTCAGAGTCATCAGGAATTTCCCTGTCTGTGGTTTGAGGAGGGTGACTGCTACCATTAGCTGCACTTCCAACCCTCCACTTCTAAGAAGACTATTTTACAGGTACTGTGACAAGCCCTTAAGACGAAGGCAACAAGCGGTGTGTAAAGCCATGTAATTACAAGGCTCTGAGCTCCTTGAGGGGATTGTGGTATCACAAGAGCCCCAAGGCAGTGTCCTAGTAACCAGGCTGTTCATACAGTTATTATCTGCTGCTGTTTCCCAATACAGCAAAGTACAGATGCCTGCACAATACAATTGCAGGACTGTGCTGACTGCCTCATGCTTTTAGCTGCTCAAGGGAAATTTTCAGGGATTTTGTCTGACTGAATTTAGACACACACACATGCACACAAAGTATGTCCAAGCAGCTCACTCAGTAAAATGGCACTCTTCCCCTTGAGTTTGCCTTACTTCCCCACCCCCTGACTAAAGAAGGGAATTTTTCTTTAAGAAATCACTCCTATGTCACATAATTTGGACAGTTGTGTGGCACAGTGAATGCTTTTTTTCCTCCCCCAGATGGTGGGAAATTGTTCTTTAACAGCCTCCCACTTGGTCAGTACACGGGTGGTTCATTGCCAATGAAAACCCAGGTGCTGCTGAATTCTTGTTAGTGATTCAGGCAGCAGTCTTCCCTCTGAGTCAAGAGAAAACCAATACCCCCAGAATGGTTTTAATAGGGGCTCTGTTGCAGATTGCTCAGACAAGACGTAAAATAGAGGTCCTGACCATGTCTAGTTGTTAAAGATCCTGTAGTGCTGTTTGCAGAGGTAGAAGAATGAGTCCACAGCAACTTGCTATTGCCTTCTGCCTAGATGTCTATCTTCCTTCACTCCCTAATACTGATGCAATGGTATGCCATCTCAAGAGATTTGAGACGTATCTGCTTAGTAGTGGATAAAGTCTTTTAAGGGTATTGTTCATCATTCACTACTTTCCTATTCCAGGCATGGTAGATTTCAGACAGTCCTTCACACATGCATGTATGTAT
Source organism: Strix uralensis (assembly GCF_047716275.1). Taxonomy (NCBI): domain Eukaryota; kingdom Metazoa; phylum Chordata; class Aves; order Strigiformes; family Strigidae; genus Strix; species Strix uralensis. Next base: position 34,826,274 of record NC_133973.1, read on the forward strand.
ACACACCCAACATACACAGAGAAAAAGCAAGTCCTTTCTTAAATTGCATGGGCACAGGGGAGGGAAGTCAAGTGCAGGAAATCTTAGCCCTAAGCAATCTCTCTAGCACCAGGCACAGGAGTCTCTTAATTTTCTGTGCCCCTGCGTGCCAGCCAGTCCCTTGCCTGTTCAGCCAAGCACATAATGTCTTGCTGAGCTTTGACCCAATAGCCTGACCCTGAAAGGTGCCAAGGTCCATCCCTGGCTGTGTCTCTCTGGGAGAGGTTGGACTGTGCTAGGAGAAGAGAGCACAGCCAGCTGTCACCTTGACATGTGCCAGGGTCTGCCTGCCACCAATAAGTACCTTCTTCCTTGCAGAGGAGCCTCCTGGCCTTTCTCAGCTGGGATTTCCTGTGGACACCCCCTCTAGCCAGACCCAAAACAGCTGCTCCAGCCCAGACTGTTTAACGACATTGTCCAGGCAGAGGAGATGCCACCCACGGATGTGGGCTCGGAACCCTCAGGTTACAGCCCCGTGGGGTTGCAGTGGCACCAGCTACAGACCAAACACCTTGCCCTGCTCCACTGTGCTGTGCAGGTAAATACTGAGGCAGAGGCAAAACTGCCTGCCCTCTGTACAGCAGCAAGAATTGCTTCCTCTGTCACACTCTGCAAATTCCCCCTGCCTTAGAGATATGGCTTTCTGAAGGATGTCTTCATCCCCCACCCTTCGTGTGGCTTCCCACAGGGAGGGAAGGAAGGATTTGGCCATAGGCTGTGGAGAGATTCCATGTTGTTTAAGCCAGGAGGCACATGTATATGATAGTAAACTATTTGGCAACAAAGCAAGTAGTGTCTTGCTATGCTCTGTAAAGAAAGAGAAGGTGAAGCAGGTCTTCTGGAATCAGCTGAGAGGGACACAAATTACAACAGAGGCTGACCTAGGGTAAACCTTATCCCATTTCCCCAGTCATGACTCCATTCTGGAATATCAGTATGGTGGCATTTCTCTTAGCCCTCACACTGTTCTTGGCCTAGATATGGAAACTGAACTCAAATGTAAAAGGGGCTTTTTTTGATTTCCTCTTCACCAAAAAGAAAAAAAAAAAAGCCTTTATATAGATATTCTCTGCGTCTGGCTACCTCACCACAAGTTACAGGAAATTGGTTGGCTGCGACTTAACACAGCTGTTAACACTTTGGACTAGCAGTAGCCATTGTGCTGATACTGGTTTAAATGAAAAGGATGAGGTATGTGATGGTTAGAATAACAACTGTCTCATGTTCCACAAAGAACATAGACGGCATTGGGATACAAGCCCGCGTGCCTTACCCCACTGCTACAAACATTGCTGGGGATGTATAATTCTGCTTCCCAGTCCTTCCGAGCATCAAAGAGATTCCAACACATTAATAAAATGTGTCATAACAACCTGATGATACAGGATCACTATATAAACATGACTAATAACTATGGTGGTGTCCGGGGACCAAACACAATCAAGACTGCGCTCTGTACAAGGCGGCAGAGTCACTCCTGGAGAGTTTTGAATGTAAACAGAAAAGATGGATGAAGTCTAGGTGGGAAGGCAGTTACAGTCCTGATTGACTAGCCGAGGTAAAAAAAAAGCAGGGAGGGATGTAAAACCCACTTTTGATATGGACTGAGATCTCTGCAGAGTTCTTAGAAAGAAGTAAGGAACAAAATTGTTCTTGTGGGAAAGTTCAGCTTCTCAGAGGTAGACTAATCACAGCAGAATCTGTATATTCTTGGGTATGATTATCAACAGATTTCTTTATAAGTGATTGTTGACTTGATTTTGTCAATACTGATGACACTTTGAAATATCTGATTGTAGAAAATTACCTTCAGTCAAATGATTAAGAATTAATTCAGTTCTCTTAATAAGATTCTTGATTTAAAAAGGGAAAAGTTTGACAAAGTCAGGGAACTAGTGACTGAAGCCATCTGGACTGAGCAGCTTGTACTCCAATATGCAAAGTCTGAAATTTGCTTAAGTCATAGATGCAAGCAAAAGGGATGAGGAGATGGTGCAGCAAAGGCCAATGCTCCTTCTAGTGCAAATAACCATCTCAAATAAAGAAAATTATGAATAATTAGATAGCCTACGTGGATTGAAAAATGGGACCCATCAGCAAAGAATGGTACATCTTAGAGGTCAGCAGTATATAGATAGAATGAAAAGTACTAAAAATCAAGCTGGTTTAGATCTTGCAAAGGAAATAAAACCAGTAACTTAATGTTCTTCAGTTATATAAATAAAAAGAGAACAAAGAAAGAAGAAGTGAGGGCACTCTTCGGTGAGGGCAAGTTAGAAATCATAACTAAACAGTCTGCATCAAAACTCAGTGAATGTTTTCCCTCATTTCAGTGAGGATGCAAAATGTGGTGGCAAATGCAGGATGACTAATGGGAGTGGAAGGAAGGTGAATTGGAAATGATCACACCTGAGGTGGAAGCAGAGCTCAAAGAGCTTGCTGCTTCAAACCGGGCAAACCAGACACTCTCCATCTTCATCTCTGAAAGGATTTGCATGTGAAATTGCAGGTCTGCAGCACAGATGTTTAATGACTTTTTTTTGTGCTTGACTGAGACCATGCGATTGGGGAACAGCAAATGTAGCTCCTGCATTTGTGAAAAGCAAAAAACCTGTCCAGGTAACCACAGGTCTGTTAATCTGATCTCAGCATCTGAACTGAAGGTTTATGTGTTATTGGTGAGTTAAAGATAGGATTAAATGGCAAATGAAATGAAGAAGTCAATAAAAACTTACCAAAGTTACATCACTTCAGGCTCATATCTTTCTCCCATGACAATGACTGATTTTCCAGAGTAAAGAAATGCATTTATCTGGACTTCAGGAAGGCATCTGATAGTGTGTTTTATGGAGAATTTGGTTAAAATAGATAAAATGGGGAGGAGCGTAAAACTGTCAAGTCACATAGGAATCAGACATAATTGGACAGACTGCAGCCGGACTGCGAAGTACTGAGTTAGAGGTGGTATAATAACGTGAATTCCTCCCGGATCTGCGGGACCTGATCTATTGAGGACCAAGGCATTCCATGCAGGCTTTTGCCATACACATTAACAGAAATATGCCACAGCCTGCCCTGCCTGCCCACCTCTTGGTGGCATGCAATGGTGATATGCTTTGGGCATGTGTCAGGCAGGTTCAAGTGTCCCATGGAGAGAGACTCGCAGTGGGAGCCATGGGGACAGGAGTGCTGGACATCAAGGGATGGTTGGAAGCAGAAATGACATCGGGCTGGTGCTGCTCTTTTCTTCTCCCTAGCATTTCTGAAGCAGGACAACACGGGCAACTTGGTGGAATCTCACATTTCTTGAACCCGTGGAAGGGAAAATAGATGCAGCCTTCTGCAAGAGAAAGCAAACCTTTGTGTACTACCACACAAGGCCAAGGGAGACTTTACCAATGCAGACAGGATTTTATAACTAGAATTGCAATAACCCTAACTTGTAAATATTCATCACTAAATACTGGTAACTATCTGTTTGCATCCTTTCCTTTCAGTGTAACTGTTCAATATGTTGTACCGCATATTGGCCTGGCAAACACCTCCTGCAAGTACGTAGCTGATCAAGCTCAAAGTTGAGCTGTGAATTTGTTTGTTACCATAGCTAAAATGCTGATGCACACTTTATTCCCTCCCAATCACCACCCACATATCTCATGCAATTTCCTAGGCAGATGATTGCATACTGGAAGCATGTTTTTGGTTAGCTGTGGCAGGCTGAAGCTGGTAATTCGTACAGGGAGCAAACAAACAAGTAAATAATAGGGAGACAATAATAATCCAGCTTCAGGGGAGAAGAGGGCTGAGAGGCAGGTAGGGTGAAAGGCACCAGAGCAAGGACTTGTCGAAATGCTTCTGAGGGAAATCTCATGTTCGAACACTGCGTGCTACTGCTACGCTGCACCACTGAGGGTTGGATGGAGTGGTGAGTAGCAGCATGTGGTGTACGGTGCCTACCCCAGGGCTGAGTGCAGACAAAAATATGAGCCTAAGTTCATGGTGACCTGCAGTGCAGCTGTTCCCTGGAAAGGCTCAGCCACCCAGAGATTATTCAGAGTGGGCCTCGTTTTGGTTTCTTCCAAATAGCAAAGTCTGCAAGCTGTGGCTCCACCGTGGCCATGAATATACATCTGCACGTGATGGGGAGGAGAGAAAGAGGAATCACCATGGGGTCCCTCAAGGAGAAATGTGTCACAAGTGAGCAAAACAAATGACAGAAAAGGGATGTGACTGCTCTCCGAGAACACCTGAAGAGGTAAATACCACAGAGGAAAATAATGTCATTTTAGCAAAGAATAATATTGATATAAGGAGAAATGGAAATATGTTGGCCACAGGTAGATTTAGCCTAGAAACCACAGAAGATTTCCAGCCCTCAGAGGCCAGAGGTTGTGGAGCAGCCTTCCAGGAGAAGCAGTCTGCACATGGAGGGTGATCAGGTGTTGGAAGGTTTTGTGTGAAGGGACCAGAAAGAGGACTCTGCTTCAGGAGAACTGCTCCAGCACCATGTCTCTGTTGTTTTCCAGAGTGGCCCCGAATCTTTGAACAACTCTCTGGATTTAATTGCAGGCTTCCAAACAACAGGGCAAAGTTGAGTAAAGAATTATTCAAATATTAGGGGAGAAAATGTGGGAGATTCCCATATACTGATGCACCGCACCAGCTTCACACTGGTTTGAATCCCTAGACGGGATCCAGGCGTGCGATGTGCCAGGAACACTTACTAGTCTTATACAGCAGACAGTGTTTCTGGGCTCTGTTCTCAGCTCAGGTAGGTTGAGAGCAATTCTCATTGCTGTTGCCAGCTGTACTGCACTGTCTCTGAGGAGGTGAGCAGAGGCAGTGGTGAAGAACCCCATGGTATTTAAACAATAGCTGCCTTGTAGCTTCAGTCTCCAAGCATTACCTTGAAATATTTAGGGAACCCTAACTGCATATAGAAATTCTGCCTCCTTAATCCAGTCTTAACTCAATAGACAAGGAAATTAGCATGAAAGCCTAATAATCATGGCTAGGATCAAGAGAGACAGACAGGTATTGTTTTATATTCACATTCTAGCAGCATTAGTAAGCAAGCACAAGGGAAAAACAGTTCTCTGTTGCAATGCATAAGGATTTTGGCAGGAGGAGTAAATACTGAAAGCTCTGCTTGTAATTAACTAAGCTATATCTGCAGCTTGTAGTATTGTCCAGAAGAATTCCCATTGCTCCAATTGAAGGTGCTTCAAAGTCCATTGCAAAGAACACACCATTGAAAAGTTTTGCTAGTAAGGTCTTTAATTATGGCTTTGTTATACATTTAAATTATAGATGAAAGAACAGCTATTGTAAGTTTGGCTGTTAAAATCATATACGTTGCAAGTTGTTAAATAGGCTTCTCGCTTTTTGTTAATTCCCAAATATGTCAAGAAAGTCATTTAATATAATGTATGTGGAGGGTTTTTTTCTTTCTTTCTTTTTAAGTTAGATTTAATTGGATGGGTACTGCAGTGAAGCAGAAATAGTGGCATGCAGTTAAAATTAAATATTTCAGGGCAAGATTTTAAATTTAAATTCTGAGACATCTGAAAGAGGTACAGTCAACTTCAAAACAATGAGCACTTTGGACCTGCTTCAGTTAGCAGTAGTGTCTGAGATAGCTCTAACTAAAAGAGAACCGCAGATTTTTTTTCCAGTCGGAATGTGCCCTAATGTTGTACCTAATCACTTTTACTGTTTCCCTGATGAAGCTGAAGGGAGCCTTATCACCAGGCTGGACCCTTGCAGACAAGCCATTCTTTCCATGCAAACCCCCTGTGATACAAATGCCTCCCACCAAAAAGATCCATATGACACACAGAAGTGAAAATAATTTTCCTGGGCAACAAACAGGATATATTTGTGAATTTGCTCCCTGGTTTTTGTGTTTTTTTTTTTTTTTTTTTTTTAGGAGTGCTGCCCTCTTGTAAAGGAGTCCTCTTAAAAAATCATCCTCCCTGAGGACCTGAATCACAAAGCATTTAGTAGATCCCACTACTTTTCTTCTCAGGCTGTGTAAGTACACAGCTGTGTGATCAGAAATCCATACCTGTATTATTTTTTCCCTTTGGCTGCACGTGTTAGCACCTAAAAGTCCCAGCAGACCCTGTGATGTGTCAGACACTGCTCAGGCAAACGAGGGTGCAGCCCTGGTGCAAGGTGGATCATTCCAACAGGGAGCCCTGAGCAGGTCTCTGAGCATCTCACTGGCAAATGGATTTAACACCAGCATGCACTTCTGAACCTCTGATTAAGCAATGCCATGAAATGCCTTCTGATTATGAGATTTACCATCTGTATGGAGAGTAAGCCTGCCAGCAGCAACCTCAGGAGCGACCCGGACGATGTCTGAAGCATGGAGAACCCCAAGTGCTCAAAGGGGCCATACGAGTGGCCAGGCTTGGTCATTAATTCAAGTGCTCACACAGAATTAAAAATGATGCTCATCAGGCGAGGAAGGAGAAAACTCAAAGTAAATTACCTGCTTTGTTAACCAAAGCCAGAGCAGATTAAAGATTGCTACTTCCAAAGAATACATGTGAACAAACTGCACCAAACATTATTCATAAACAGCTGGCAAATGCATGTCAATTAATTCATAACCTGCTTGCAGACTTCGCAGCAGAAAATGAAGCCACATTCACAAAATAAATTATTCACTGCAAATGATTCACCACCTTTATAAATTACCTAATCCTTGATCTCTTTTTCCAAACAGTGCAGATTAATTTCTATGGATTGTTTTCAGTGTCTGTCCCAGAAACTTAATTATTTTTCAGGTTTTTATCCCTCATTTGGTTTCTATTACATTTTTCTTGCCTGTTATCTAATCCTAATGAGAACTCTTTCCTTCCTAACTTATTCCCTTCCAGCAAAGTCCTTTTTAATTGTTGTCTTCTGTTTGCTAAAGTGGCTTTCTGGGTCCTGGGTACTACAGGGTCTTTGCTGGTTCACCTCAACCCTCTTCATTTGCATTCTCAGTCCTCAAGGTCTCAGCAGAAACTCTCTATGTCACCGAGCAATATGCTTTCAGCCACTCATCTCTATGCACATGCACACCCATCTAGACCTTGTAGCTTGTTTTGCCCCTTCTCAAATGCCACAAAACCACCTTTTTACCATTTTCCATTCACTTGGTTGGTAAACAACTGTCCTTTGGGACATATTTACTCTTACTGAACTGCTGTCAATGACTGCTGCCATTCATAAAGTTGGATGATGGATCAGAGCATTACTGTTAGGTGTCCACAGGTGAGCTATCCCTGGCTTCACAGCATCCACAGGAATGAGCACAGAGCCAAGCACATGCCTTTGCCATGCCCGAGCCTGGTGATGTGGCTGTGCAGGGGAGAGGGGAAAGGACTGAGTGGGGAGGGTGAATGGAGGCGTCAGAACCAGGAGGTGTGTTGTGCCACCACTCTACACCTCCTGTGCTGGCAAGGCATGGGACAAGGAAGGTGAGGAGCATCCCCCAGAATAAATGCCATTAACTGCCCTGCTCCCTGAGCTCCAAGTGTGCAAGGGAAGGTGTGGATCCAACCACCTTCCATCCCTCTGTCAGCTCCTCCCACAGTGCAGAGCCACACACACTCCCATGTCCAGCAAGGTGGCTGATGGCTTAATCCCATCTTTTATTTGCAGGGGCTGATCTCCTTGTCTTCAGCTTCCTGGGGACTTTCCCCTGTGGCTGTAAGGCTGGGTCTCGACAGCCTCTTTCTGTAGGCAGCAGAATCCAGAGTAAAGTCCAGAGCTATTCAGAAACTCTTCCTCCCTTTCCCTCTTTGGCTTGGGAGGTTCACCTCTTACAACTATTTTTACTGATGGACAGTCTGAGGCAGTTAGATACATTGAATGAATTACAGTCACTTGTAAGTGACATCAGATGCCACTTACTTGTCAAGCTAATGGCGAAGCTGTTGTGATAAAGGCTTTTCCAACAATGCAGAAGCACCACATTAAAACCTGTGCATGGTCCCAAATGTTTTAAGTTATAAGTGGTAATATTTTTTTAACTGCATCCTTTCACAGCAAACTGAATTTTTCAGTCTTACATGTTAGTCTTTTACTCATCAACAAAATGAGTGTAGAGCGCTGCCAGATCAGAGTGGCTCAGTTCTGTGTTCACTTTTCTCAAGACTAAATGACAGAGCACTGAGTAGAGCCACCACAGGGAAAATTTTCAAAATGGCCAAGTTATAGAGAGTAGAAAAAGTCCACAGCCCAACTTCTGAGGCAGCAGTAGTATTTAAAAAAATATACACAAGACCTGGTACTACTGCTGGTTTATAGTTAAAAACTTCTATGCTCAGAGCCATGGAAACATGCACAGCAGCTAAGCCAAGCTTAACTGTCAGGCCAAGGAGTGACAATCCTGCTTATTTCCCATGGCCACCCTTTCTACAGCCATTTGTTACTTAGTGTCTGCCAAGACAGGGGGCTAGTGCTTGTGTGATATCTTAAAAAGCCCCCTTCACCTATTTTTTTTTTTTTTTTAAGGAAGAGTCTTCTTATATTCAGTCCATAAGCTGAGAGAGAAAGACCTGACAAAATGAAATGTTGAAGTTGCATTGACTTCCTCTCAAATTATCAATTATCTAAGGTCCTGGAACAGAAACATTCTGTTATTCTGGTAACTGGGTTTATACAAATGTGAAATACAAAATTGCAAGCAGTAGAAGTGAGTGACGGTTAGCTTAACCACATCTTCTCTAAATTGGTGACACAAGCCAGGGTCCTAAAAATAAACATTGTAATTGCGGTTTTGGTTTCAGAGCCATAGCACAGTCAATAGCTTTGGTGCATGTAAAGGAGAAAAAAAAAAAAAAAATCTCTTCTTCTAAAAAAATGAGAAAAACCCCTCAAACTGTTATGGTGTAAGTTATTCAAGTCCACATAGATACAGCCACAATAGGAGAAATTACCAGCTGCCATTGAAACACTTGTTGAAAGTTACTGAAAGCCAAGGTGGCAGGCGCAGCTTGCAGTTGAAGACCGGAGAAAAATGACTTCAGAAAGGACCAAAGTGATTTGCTGGTCCCTCCTCAGCTGGGCACTGAACTTGAACCACCACAAGGTGCTCTCTGGAAGGATTTTTCTCAGTCAGGGTTTGAGTGACCAGCTTGCCAATGCTCATTCTGTGTTACGTGCACTGGCCAGCCCATCACTAATGAGGCTCTGAGGTTCCTCCCATGCAAGATCCAAGCAGAGGAGCAGCTGGAAGTAAACTCTGATGCAGACTGCAGACATGCATGTACTATGCCTTTCTGATTGCATGCATCTATATTGAGCTGTTGTTGATTAGACTGCATGTGTCAACAACTGGCTTACAATCAAATTATTTTCTGCATGGTGAACTGATACCATCCTCTGCTGAGGTATCCTGGGAAGTGCTGTGGATATCATGGTCCAGTACGGATGCTGGAGTCCCCAGTGCTGCAAGTCACTTGAAATATTGGATACAAGTTTACCCTGTGGCAGGGAGCTTCATGAATAGCATAGGCATCTTAACTTTGGTCTGTTATGGGAGGGGAAGGAGGAAGACAGGCCTAATTAAAAACAACCAACTCATAATTAAGTTGATCTACTCTGTTTTGCTGGAGAATTTTCATGTTTTCGAATGAGTGGGACAGTTACTGTCACCCTCTTTGGTTTTCTGCATCTAGAGAAGACAGTGAGAGAAAACAGCAAGGACGAACATAAACCTTTTGTTCTCTCTGAACCGGACATCTTCAATTACCAAATATTATTACATTCTTTTCAATGTGGTCACTACATTAATTTCGTTTCTGTTTTTTGCCAAGAAAGTGTCCCTTTGGAAATTTTCCAACCAGGCCAACTCTAGATGGAGTAACAAGTTTGAAGGCTATTTTTTTATCAAATGTGTTATTAAACATCAACACAGCTCTGAAAAAGAGGTGCTGTTTACCCCAGTAATGGTGTGGAGTAGGGAACTTGCAGTATTGAGGAAGACTAGGCAGCTGAGTCAAACAAAACAATGGTATGCAGTGACCTTAGCTGTCCACATACATGCTGGGCTAATATTAGGGGAAATTCTCTGAATCTGAAAGAGCTGCTGCATAGAAAAACTGTTTGTATGGCACAACTAGTGTTGACTTGATAAGCAGTTCCAGCTAAATCAAAAACAACAGTAACCACAATATAGTTCAATTCTACCTCAACAAGGGAAGAGTCATACCCCAAAACTACATTGGTAACACTGAACTTCAGACAGGGGGATTTCTAAAAATTAAGGAAGTGGTTGAGAAAGACCCTAATGTCAAAAACAGGGAAATTAAAATCCTTAGACTCAGCAGGGGGACTGAGTGCATGCCCTGCACAACCTATAAGAAGAGCTACAGAATATATGTGGCTAAATTGGAAAGGAAGCAATGGACAAAAAATAAAACAACGCACATGGGATTAAATGGCAGAGTTCAAGAGGTTATTCAAACCATGCTGGTATGCACCAGAAAATGGAAATCTGAATCTAGTGCAGCTGAAAGAAACAGCATAAACAAACACAGGTAAGTTCTAAAGATAGAAATGAGAGGAATGAGATGAGGGGGTGAAGAGAACGAGCAAAGTCTTAAAAAATACGTACAACATAAAAATGTCTTTCCATGTGTCAAAAAGCTGAAGCCCAAGAACAAAACGGTGGGTCTGACTGTTTCCTGGGAAGTCAATGCCTCAACTCAGGTTAATAAAGACACTAAAGGGAAGACTTTTCTACCACGTTTTCTTGACTCTGTCTTCATCAGTGAATTCAGTGGTGAGATATCTGCCCTATGGCTACTCTTTCCAGATACCAGAGATGATGCTCTGTCAGAGTTTGTCCCCAAAGGAAATACTGGGACCAAGTGAACAGATATAATTCAGAGAGAGTGACACAGAAAGCAAGGTACCTCTCTGTATCCTGCTATGACGTTAATATCTCTCTCCAAGAGCTAGTAAGCAAACACTAAAAATCAAAAACAACGTCTAACAAATCATTTCCATTCCTCTATTAGACAGAGGTACCACTGGAGTTGTCATGGACATAAGGTATCATGAAAGTTAACAGGTCTCATCTTGAAAAGCATAGAGCTCTTACACTGATACAAAGACAATTAATCTTAAAGAGAATGCATATATTGGGAAGGAAATGTTATTAACTTCATATCTATCAGAGCATGCACCGATGACTAATTGGCATGGGTGGAAAGGAAGTTCCCATATATGCAGATAATGCTATAAATAATCGCCACAGGATTTGGTGAACTCCCTACACGTCTTAGTGTTGTTAGATACAGGATAGTGCCAGAAGAACACTGCTGCTCTAATGCAGCTTCATAAAATGCCTGTGGTCCTACTCTTTTGAGAAAACACTTGAGATCTGCATCAAGATCATTGGTATCTAAGTGATAGTGCTGCTTCTGTCTCCTCGCCAAGCATGAATTTTGCATGCATATGCAGAACAAATAACAAAGTATCCTGGGGTCTGACTGAGACACATCTTACAGTGTTTTCTGAAAAACTGTATCTGTACCTGCTGGAGGTCACAGATGAGGTTTTAGAGCTGCCTGGTGCAAATTGCTCTGTTGTATACTACAGATAGATTAGCTGGATTCTCCAGTAATCTCTTTATGTGCTTAATGAAAATAAAACTTGTCTAGACAAGACATGGCAAAACTTGCTGGTAAAAAGCACTGAGAAAGAAGAGATTCTGAATTCCTCCATACCCACGTTTACCCATTGCAGACATACTGTTTGCTGACCCCTAACATGTGATAAGAGCTCTCCTGACATTCTCGTTTAATTAGCACTACATGGTGGAGCTCTTTGCAGTACATCAATAAGCTCTCCTATCTGCCACGGGCATTACTTTACCATTCACGGTGGTTGTGCCGCATTGTCCCACTCTCTGCTCACTGTTTCACAGAGCTGAGCAGGCAGACATCCAGCAAGAGAATTCGCAGTGAGTGGTCCACATGTGGTAACTGCAGCAATGGGCCCTGAAAATACCTAGATAAAGACAGGATTCAAAATTTTATCCAAGAGAAGCCTTCGGGAGTTGGAGGCCCAAATCCCATTGACCTGAACTTCAACTCCCTGAGGCTCCTCTTAAAATCTCAGTCTAAATTTCAGCCAGCCAATACCAGCTAAACACTGTGGGGTTTCTTTCAACACGCAGGACTAAGTAATAACAGACTGCAGGGGTAAAAGAAATACATGGCCATGGTGGTCTTCATTTTTCCAGACCCTGCAATGAGGTGTCCATGAAGTTTGCAGTTGTTTGGACTGCAGGATCCTCAGTTCATTCTCTGAGTGCCACACACTGCATCAGGCCCATTATCATATGAAGAATGCAAAATGCTTTTGTAGTTTCCCCCTGGGTTTTGTCTCTGAGATTTTCCCAGTTGATCCACTTAAAATTAGACAGCAGTTTCTGTGCTGCTGCTCTGGTTAAGGAAGCAATCTTTTTCTGTATATGCAATAAAATATTTTAAATACTTCTAGGGCGTCTCTGCGAGCTGTTGAGCTGTTTCTAGCACTTACTTTAAATTCTGCATGAAAGGGAATTCCCAGCTGAGTTACAGTTTTACCGCCTAAATTAGACCTTCAAGCAGATTCCTCATCCGCAGGCGAAGGCTTCACCTCCCAGCAGCCTGACACGAACCAGTACGCTCAGAACCGGGCACTCGTTTTTCACCGAGCAGTGTTTACCTAATTAAGAGCTCCTCAGTAGTCCCCAGTTAGTTAATTGTGTCATTAGCAGCAGTTTTGACATGAGGAACAACTTGTGTCTGGAGGATCAGGTTGGCTCCCGCTCGCGAAGCCCGACGGAGCATCCCCCTGGGGAGCCGGCAGCCGCCTGCCGCAGTTTGTACAGTGCACGTCGGAGTAATTGGTCCCTCGAGGGGCTGCCTGTTCAGCTGCCAGTGGGGATTGGTTTGCCTTGTGAATAAAAAGCCGAGCTGCCATGGCTCCTCTGCCGCCTGTTAACTCGTGGCTCCTGTTCATGGCTCATGTGAGGGATTAGATTGGGGGGGTGAGCATTAGAGTTGTCCTCTTCACCATTCAGCAGCTCATGGCACCATGAAATTGCCAGGCCTGATCGAAGGAGTGGCAGAGATGGTGTCCTGGAAGCTCCACCACCTTGCAGCACAGTGGACCACATGCAGGTGCTGAGGGGTTGACCTGCTACATAGTGACAAGGGTTGATTTGGCTGAACCAGAGCACAAGTGTTCTGGGATCCCCATGCTGATGGCAGGGATGCTGCTGCTGCTGCTGTTGCATGTCCTGAGTTGGTGGGGAAGACAGTTGCTCTGTCTGGGTGGTCAGAGTCTGTCTCTCCTGGTCATCTGGCTGGCACAGAGGATCCCCTCCTTGGAGGCACAATGCCACCCACTCTCCCATCACTTTCCACTTAAACACACACACTTCATTAGGGCAGCCATATGTGTATGTACCCCTGTGCTTACAGCCACAGAGTGCCTAGGAGACTGAGGGAGGGAGAAAACAGTGCAAGCACACTTCATAGGACAAAGATTAAGAACATCTTCACCCTAAAATTAACAGAGAAAAAGTTTCAAAATGAGATGCATAAACTAAGAAAAAAAAAAAAATAGGAGAACACAGCAGATTTTTGGAACCCAATGTTCTTATTTTGTCTACCTTCTTTCCCCCGCCAGAATCATTACCTTTGCCAAAACAGTGATGTTCCACTTCTGCCCACATATTATATCCCATTTAGCATAACAGAAAGTTTCAGTCTGGAGCAGAAATCCCTTCCCCTAGAGGGGAGGGTCCAAACCACTGCCCCATCCCTGGTCTGCAGCACTCTGCCTGCTTCTCTGAGCCACTGAAGCCTGAATCAGTACTTTTTGTGATTTGAGATTTGGCACAAGAGAAAAGATAAGAGCATTACATCTTACCTCAGGGAGGCATGTAAGATACAGATGTGAGTATTTTCAAATTAGGGCTGGCATGGATACAAGGTCGTCCAAGCCTCACTGGGGTAGAAGCACACACTGAGCAATGTGGAGGAAGAAACCCTGCCTGGGGTGCAGGCAAGCGTGGCACCAGCCCTTTCTGAAAGCATAAGACCAGCAGCATCTAGTCATATAAAAAGTACATCAGTTAGTTACTGTGTATGCAGTGGCATGATTTATAGACATGTTAAGCCACAATGTGTTTTAATGATTATTTGGGAACATAAGGGAAGGGAAAAATGAAGAAGGAAGGGGTTTGGTTTCTTTAAATCGATATATCTATTAGAAGATAAATACAAGTTTAAAAGGGAGTGTTCATTTAGCATCATTAATAGCCCAATAGGTTGATAATCCCTCCCATCATGCAAGTTGTGGTGTAACGATGTCTTCATGACATAACATAGAAAATAGTATTTTTGATGAGTGCTAAACTCTAAAAAACCCCCAAATCATTACTTTTGCTTCTAAAAAATATTCTGTATATTAATATAAAAATTCTTCTCATCTCTTGATGCACAGAAGCCAGAAGACAGAAAAAAGTTAGCAAATATTTTCTAAAAAGCAAGGGCTGCACATAAACAGACCTACATAAGGATTAACAACGTTTTCTTTCAAAGTGGTAAAAACTACTGAAATAGTTGGCTTTCCAAGTTCAAAGCAGTCCTAAACAGATCAGCCATTTGACAAAGCAAGCAAAGCTGTCCAGTTTGAAGATGTAACAGGATTTCTATGGCTGGAAAGCTGGGAAAACCTTCAGAGCAGCTCTAACATTAAGTAATTTGCAACAAAAGAGAAATGACTGGAAATACCCATAAGGTTCAGTTAAGTCCAGGGTTTAAAGTCATTTCATGAAAATCTTGCATAGTTTCCATGGAAGGCAGTCTAGCAAGAACAAAACATTTTTTCATATAAATTGATGAGAAGCTGTACATATTTAAGAAAGCAAGTAGCTTTTACTGTGATAGTGTTGGCATCTATAGGAAACCCCCTGCACAAATTTAAATATGACCAAACTACTCACAACACAGATTGTTTTAATTTTCACTCTGAGTTTAATGTTAACTTTCTATTTTCCACAAATATAAACAGAGATCTGAAAATCTTGGAAACAAGAGAAGAAACAGAATGCTGAAACCAGAGAGGAAAAATTAGGCAGGGGACAAATTGATGTTCAGTCTTTGAATATCAATGAAAAAAATGTAAGAATGCCTCTTGGAGTGACTGCATATCGTTAAATATTTGAGGGGCTACAGCAATGGCTAAGTGGTTTCCCAACTCAAACATAATGGTTTGCTGCTTCTCCCAGTACGAGAAGAAAAATCCCCATGGGAAGGTAAACTTGAGTCCTCTGGGCAGGATATGTTGAAAATCCTCGTTCTGTTGAAACAGTGTGTTTGGTAATCTTAAAATCCCAAGGAAGAATTTAATATAAACGTGGGAGCCGTGGGGAGCAAGGTCGGCTGCCTGCACACTCCAGCACCAAATGCATAAGGAACACTTCCCGTTGAGTCAAAGGGGCTTTGCTTCAGGCAGGGACGTGCAGCAGAGAGGCTGACCTAGGCATTTCAGACATTCCCCTCACTGCAGCACTTGTGAGGTTTTTACACAGCTACACTGCAAATGTCTGTTTACTTACTGCCAGCACAGAAGGTTTTGTACTTTACATCAAAGTCAAACTGTACTTATAGCAGTAATGGGTCCCTTTAAAGACATAAGCTGATGTGTGACATCCAAAGTGTTTTCCAGCTCAGCCCAAGTACTAGAGAAGACTGCCTAAGATCGAGAGACATATATTTTCTTCAATCAGATGTCAGTAAATAAGAGGAAAAAAGGAAAATCTCAGTTACAGTCTGTGCTTTAGACACCTGTTACATCTTCACCTAAGTGTTCTATTAGGCACTAAAGACATCTTCATCTCTTCTTGCCAGTCTAGGATTTTATCATCATATTTTCTTATTTTTAGAACTATTTCACTCTTTCTTCTCTGACACATGAAAAACTCCCACAGAAAACTAAAGGAAGCTGACTAATTATTCCTGGGAAACAGTGAAAGTGATTACAGAGATCATAACTTTTTCCCCTCATTTCTTTCATTTGTAATCATCTTACGTCATTACTAGCAAAACCAGCAACGTATAAAAATTACTCATGCCCTTTATTTAATGAATGGGAATTGCCACTAATAACCAATTAAAAAATCCCAAATAATGAGGGAGCCACAAGGAGAGATTTTTCTTCTTTGGCACCTGGTCCCCAGCCAGCGTGAATCAGCAGAGCCAGCCTGATACAGCTGGAACCCAAATGTCCCAAAGCAGCGGGAGCATCTGCACGGCACCAGCAAGCGTTCACAGGATGCTGGTGGTGTGGCGGTGGAGAGGTACAGGGCTGTAGTAGGGAAGACTCATGGTCGGGCTCTACAAACCGTGACAGGAAAAGGCAGTTGGTGTCCCAGAATCTGCCACAGGGAGCAGGACAGTTCATGTGTTTTGTATTTCTCTTCAGCAGAGGAGAAACACACCTTGGGCCAGGGCTGCCTCATCAACTCAGGCAGCACTGAGCAGCAACTGTGAGAGAGCAGCAGTTGTAAAACTCTGGCTGTGCTGGCCAGCCTGGGTCAAGAGGAGAAGAAACCACCTTTTCAGGAACTGGGCAAACTCTGAAGTGATTGCATGAGTCACCTCACCTCCACTGAACTTCATTTACTGACATGGGTGATCAGCTTCCTGCAGTTGAAGGATAATTTTACACTTTAAGCCGGAGCTCAAAACTTTCAAGGCCAACTTGTGTTGACTTGAACATTTCAAGATCCCAGTGCCTCCACTATTATTTCAAGCAGTCAGCAGCTGTTCCCACTCACACTTCTCATCAATGGAAAAAAAAAAACCAACCCTCCTCTTACAAATCCCCCTGCAAACTGAGACCACGCAGCCATGGGTACCAGTGAGCATGCCTTTCAGTGCAGACAAATGCTGACCCAACTGGCACCCCTACCTGCCCAGTCTGTTTTCCTCCAAGCCACTGCCATGCAGGGAGCATCATTGGTGTTGCTGTTAATGTCTGTGTACTTTGGGGCTGCAGACAGGTTTTCATTGCCTATCTGCCCCTGCTTTGTCTGCAAGGACTGCTGGCTAGCCCGCTGCCACCCCAGCTCGGTGACAGCTCCTGTGGGAGGGGAGGTTAAACCTCCCTTGGCCTGGGTGGGGTAGGGGAGGAAAGCAGGGCAGGAAGCACCTCAGCGGAGATTAGCTGTTGAAGCTGCGAGTCTCTGCAGGGTAGGCTGAGTCTCAGGGCTGAGGCATTGCTGGTGCTGCTACATTGCTACTGTTAGTGAGCGAAGAGGCAAAAATAAAGCACCAGGGGCCAGCCCCAGGTTCCCTACAGAGCCTTACTAAAATGAGTAGCAAGCACCACACTGAAAACCCACCCTGGCTGCAGTTCTTAGTCATTCACTTTCTCCTTTTTTTCCCCTCTCTCAGAAACTCAGATGCACTGAAGTTGCCCACACATTATGGGAAAAACGTTAGGTTTTTTTAAGCCAACAAAGGAGGGTTGGGGGAACAGGTGCAAAGTGGAGGAGGAGAAGATAAATATGTCACTCTGAGACTGTTTTTTCCTTCTTTTTCTTTTTACTAAAATACTACAAATTAGCACTGAATGCTCAACATAGCAGCATTACTCTTGCCTCTTCATTATTTTACAATGATTGCCTACATTGGTAATGGCCACAACATCCAAACAGACCCATGATGAGATAAAAAGGAAAAAGAGAGAAGGTAATAAAACCAGCAAGGGTACAGTTTTATCATGGTCAGACCTCAATGCTTATATAGAGAAATAGTGCAAACCTGTCTTTTTTTAATACCTAAGAATGAAGCCGAGCTTTCCTGTGAGAACTTGGTCATGTTCTATGAGCTGGACCAGTGGCTGGGAAAACTTTGGAAGGGTGTTGCCAAAGTGGGAAATGGGAGATGGGCATGGAAAAGCATTCAGCCTGGCTCTAAAAGAGACCAAACTGGATAAGGGAGGCATAAATTCCCTTCCTGCTGGACACCTGCTTATGCAGAAGGTGATTCTTTTCCTGTGCTCTGGCACCAAGTATGGGACTGTGTACCACAAGAGACCAGTGGACAATTTCACCAGCAGACTTCATCAATTTTTCCTTCTCAGTGAAGGACAGCCTAAAACCAGAAAGATTGATGGTATAAGTAAGGTAATGGTTCCTTCCTAACTAATGATGAGACATTTGGGAAGTAAACATTGCCTTCAAAATCTCCATCTGCACCAATCCAAGAATACTCCATTGTCAAACTGGCAACAAGCACAATGCAATGGTTTTGACAGTAGCTGAAGAGCGTGGGCAGAAGCACATGTAGAATGGCACTGAATGGCATAGAAAACAAGTGGGGATTTTGGATGCGTTTCATAGGATGAAGGAACTATGTTGAGGGAAGTAAAGGTTAAATCACCTCACTGGAATAAATCTGGGAGATAGAGTGGCCTGAAGGGAATATAAAGACCACCAGAAAAGAGTTGTTCATCCTCTTAATAAAATTAATATCGGAAAGTTGTACTGGGTCAGACTTTTCAAATACATTCTCCTCTCAGGTCAGTGGGGAATCCAGCTGAAGAACCTGGTGGTAAAACAGAGCAGTAAGTGCAGATAGTGCCTGAATAAGGAAGTAAATACAGCAACACCCCACTGCTGTACCAGGACTTCACCCTGGAACTTCCAACCAATTGTCAGTTAGCAACCCTGGAAAAGTTCCAGTCAACTACACCAACCTGTTTCTCAGGTCCCCATTTCTTGCTGCAGCTCTTACCATGAGCTCTTCCCACAAAGACAGAGATGTCTAACTTTAACAGGGAAGTACTGAACTGCAATGAGAGCAGCAACTCTATGGAAAGAAATCAATTTCTTTAAAATAGAGAGGATATTGTTAAAGAGTGATTTTGATTGTATAGATAAGCCCGAAGAGCTTGCGATTAGATAAAGGAGAGTGCGTTGTCCATCAAAATAGTAACAACTAGGTTTTGTGACAATTGCAGTGACCCATGTGTCCACAAAAAAAAAAGATGTAAGACACTGATAAGACAAACATTTAATGAGGACTATAGCACAGCTGAAATGTGGCTATCAATTTTGCCCAGGGTCACGTTTGCTGTATGCCAGCCTCATGCTGAGCCATGTTGCTTCTAGTCTCTTTTTTTTGAAAAGATTGTTAGGTATGGCTTGAGGCTTGTGTCAACCAGTCAGAAAGTATCACACTGCTTCAAAATGGAACAAAACCTGGCGGTTTGGGGAACCAATATTAGCAAAAGACATGCTATAGAGATATTTGTTATCCTCTGTTCACTTAAAAGAGCATAAGCTATGTGTGGGACCCTCAGTGCAAAAAGGGGCTCATTCACCACTCTTCCCCAAGCACCAGTAACTGGCTGTTCAATAGGGTTCCAACTGGGCTGACTCAGAAGGACAGTGGCTTACATTGCATAAAACCATTGATAATATGGTTGCACGACCTCAGGCAGGACACTTGCCTTGTAGGGGGTCTCACTTTTCTCCTGCTCTTTATCGTATCTGTCCAGGCTGTGAACTTGCTGGGCAGCTACTGTGAACACAGATAACATAACCAGGTCTGATATCTACTGCCTGCATACACATTATCTTTTGGTTCAGGGCAGCAGTGTGCTTTTAAGCAAATTTCTCAGTCACCCCTGCTTATTGCACATTGTTTCGGTTCACAGGACTCTTTTAACATATGCAAACTGAACTCCTTTCAGAGGAAACCAACCTGGAAGCTGTGCTTCAGGTGTGCACCAAATGTACCCTAATTCCTGATGGGTCTGAGAGGTTGAACCCCAGACAAGTCCTGCAGACAGCTTTGAACCACATGCACAATGGGAGTGCTTGGCCCTGAGAACCAGACCCAGTTTAGATCAAAGTAAACGCCCCAAAAACATTGTGGATATGTGACTCAGCACCAAATGCTCTATCTACTGATACGCTCCTACTGTACCAAATTACTTGCTAGTATAAACATAGAAACAGATGTCTCCAGACAGTATTGTGTCTCGCCAACACAGCAAAAACAGATCCAGCATTAAAAGGAGAGAAGCATGTGAAATTTAAGTCCTTTAGTGAGTGGTCCTGTATTTTTCACCCCAAGATTTTGAATGCTGAAATGGACAGTAGTAATAAGCATCCATGTCTGTTATATTAAATTGAAAGGCTGTTTCTGTGAGTACAAGTGCTTTATAATAAAGAAGAGGGCAATCAACTAATTTTCCTTTATGTATATGTACCTATTTGTACACATGGTTAAATTCTTCTATGTGAAAATAGACATAATTCACTCTGGTCATAACTAGAGCCAGAATCCAGTGATTGTGCCAGGGTAAGAAGAACTTTTTGTGATGTGTTTTACTTCAAAGATTCCCATCCTGGACCCTTGCTGACCTTTGCCAAGGCCAAAGACTGCATTAGCACTCACTTTTATTTCCTCCCAGCCCCACCTGCAAACACAAATGTCTGCAGTCTCAGGTTTTGGCTTCCAGAAAGCAGCGCTAGCCTTGAACGTGCTACGGTGAGCAGCAGCCGCAGCAGGGAGAGGGAGCCAGGTCCCTCTGGCCGACTTTTCGCCTCCCATGTCCCCTGCGGAGTCATTTGCACCTGTGCAAAAAGGGGTCTGGTTTCAGTGGTGGGGTCTGACATGCACAGCTGTACGTGACTCAGCAAGGCCATGGACACGCTTGGAAAGATGAATTCTCCCCTTTCTGTAGGAAAATAAAGAGCAGCAAGTGAAAGTTTAGGTGCTTATGCTTATGTTGATTTGACTCCAAATTTATGCTGAGTGTTTTGGCTGAGAAATCTGACTGCAAGGTCTGGGGGGGGGGGGGGGGGGGGGTGTAGGGGGTGGTGATTTTAACCAAATTCATGGTCCCAGATGGGCCAGGTATAGAATAAAACAGCATCTTTGAATATTTGGATATTTTTTTCTTGTTGAAATGAGGAATGGAGAATCTTTCTTATTTTTTCCATTTCCAATGAGAAAAAGTCTGACAAAGAGGTTACGAGCAGAGACTTTCTGGGGACACGGAACTGAAAAGAAACTTGTGGGTTATTGCATCTAGTCCTGCCAGGCTGTGTTAATCTCATGCCAGGCACCCAGAGCATCCTCTCTACACCTCTCCTCTGACTGCATCTCAGCAGCTGTGAAACAGCCCACAGAAGCAATGTGGAGAGTGATCCCTGGGGCAGTGGAGGATTTGGTAAGTGAGAGCATCACAGTGGCCTTGAGAAGGAGTCTTGTCCCACACTATAGACTCTTGGAGACCCTGCTGGCCCTGCTTGATCTGACTGGAGGACATTCCTGATGAAGTGGGGTGTCAGCTTTCTTTGAGGGCATGTTACCTGATATTTGCTCCTAAAAGATTTGTTTGGACTGTTTTCCTGCTTAAAATGGTCTCTCTCTCTTCAGCTCAGGAGAACTAGAGCAGGTCACCCAAAGGAAGGACTCATCCAGGATAGAAATTAGTTTGTATGCAATAATGATGTTCTTTTCTGAACTCATCAGTCTATGAGAGTTTGATATCACATGGTATGGAGAGCAGGTTTACTTTCACAATGAGAGCACTGACCCTTTCTCTCTTCGCTTCAAGGTTGCTGCAGAATAAAGTAAGCCCTGAGCACAGACGTGGTTGCTCACCATATGGCTACCTGATCACTAGTGCCAGGTCCTTTCTGTGGCAAACTCACTACTCCCTAAAACATGTAGAGAGGACTTCCTCTTGAGGTACATGTTTTGTAAACTCTTTGCTCTGGCATTTTCTCAGTCGATAAAAGTGCCAAAAATATTTCGAGCAATCACATTCAGCTACTTGGAATTTTTGGTCACGGAGGAGAAATATGTGATTGATTCATAAAATGCATTTTCTCAGATACAGTCCTCAGGATTCACCTATATGCAAACAGAGGCAAATGTCCCTTTGGAAGAGGACTACCCTTGTGAAAGGGATCCTAAGCTCCCAAACTCACCGAAGTTCTGTTCCTCTGAGCTTAATCTGTATTTGTAGATTTGAAGCCTCTGTGCTATTCACCCCCAGGAATAGTCATGTATTTATTGCAGACTGAATGGACCATGTGCATTTGTGAGAAAGGAGGGGGAAGGTGCTGCAACACCCTATCCATTCCTCTCATTTGCATTGGCCAGCACAACACAGATTCCCATGTTATATGATGCGTGTTGAGATATATAAGTTTCTCCACCCACCTCATTCAGATCTGTGCTGCCTGTGCCCCTGAGGAAGGTTTGTTTTTAATTTGGATCTCCCACCATGATGACTTTTTCTTCAAAGCGTCTGAAGACATACTTTTGTTCTATCCCATTTCCAGTTCTCATTAATAGTTCTTAACTTACAAAGCATCTTTCATCCTTTTAAAACACTTTTGGCAGCAGGTCACAGAAACTGAGGCAAAGGACTAGAAGAGAGGGGAAACATGCATTATTGATTTGTTATATGAAACATAGTTGGTTTAGAATAGGCAAAGACAGTTAGCTTGAATTGTTCAGTGCACTCTTCATCAAACACGTAAGTACC